>NC_135487.1:77617614-77922088 GCF_052094955.1 Ictidomys tridecemlineatus | reverse complement strand
AGGTAAGGGATTCCCAGTATGAGCAGAATGTTTGGGAACAAGGGGTAAGAATGCAGGTCTTCCTCTACCCACAGAATAGAAAATGAGACTTTCCTGGGTTTAGGAGAACTAAGACAGAAGTCCGTGTCCCAACCATGGCTCCAGGGCTGTTTGGTATTTGCAGAGTATGGATAAGTGGCATGACTCTTCCATGGCCATCCCTATGGTCCCGGTTTGCCCAGGAGTGAAAGAGTTCCGGGGATGTGGGCTTTTAGGTGACCAAGACAGCTCGTCCCTTCCTCACTCTTTCGGGATCCACCTGTCATGAAGACTATACCTTCTCAGACCCAGCTTTTGCCTTGTTGGTCAGGCCTGGGAGAGAAGGACTCAGTCCTTCTAACTTAAGGCTGAAACACTGACAAGCTACTCGCCTACAGCTGATCCTGTGGTGCACTGTACAACCAGCCAATTTGGTATTCAAGCTGATATTTTAAATCTTCATCTGCTTGACACTTTGCCTCTCGGTTGTTCCAAACTTGGAGAAGGAAGAGGGAGGCCTTACAGGCTCCTCAAAAACCTCAGCAGTCAGCCCTGCTGCTCCTCTTCCCTCTCACTTTGAGCAGATTACTAGTTCACCTTTCAGAACCTTAGCGTTATCATCTATTTAAAAAAAAAAACATAATAATAGTACATCCCTCCCAGGGTGACTTGTGAGTATATGAGTAGTTAACACATATAAAGTAGAGCAGCACCTGGCATATAGAAAGTGCCTGATAAATGGCAGGTACGCCTGTCTTGGGGAGCCACACACTTTGGAGAAGTCAAAGCAATTCATGGTGAACACTCAGTTGCCTCCCTAGAGAGTGACCTAATGGTCCCAGTGCTTTTTATAACTTTCCCTCTCTTGCTTATAGTGATGCAATCATTCATTGAACATCATTCATGGCTTTTCCCAGAAGGTAGAAGAATTTCAAGTCAGGAAACGCTTCAGAGTCTAGTCTAAGATGGCAGCTGCTCACTGGGCCCTACCCTAAAGGGAAGAGGGGGCTGAGGCTCACTTTGGGAAGAAGGCTTTAGGGCCTCACCCTCCTGAGCCATGGCCCTTGCAACATGCCCACAACAGGTGGGAGCTAGGCTCTCAAGTCTCTGCTCCCAAGAAAGCCACACAAAGACCTGTCATATGCCCACAGCTTTGGAGCCATGCACCAGGAAACATGAGGACTCAGTTTGTTTTCTCTCAGACAGTCTGGGGCCTCTGACCAAGAGGTACCTTAATTCCTTTCTATTTAAACCAGGATAGTAGGAGCATTTGCCATGAAACAGCTGGGTAAGGGGATTACCTTTGTCTATAAATGAGCCTTAATGCAAACTATCATATTGACACAAATGTGAGCTTCTTTCTAAAACACGCACACATGATGCATCTCTTAGGGCTCTCACCATCAGCTGGCTGCCCCAGAATAACTCTAAACCAGCTGGTGGGAGAGGCAGGGTTCAGGACCAACTCTGTCATAGGAAAAAAAAAATGACTGATAGCATACTGTACAACAAGATCACCTATTATGGCACTGCCAATTCTGGAAGAACTCTCCTCTTAAGAACTTTCACATTATTTTTTATAATCTAGTTAGAGAAAGTTCACACTATTCACTTTTTATTTTTTCCCCTGAGATTCACATGCTCCTCTGAGGGCAGGGAGAGAAGAGAAACTGGAGATGTGCCCACTGGCTGGGGATGAAGCAAAACCTGACATGGAAAAGTCACTGGGTGCTGCTGCTATTGAAGAGAGAAAAGGGAGTCATTGAAATAGAGCTAACAGTAGGGATGAGGGGAAGAGAAGGCTCTGAGATTGTACAAGGTCAAGTCTACCACAAAGAATTAGAAGACAGACTGACATTATGTCCACTGGAAAAAGTACTGGTGGAGGGGGCAGGTGGAGGGGGACTGTGAGGCAGGGAGGGAGAGATGTGTGTATTTCCCCAGAAGCAGCAAGTTTTTCTCTGTGCTCCACTCCATGAGACTTTCTGGGACTTTTTTGCCTGTATATTTGTTCATCAGGAAGACAGGAAGCCACGAGCAATATTGAGCAAACACCAAGAGGCGACAATCAGGGCACTGGCTCAGTAGCTTGTATGTAATGGGGGCCAAAGGAAAGTAGGCCACACACTTCACAGCCTGCACCAAGATACATCTGATTCACCCTCTTCCCTCCTCAAGAAGATGTAGCACTAGTTTATCAGGCCCACAGAGAAATGGATGTAAAAGGTGCTGGCCATTATGGTACTCTTCCTCTGTTGAGAATGACTAAGGTGATCATTTTACCTGAATCTTACTACCAGTTATTTATTTATCACCACCCAGCCGTACTACCGGCAGAATCTCCTAAGTGGGTACAGATAGATGGCTTCCCTTCATCCAGTCACATTCCCAGGCTCTGGGATCAGGACATGATAAAGCATCCATGATCTCTGTGATTCTAGGGTAAGGCCTTGCCATGGATAAGAAGCACAACATGAAAAAAGGGACCCTGTCATTTTGGAACACAACAGGAAAAGAAATGTCTCTTCCGTCTTCCCCTTTTCTTGATCCCACACAGGGGAGCAGGTGGTACCCACATGGCCCAGCCCTGGGTTAGGCACCCCAACACAGGGCAGAAAGCTGCAAAAAGGCATTAGGAATCATTTGATTCTACCCTGTCAATTTGCAGGAGCTCAGTAAAGTTGAGTGACTCACCTAAGTTACACAAAGGAATAGGCAGAGAGGCAAACTGCTGCTACACTTGACTAAGGGGTCGTCTTCCTCTGGGGGCATCTCCCAGGAGACTGGATAGAAATGGTGGTTCTTAAACTTTTTTTTTTTTTAAACTGAGGATTGAACCCAGGGTTTCACATCCATCTCCAGTCCTTTTCGTTTTTTATTTTCAGAGAGGGTCTTAATAACTTGCTATGGGCCTCTCTAATTGCCGAGGCTGGCCTAGAACTTGGGATCCTCCTGCCTCAACCTCCTGAGTGGGTGGGATTACAGGCATGTGCCACGACACCTAGATATCTCAAATATTTTTGACATCAGCCCATAGCTCACTTCCTACCTATTCCCACTTCTTCTGGAAGAAGGAAAAAGGATCAAAAAGGAAGGCAAAGCTTAAGGTGACAAAAATATAATGAATAAATAAGAACCGAGTAATCGATGGAAGTGTAATGTTCATTACGCCAGGAATGACTGCGATCAAACAACGCAGCCAACTCAAGGCAACACTGGTTGTAGCAAGGTGTTCTACCCGCAATTTGCAAAATCCCAATTCTCTGCCCGTGCACATTCACAAACTTCGCAGGGAGGCCTCACCTCGGCAGCAGTGTTATATCTTAACAGAATAATGAATATGAGTTCTCATGAAACACCCATTTGGGTTTATCAAACAAGTTTATCAAACTTATTTCAATAAGTTTAAAAAAACACTCTTTAGTTTACTTATTGGTAAATAGAAAAACATGAAAATCTATAGAATTCTGCTATTTGCCTATAAAAATTGAGAAAGAGCTTTCCTGAAGTGCTCAGATCAGTTTGGAACCACTGGGAAGAGTGCTGTGCCCACCAGCGGGTTTCACACTTGGAGGAACACTGATGCACAGATGCCTGTGTGTACTTGGGGAGGAACTGCCACAAGGAACTGCAGGTGGGCACTTTATGAAGCACTAAGAGGCATGTCCTTCTTGCTGAGTGGTTAGCTTGCACAGTCCCACAGGGGACTTCTCAGACAGGACCCACCAAAGTGCTGGGAGGGAGCAGAGAGGCTACACAGGGGCTCCTTGCCTGTAAGTCTCTGAAATGAGTTAGCCCACACTGCCAGAGGCTTGGACCACTGGCTTTCCTGAGGAGTGGAGGTGGGTCGCCCCACCTGACATGGCTTTCCTCCTCTACAATTGCATGATTCAGAGTTCACTGCCCTTGACAGCCCTACGCCTTTCCGGTCCTCCATCAGTCAGCCACTAACAAGACTTGCTCTGTCAGCAAACTAGCTTGTCTGGTCCTAGCTTGGAAAGGTGCTGGCTGCAGAGAACAGCCCTGGATGGTGGTCCGGGATCCTCTGGCTGGTGAAAAAACACTTTTGGGTTAAGAGTTTGGTCCCGGATGCAAAACAGGCTTGGATTCAACTTCTAGTTCTGTCACCGTGTGCTTTCTCTAAGCCTCAGTTTCCTTATCTGTGAACCGGAGATGCTATCCATATAATGTAGGAAAAGGGCTTAGGCTACAACTGGCAGTAGAGCAAGCACCAACTTCCCACAACTATCATTGGGATTTATGAGCTTCTGATCTCTGTTGAGTGCTCCACTGAGGTCTTATCTCTTCTATGAATTACCCTAATTATTGCATTAAAAGACCTTTAACTACCAAGATTCTCCTTTTCTAAACTTCTGCAGCCCTCATTCCAGCACTTAACCTGCACTTTTTTGTACCACTTACATAAGTGTCTCATGCATATACCCCCTACTGCACCCCTCTCTCCGCCAAACAGCCTATCAACTACATGAAGGCCAAGCTTATGCTTGATACTGACTCTGAATCCTCGTCCCCCACACTTACAATGCCAGGTTCAGCTGGTCACATCCAGTGTAAATAAGCAAATGGTTGTTACAGAAATGAACACATGAGGCGACACAATTTAAAAAATTTATACACGTTTAGTATTTATGATGCAGAGAGAAGTAGATTAGAAATGATGAAGTTTGAGGTTTTATTCCGCACTCTGCAAGTGAATTACTGTGCCATCTTAGTTTGGGTGTCTACAAAATGTGACAACTGTCACCTGTTCCCCTCACAGGGCACCGTGAAGATGGATGAGGCTTTTCAAAAGCAATGGTGAGTCACAGCCAGCTCCTTGATGTTAAAGAGAGAAGAACATCTGGGTGCCAAGGCTGACAAATGCATCTCACCCCTTTGTAGCTTTCTTTTCCCAGCTTCCCTTCCATAAAACAAAGAAAATAAAGTAGGCCCTCGGCCCTTCAAAATCTGACTTCCAGACACAGATGTCAAAGCCTCCCCTAGCCACTCATTCCAACGCTGGGACATTTCTTAAAAGCCTAATCTGAATTCCTTTTTTCTCTCTCAGCTCACTTTGCTTTGTCTGTTTCCAGATGAGACCTACGATAGCTCTGGTCACCATTTCACAATTACCATATTTCTCCTTAAAC
Organism: Ictidomys tridecemlineatus; assembly: GCF_052094955.1. Taxonomy (NCBI): domain Eukaryota; kingdom Metazoa; phylum Chordata; class Mammalia; order Rodentia; family Sciuridae; genus Ictidomys; species Ictidomys tridecemlineatus. The sequence goes on along the minus strand of NC_135487.1, from coordinate 77,916,920 downwards.
ATTTTTACTTCATTCTGCTTTCTGGTGGTCGTTTTAGATCAGAGGTGACCCCCACCTCCACCCCTGCCAACATTCTCATCAGTTCTTTTGTCTTTTTCATTATTCCTCTTCTTCTTCCTCAATCTCCTAAACCTCGGGAGTCCTTGAAGTGTTCATGTCAGTTGTACCACGTCACCCCCATGTAAGGATATGGCGACAGCTGGTGTAGGTCACAGCCTGGTGCTCAGCCACCGTGATTGGAATTCCAAAGACCTACCCCTGCTTGCACCACTGATTCACTACAGGAGCCGGGTCAAGACCAGCTTAGCCTTTCTGTGATTCGAGATCACTCTCACCCTATGTCTGTTACAAGGTTTCACCCCCTCTACCCTGGTAATTAGAGTGGGGTTAATATCAACACGATTTAATATAAACACCCTGAACCCCCAAGGGAAAAGGTCCTGAGTTCATATAAAGAGGTGAAATTTCAGAAGGCAGAAAACACGTCCCTCAGGATAACAGGGAAGAGGGAACAAATGTAATGCTGGTATGAGATAGTGGTTCTCAAATATATTTAGGGGCAGAATCCTATCTTCAAACGAAAGCTTCAGGAGACGCCCCACCTCAGCCACATAAGAGTGAAGCTCTCTGGCTGAAAGGCCAGGCAGGGTGGGTGGCATGGAGCTAGGCCACCTTTCCTCCTCCTCACCTGCTTTTCTGCCCTCTTGGTTTCTCCATGTCAGCAACATCTACCTTTAGGCTTTTGTGGAGCAGGCTGGAAACCAGGAGTGAATGAGGGAGGCAGAAAGAACCTGAATTTCATACAGTGGTGAGAATGGCAACTCTAGCTTGGAGCCCAGGAGGACCCTATGGCCAACATATGGGTTTATAGTCATAGTTTTTGTCTTTCTAGTCTCCCTATATGTTTCTTTTCTTTTTTTTTTTAAAGAGAGAGAGAGAGAGAGAGAGAGAGAGAGAGAGAATTTTTAATATTTATCTTTAGTTCTCGGCGGACACAACATCTTTGTTGGTATGTGGTGCTGAGGATCGAACCCGGGCCGCACGCATGCCAGGTGAGCGCGCCACTGCTTGAGCCACATCCCCAGCCCCCTATATGTTTCTTAGTCTTGACTTTTTGTGCAAAAAAAAATCTTGCCATTGTTCATATATTTTTGAAATGCATCTCAAAAATCTTCATGGAGTAAGTTGGTGTCCAGATCCACACACACACACACAGCTCTGGGAAGAGAGGCATGGCATCTTACCCCATGACAAGTGTATTCCCAAGGTTTGTCTTGACTTGCTTCTGGCTCCACTATTTTCAAAGGTGATATGGGATTTTATTGTGCTTTATATGTGCTGGCTTGTGGCAATGCAAATGAAAACTAAACACACTCTAAAGGGTACTCCAAGATTCTTCAGAAAAGCCTTAAGAATAGCGCTTCCTCGTAAGTTCTATTATAGTACTGAAGTCTACACTTTCCCTGAATAATGAAAGATATTTTAAATACTACTTAAGACATAAACATGGATGGTCTAATTAGCCCCTTTACTTCTGAGGGTACACTTATTAAGAAGATGGGTAATAATAAGAAGTACTATTATTATAATTTCGAAGTGAGATTTGCATGAACATTTAAATTGTAAAGCAGCCTGCTCTCTTACAAAAATACTGCTTTGTGTAAATTTGACAAGGGCCATTAAACTTTCCTAAACGATCTACAGGAAAACAAAACATATATTTAAATTTCCACCAATTTGGAAGATTCAGGAGAGAAAATAATTTAAAGTTCAAACAATTGCAGGATATCATTTTTATGATTTTAAAGGAATATTTATAGCTTGAAAGGGAAAGCCTGGCAAAATATATAAAAAGTAGGGAGGCAATTCTTTTTTTAGCTCAGGAAAATTATAGTTCTTAAAGAAGACCCTGAACATTAGCTCTTAGTTGATATGTATTCACTAGGCTGGGGTTCTAAAGACTTCCTTTTCCTTTTTATTTTGGAAAACAGAAACACATTTCTTTTAGAATTTGAAGAATGCCTTTTATGCCTAAAGTTCCATGGCAGGGGTCTGCAAACTACAGCTCGGTGGCCAGTCTATCATACTACCTGCTTTCCTCTGGCTGGAACTAACAAAGATTCTTACAATTTTAAAATGGTTGGAAAAAAATAGATGGAAAAATAGAAGCTCTCTTGACATGTGAAAGTCACATGAAATTCAAATTTCAGCATCCACCAAAAAAGTTTCTTTGGAACACAGCCATACTCATTCATTCAACCTTTGTTAATGGCTTCTCCCGCTGCACTGGCAGAGTTAAGTGGTTTCCACAGAGGCTATTTGGCCCCAAAGTCTACAATATTTACACAATCTGGTCTTTTTCTTTTTGTTACCTGGGGATTGAACTCAGGGGCACTCAACCACTGAGCCACATCCCCAGCCCAATTTTGTATTTTTATTAGAGATAGGGTCTCACTGAGTTGCTTAGCGCCTCACTGTTGCTGAGGCTGGCTTTGAACTTACAATTCTCCTGTCTCAGGACACTGAAGCCATTGGGATTACAGGCGTGCGCCACCACACTCGGCCCACAATCTGGTCTTTTATGGAACAATTTGCCAATCCCTGACCTAAATGATGGAGACTAACTTCCAAGCCCTCCGTGTTTTCCTGGGGTACAGGGTAGGGCACATACCTGGTTGACATGGCGCAGGTATCTGTCAAGACACAAGAAACAGCAGTAGCAGCATCTGAATGTGCCCCTTGACCATTTGCCGTGCTGCTGGGATCAGTCCAGACCACAGGAGAAATGGAAAACAAAAGATAGAAGGTAAGCAGGCAGCTTTGGAGAGGTATGCTTGCCTCCCCCATGGACTTCTGTACCCAGGGAAAAGCCAGAGCAGTCCTCACTGAAGATGGGAGAAGTTCTGTTTTGTGCATACTTCTGATTACTATTAATGGGAAGAACTCAGATTCTCTCCTGGGCTTATCAACCTCAACAGAAAGGGAAATGGTTAGTCCATATCCAATAGCAAGGGAAAAGGGAGCCTTTTGGTTCTAGTAAAAAAAAATTCTCTCCTCCCTCTCCATCTGCCCCTAAGTGTCTCAAATGGTACACTTTGCCTTTTGAACCCAAAGTTTATGTTCTTGAAAATTTCACATCCCAGAGACAGAAAAAGAAATAAATAGATAAATAAAAAGAAAAGAAATGCAAGCAAGCAAGCAAACAGCACATTTGCAGATACTAGTAGTGGGCCCACATAAAGAAAGAATCAAGCTTAACCTTAGGGAAAATGAATCCTATCCTGAGACTTTGGGGACTAAATTTCAATGTATAAATCAGTCTTTCGAACTACAACTTGAATTTGTGCATAACTCAAGGGTGAATAATTGAGTGAGCTGCCTGGGGGAGGGGTGACCAACCCACAGCCCAGAGTAAAACAATCCCTGCTCACAATCCTGAAATAGCCTACTATGAAGACCCCAGGAATAACTCAGCCTTATATGGACATTTTCTTGTCCCAGTGTTAATTCAATTGGATGAAACTTGATCTGGATACTTTTGGGCCTGGCAGCGGTTGTGAATGAGGCTCTTTAAGTAGAAAAGATCACCGGTAGCTGTGTGAAATGTTTGAACTGCAGACTGTACTGGGCTGTAAAATGACTGCTTTTTCACTTTTCTTCTTTTTTTAACCCGAGAAAGGACATCTTTCCCCAACAGCGACTTCATTAAAAGGGAGTTTGATCCTTGATCCTTATGGGATCTGAGGAGTGATAAAAACTTTCAGACCTTGGTGAGACAGACCATGGGTCTTCTACTGACTTCTCTTTTAGATTTATAGAAAGTGGCTTCCCCAGAGAGTTTAGGATGTCTTGTTTGATTTTCTATTAATGTATATATAAGTAAATATATGTTTTCACAAAAGATATAAATACATATTTCTTTGTAAATATATATAGAAATACAATATAGTTAAAATAAAAAGCTGTTCTGTCCCTCAAGAAATCCCTTTCCAAGTTTCCTAAGATTGAAGGAACAATTTCAAAATGCAGGAGCCAGGATAGATTTGTCCTGGATATGGAAATGGCTCTTTAAGTCACCAGGCAAGATTTTCATGGAAATACAAGAAAATATAATCAGTGGGCAGCTGCTTAGCATGCATCTCAAGATTAAGGAAGCCAGACAATTTTATGTGAAATTGAATCCATTGCTCCTAAGTGATAGACTAACCTTAAATCTTGATTATGGATTGAAAAGTATCAACAACTCAGATTTCTATTTAAAAGACCAAAACAAAAATAATTCTAAAGTATCATATGACCCCATGTGTAAAACTACCCCCAATATACTAAGGACACATAACTATACACAAAGGGTGGGGATCAGGCAGGTTTGTGAAACTCTGGCCAAATCAGGAACCCTGAGGTGGGGGTGGGGAGAGATTAGCATTGTGTGAGAACCAAAAAGTTGGGGGAAGTCCAATCTTCCCTTGTTTGGCAGGACAGAAATACCATGAGAACAGCTGTTTTCCTGGTGTTCTGGTTTCCACTGGCATTCATACCCAAATGTGCATGGAAATAAAAACCAGGGAGGAGACCCCAGCACAAAAGCCCTACAGTTTTTCTGTCCTTTGAGCTGAGATGTAGGTCAGCTTGCCCATTTCTCACTTTCAAGTGTGTGTGTGTGTGTGTGTGTGTGTGTGTGTGTGTGTGTGTGTGGTGTGTGTGTGTGTTCATACATATACTGTCACACACATACCAACACACTCACATACCCTTGCACACAGTTGCATACACATACTTTGTCTCTCACACACTATTCTAACTCCCTTGTCCCCCCTTATTTCTTCCTCTTGCATACCAGGAAGTTCCTAGGACACCCTCTTGGAAACAAAACAGGCGAGGAATATTTGAGCATTAAAACTGAAAGATCAGAAGGCTGAGGCAGAAGGATGGAGAGTTCAAACCCAGCCTCAGCCATTTAGGAAGCCCTAAGCAGCTCAGCAAGATCCTGTCTCTAAACAAAATATAAACAAAGGCTGGGGATGTGACTCAGTGGTTAAGTGCCCCTGGGTTCAATCCCTGGTACAAACAAACAAACAAAACTGAAAGAAATGTTATTCCTATCTTATAAAGTATTCTCTTACTTAAAAAAAAAAAAAAAGCATGATAAATAGCCACAAAACCTTGCTTAAATTTCACCTTCAGAATTCAGTCCATGTATTTCAGCATTTAAATAAGAAGGAAAGCCAGCTAACCAGAACTTCTCCCTGCCCACCCTCTCCACCCAACACACAAGACCACACGGCACAGCAGAGGCTGGGAACAAGGTCTGGGTGGGGGTTGGGGGGAGTCTGAAAGGCCACTGTCAGGGGTCCTGTCCTGGGACCCTCTGCAGCCGCCAGTCCTCAGCTCTTCTCTATTAGGTGCAGCCTTACCTTCGTTTTCAGGGTGTCATAAATGCACATGAGAATGATTCTTGGAATCCTCATCACCATGATTAAAAAAGACCCTTTTACCACTGTTCCCTGATGGTACCAGAAAAGAATGGAGAGAGACGAAAGGATTGGATGGTCAGGAGGGTCATTTTTATTTCTGGGAATAGGAAAAAAAAAAAGAGTATTTTTAAAACCATTGTTAAAAAGGAACCAAAAAACCCTTCTCTGTTCAAATCATCAATGGCACTAACAACTTTCAAAGCAATGATGCAATAAGCATTCAGCAAAATTTTTATACTCCTTGGTTGCTAAGGTGACATTCATTATATCCTGGACTAATGTGATTCCTTTCAGTGGCATTCAATGCAACAAACAAATACAGAACAGAAAGAAAAAAAAAACTATTTTGAAAATGGTGATGAGTTAAAATGAACGACTTTCCCTCTTTACGGCTTTACGGCTCCTACTCCTTCCACCAACCCTTCAAGTAGCCCGTTCATCTCATTTTCGGAAGTTTGATTCTATCACAATCTCCAAGGTTTCAATTACACAGGCGCATATGTAAAATACGGCCAGCATCAGCTTGATGATTAAAATCATGGCCAAATCACATGACCAGGACCAGGGCCAGTGAGGTTAACGGTGAGTTCAAGTTTAAAGGGAAGGGACACAGAGCTCCCGGGTGCTTGGCTTCTGCACAGCTCTGGGCTCCTGAAATCCAGCTGATTTCCTCCCTACTCTTTAAAGGTCACTTTAGTGTGAATCATTTACAGGACTTGTCCTGACACAGCTCCCAAGAATGTGTCCAAGTCAGTTTCACAGGCAGAGAAAAAGAGTAAAAAAAGAACAGAACGGGCACAGTTTTTCCTCCGCCCTGAACCTGACGGGGATAAAACAAAGGAGGGCTGAGGCGACCTTGGGGGAGACCTTTTGAATTCCCATGGACACCAGCTCTAGAAAACGAGGCCCTTTCTGAGAAGCAACGCCATGGATTGCAAGTGAAGCTGGCTTTCTTCAGAATAGATTATTCTACAACTTGCCCGGGTTGCTAATAAGTCACTATGAATCAAGGTTTTGACAACAGCCTGGGTTTTGAGAGAGGAAAGGACTGCAGCCAGAAATGTTTCAAGAGTTGGCAACCATTGCATTTCTCTGTTACTTAAATCATCCAGGAAGAAAAAGAGAACATGACAGTAATACTGGGTGCAGAAGAACTGTAACCCAGTTGTCCACAAAGGGGTGCCGTGTTTCAACCCAGCCTTGTTGGAGATGGAAAGACCAGGGAAGCTGTCACTGAGAGGAATTCATTCTGATCTGATAAACTACCAGAGTAGCACAGGCCAGGAAAATCTGACACATTTTTTCCCCTTTTCTCATTTTTTTAAAAAGGAAGAATGTTTACTTTTCTATTGAGATTTATGTGCCTTAGAACTTATTATGGTGCTGAAGAGATTAGGATGGGGTTGGGGAGAGAAGAAGGACACCTACTTTCCATCTGGGAGGGAACCAAATGATTCACAGGCCTCTGTGAATGGGGCCCTTAGGGTCTGCTCCTCTAGGTATTGATGTCTGGGATTGGATGTGAGCTTTTTGAGAAGATTTCACTGTAGTGATATGAGCCATTTCAAATAGAGGGGAGCCTGCACTGCCTCTATTTCCCTAGTCCATAACATACCCTGGTTATGACTCTAGGCTCTGCAGAGCTTGGCTGGAAGAAGATACAGAGGTTCCAGCAGCTGGGTTATCACATGATGAGAGAGGGAACTTAAAAAGAAGGTCCTTTTAACCCAAGCCAACTCACTGTGCCAGGAGTCACTCAATACCTTCCCTCAAAACTAGAAACAGCACTACCAAAAAAAAAAAAAAAAGGCTTAAGAGGAGTGTCTTTGAGGCCACCACCTTCTCTTCTTAGACTCTATTCTATATTAACAAGCTTAAAATAATACTTAGCTCTGGACTTCATTGTATTTCAAGGATTGACATTGCAGTGTTGAGCACACTGGGTAACTCGGTGATGAGTTCCTTAGGAGGCTGGGGAGGACCAGGGCTCCCATCAGGCTCACTCAGCTGTCTCTAGGGGTTGGGGGTACAGGTGGCGTGTGCTGGGAACCTTCTGACTGGGCTTCATCCCCTCAAGTTTATGAGAGAGGGCAGTAAGGAAGACTCAGGCAGTGTTAGAGGGTAAGGGGACTCCAGGATGTTTCCCATGAAGTCCAGCTTCCTTCTCCTTTTAAAGCCGTGTCTGCCTGAATGCTGAAGGTCTCCTGCCCCATACAGCAGAGCCAGGTCCTCAGAACACTACACTAGTCCACGTTGCTGGGAAAAGGGTTTAATGGTCCCACCCACACAAGTCCTATAGCACCTTCAGGTCATGATATATAAGTACCATTTTTCAACTTGTAGTCGCATCAGACAACACAGAGCCTAAAACCAATCAAGCAACTTCAGGGTCCTAGAAACAAGTTTTAGTTCTAGTTAGATCCAGCCCAGTGCACTAAACACTCTTTAAATGTAATGGAAAATTAACTTTGTCTAAGTCTCCTGGACAAAGTCTGGGCTGCAGGAGATGACTGGCCTCTCCCACTCAGCTTCTGAGTGAAGCTGAACGGTGTGACTTCCACAAAGACCCTGTCCCTTCCTGATGTCTCTTTCAGCAAAATCACTGCAAGATGGGACTGGGAGGCTATAGAGTTAATCTTTCCAGTCCTACAGAAAATAGAAACTGGCTTTATTATGAAGAACAGATTTTTTTTTTTTCCCTAGCTCTCCTGGGCAATTCTTGGTAGGGTTAGAAATTCACCCATATCTACCTCAATTCTTTATGCTCTGCTGTGAATGCATTTCTTCACCTTTTCACCAGCAGATCCAGAGCAGCTGGAAACCATCTCTTGTGTATTTGAAAATAATGATGAAGTCATGCCTCCAATGTCCCTTTTCCAAGTTGAACAATTCTAGCTTCTTCCAACTACATCTCTAAGCAGTACTTCTCCTTCTCTTTCTTTCTTTTTCTTTTTTTTTTCTTTCAGTATTTGGGGGTTGAATCCAGGGACTGGCATATACTAAGCAATTGCTATGCTGCTGAGTTACATCCCCAGACCTTTTTTATTTTGAGACAGGGTCTCTCTAAGTTGCCAACGCTGGCCTCAAACTCGCCATCTTCTTGTCTCACGGTTCCAGTAGCACAGATTACAGGTGTGCACCACTGTGCTGGCTTTAAGTAGCATCTTTATGGGTCTCTATTGACCCCTTTTCAAGCAAGTGATTGTACAAGGTAAATTTTAGGGCTTGCCCATGTCCTGGTACTTGGTGGTCTTTGTATGAACTCTTCAGACCTTTTAGGGCTTAAAAGAGTAACAAAGGTGATGCGCTCTTGTGGTATTTATCCTCACTGTGCAGGGCAGGCACGGCATTGTGAACTTTGAGATAAGCAAAAAGCTTGAGGTCTCAAAATTAGGCAGACAGCCCAAAAGAAAGCAGAAGTTCTTAATAAATGAAATAGTAATGTTACAAAGAAATTATCCCACATTTTATTTTAAATTAATTTATTTTTATGAAAATAATAGGCAAAGCATCTTAAAGAGCCAAATAATACTGGTGGGCTTAATGGGAAAAAGAGTAGTTTTCTTTACCCATCCTTAAATCTTTCCCTAAAGATAATAATCAAGCTATTTCTACCATAATACAACTCCACACTTTAAAATCCTGTGTTCTTACCGCTATTTCTTCATTTTTCTTTTTCTCTTTTTGGTGCCCGCACCCGACACACTCATGTTTCACCCTGAACTTCTTCCCAATAGAGTTATGTTGAAATTTTTAGTTAATGCTTCATGTTCACACTATTAGTACAAAAGTAGAATGTATGGTGAATAATATTCACAACTTACCCAAGAAGCATATTCCAATTCTATTTTGTTCCCTGTATAACTTTCAGTTTTTCCTGGAGTTAATAATGACATCACATTTTTTATTCCCTTTGTTTTCCATGGATTTCACTGAATGCTTCATCAAAATATCCAAGCACATTTAGTCTCCTCTAAGTGTCACTGTGTTTTTAAAGACATTGTCTTTTTGGAGAGTTCTCCTGGAACCACTGCTCCCATTGTCTTCCAGTTCCATCTTGAACTGGCTCCTCCTCCTCTTCTTCTTCTTCCTCTTCCTCTTCCTCTTCCTCTCTTCTTTTCCTTTTCCTTCCTCTCATTCTTCCTCCTCCTCTTCTCTCTCCCCCTCCTCCCCCTCCTCTTCTTTCTCCTCCCCTCCTCCTTTTCCCCCTCCTCCTCTTCCCCTTTCCTCCTCCTCCTCCTCCTCCTCCTCCTCCTCCTCCTCCTCCTCTCCTTCCTCCTCCTCCTCCTTCTTCTTCTTCAACAATGGCTACATGACTACCTTCTAGGGAATTCCCTTCCCTTCTTTTCTGAAACTCATGTTTTCCTCCTTGGCTTACTCATGAGTTTCGGTTGGGAATGGGCTTCCTAGAAAGGGTGTGGGGAGGAGACCTTTGGGGATTTTGTGTTCCTGAGCCTGACTTTATTCTCCTTTACTCTGAATTGATGGTGGGAATAGGTATAAAACTCTGAAATAGTCTTGGAAATAAATAAATAAAACTAGGAAATAAATAAAATAAAACCTGGAAATAGTCTTTTCTTTGCTCTTTTGCTTTTCTGGTTCAAAGTTGCTACTGAAGGTCAGATCCCATTTTGGTTCTTGATCTTTTGTCATGTTTTATTTATTTTTCCCCCGAGAGAAAATTCTGGGCTATTTTCTTATGTTTTTAGTCCCAGGAATTTTTTTTTTTAAGTTGTAGATGAACCCAACATCTTTATTTATTTATTTTTATGTGGTGCTGAGGATCAAACCCAGTACTTCACACGTGTGAGGCAGGCTCTCTACCACTGAGCTACTGCCCCAGCCCAGTTCTGGGAGATTTTCTTTGATTATTTATTTACTTCTGTATTTGTTGTTGTTCTCTGTTTCTAGAACTCCTATTAGTCAGATGGTAACTCTCCTAAATAACTCCAACTTTTTTTTCCCCTTTCTGCCATTTTCTAATTGTGTCTTATTCTGCCCTCTAAAAGAATTTTTCAACATTATATTCCGATCATTCAATGGAAAATTTTCACTTTTGCAATTTTTAATTATTAAGGGGTCCTCCTTGCTATCTCACTGTTCCTTTTTGGTGGAGGATGTGGGGAAGGGGCTTTGTTTATGGTTGCAATATATCTGTTCTTTCTGATAATATTACAGGGCTTTTTTTGTTGTTGTTTGTTTGTTTTCTTTTGCAGCCGACATTGTATAGGCTAAATTCTCTAAATCCCTTTTGTTTGTTTTGTTCATTTTTCTTTCTCTCTTATTTTAGTGGTTTTCATCAAATGTGTAATAGTCACTGGTTAACAATTCCAATTTCAGAATGGCTTGGATACCGTGTGAGGAGTGCAGCCTGGTGCCTGGCAAGGGTCAGTGGTTAGGAGTCAGGAAATCCATCTCACAGGGGGGCGGGAGGGGGGGGGACATGTGGTACTATCTCCGGCCTGTGCCTTGGGCTTGAAAGTTTTTCCCAGAAGATTCCCCTAGCCTCCCCTTAGGGGATCAGCCTCGCTGCCAACACACAGGGAACTGAGCTATGGAATGTGGGGTGTTGGTGATGGGGGAATTCTCCCTCTTCAGCATTTAGACTCTCACTTACCCTCCTCCGCCCCCGCTTCCTTACTGAGTTTGCCCCCAGCCTCGGCTGTGCCAGACACCCCAAGTCCAGACCCTCTCTAGTTGGTCTGTCCAGAAAGCAAAGGTCTCTTCTGCGCATCTGGAGGAGGGATTTAGGGTTCTAACTGCTCCTCAGGAGAACTTATAACTAACCTCCAGGGTTACATTTTGCACTTAAATTCCTGAGCCTCTCTGGATTTTTTGTGACTCACTTCAGCCTGTATCTTGTTTGCACCTTCTCAAAAGCCAACACATGCCGGAGGCCTTTTCAGCTTTGCCCCACATGGCCAGTCACCCCTTGCTGCCCTGGCCATTCTGTTAATGTCATGTTTCTTATCCACTTTCCTTGCGTCTCTGTTTCTCACTGTGGTTGTGTGTTTACTCCTTTTTCATTCTTTCATGATTTTATTTTTTGGGGGGAGGGTTGGCGAGGGGGGAATGACTCTGAGATAAATGTGTCTGCCTCACTGAGCTCCACATCAAAGCCCCCCGCGGAGAATGCTTTGGTTTTGCTATTCTAAGATAACACAGGGTCTCTTTGCCTGACAACTGTTACCACTGGCCAGTTTGACTAGGATGAGTTTTGCTCTCCTACTCAGGAGCAAGCAGCTCCTCCACCCCCAGCTGCTGGGGGGAGTCTTAATGCCAAGAGCAACAGCCCCTTAGTGGGTCCTCCAAAGTCCCTAATGATGGGGCTCCCAAACAGCACCATTATATTAAAAACCCACAGTGCTCTTTATTGTCAGGAGGTAACTGTCAATGGCATGAATCACCCCTGGTTGACTTTCTTACCTCAGGAAAAAGTCATGTTTATCTACTCATTTGGTCTGAGAGATTAGAGGAGGATCAGCCCTATCGGGAGTAAACTTCCTGTTCGGAGTCCAAGCCTGTCATTGTCCCAGGCCTGCTCTTCCGGCTGCAGTCTCATTGCTGGTAAAGTCACACACAAGAGAGGCGAAGGGTTCAGGTGTGTGTAGGGTGTGTGTGTGTGTGTGTGTGTGTGTGTGTGTGTGTGTCTTCCATTATTTTCGTGAGGTAATGTCTATAATTTTAACATAGAAGCAAGTAATTCATTCACTAGTACTTAACTACATGGACATGAGGTATAGCTTATAGTTACACATGATTCCTTTAGGATTTAAAATTATTTTCCAGGTAAACATTCTGCCAGTTTTACACTAAAACAACAACAATAACAACGAACCCAAAACAAACAAACAAAAAACCCAGAATTATTGAAGTATATGCAAAATAGACTAGCAACTTTTTTTTTTTTTTTTTTTTTGGCAGTCCTTGGGATTAAACCCAACACTTTTTAAAATTTTTATTTTGAAACAAGGTCTCACTAAGTTGACCAGACTGGCTTTCAACTTGAAATCTTCCCACCTCAGCCTTTTGACTGGCTAGAATTACAGGTGTGTACCACCATACTTGGTGAGACTAGTAGCTTTTTTTTTTTTTTTTTTTTGGTGCTGGGGATTGAACCCAGGGCCTTGGCATATAAAGCAAACACCTTACCAACTGAGCTATGGCCCCAGCCCCTATACCTTTTTTAAGTCCAAAGTTTTAAGTCTGAGCTGAGTTTTTAGCTTAGTCTTTCACTCTTGTCAACCCCTTTTAGAGTCAGGTCAAAACTCCCAAACATCTTTGAGACACACAACGTGGAGCACAAAGACATTCCAGTAAGAGACAAGGCTGGACCTACCTGTTGAAATAGCACGTAACCACTGCCCCTGCTATCGTCATTTGCTGGCATGCAAGGATGAATTCGCTAGTCCAGATGAGGCCGATTAAATGGTACCACCACATATATCGAATGCCTGAAAGAGGCTGATATTCCACTTGGCCATCTGTGATGACCTGGGCAGTTCCTAAAGTTTTAAACACAAACATATTTTACACCAGTGTTTTCCTAAGTGTAAAGATGATTCTTCATTCTTGTCTTTGGCAATCCGTGAAACACAGATGCCAGAGAAAAGTTTGAAACACCCAGTGTAATTTGAAATCTCCACAGCAAAACCCCAAAAGAACATATCTAAATAATATCAACAACAATAATTTCAGTGACTGACCAATAATATCAACAACAATAATTGACCAATAATATCAACAACAATAATTTCAGTGATCTGCAAGACACTTGACGTATACTCTAAAACTCACTGCACTTTGAGGGTATGAAAACTAAGATTTGAGAGAGTCAAGTGATGTCTGTGGTCTCACTGCTTATCATCAGTGGAAGGGCATCTTGGATTTCAAATCCCATGGTTTTCATACCATTCACTTTGCGATGCAAACCCAGTGTGTTATGCACAAGAAAGCACACAAAGCTATAGGATCATGTTATGGGTCCTAACATCACCCAAATTAAGACTTTATAAGAGAGACAAGGAGCTTTTTTTTTTTTTTTTTTTTTTTGGTCAGAGATTCAGTTCAGATTTCATCGAGAGCAAACTCATTTAGCACATTTAAAATATCTGCCTTCCAAGGTTCAAATTTCAGCTTTACCCTTTCCTGGTAGTCTGGGATACATTTTTTGACTTCTTAAAGTTTTAGTATCCTTGGCTAGAGAACCCATTTCCTGGTAGTACTTTAGGTATGGAGATAGATTACCTGGGTAGTGCTGGGTGTAGGGTCTGGTCCACAGAACTATCACTCCATAAGTGATAATAATAATGATGATGATAATAATTATTATTAAATTTCAGGAGCACAGTAGTCTATTAAACTGAAGCCAGCAAGGAAGCACTAATAATGCTCTGCCTTTCAGATGTCTATACCCTGCTTTCTTTCCCCTTATCTGAAGCAGATCCTGAGCCAGGAACTGTGGCATATACCTGTAACCTCAGCTACACAGGAGGCTAAGGTGGGAGGATTGCAAGTTAAAGGCCAGCCTGGGCAACTTTGTGAGACCTGGTTTCAAAATAATAATAAAAAAGGGGCTCTGGATATAGCTTAGTGGCAAAGTGCCACTGGATTCAATCCCGAGTACTTGGAGAAAAAAAAAAAAGCCTTTGAATTAGCTGTGTAGACATTGGTATCCAAATCCCAGTTTTGTGGCTGTATTTGATTCCTAGATGTCCTCCCGTTTTGCATGTCAGATAAAGTACTATAAGGAAGAGGGTGACTATTTTGGTTTCCAATGAAACCTGTAGGTTGGATATCATTTAAAGATGGTTTCATATTTTCTGTCATAAACTGCCTTTAGGTTTATAGTTCGTGTGTTTTTAGATACTCATAATAGGTTCTAGGCATGAAGGAAAGAGAGGAAGATAGTTGTACTGTAGAACAAAACTGAGACCAAGGCTTAGGACTGGTCTTCATTGCTTCTGCTCTGTGTTCTGCTGAACAAGAGTTACCTAGTGAGAAATAGTGGAGTGGCTTGATTCACAGATAATATTTCATTGGACACTGGGTTCTTGACTTGGAGACGATCTGTTTCAGGTAAGGCCTGGGTAAACGCCTGGGCTTTCCAAAATGGGCATGTTTCAGAAGAGCATTCCCAGTTCCAGAGGAGGTGAGTAGCATGTCACAACTGGAATGCAAGTTTATGCTGATCAGGCTGGTGGACCTTGACAACCACTCTCGGGACTCTCTGAAGTGCTTCGGGCCAGGGACCAGCAGCACATTGCTGAGTTCCAAGCATAGCTTATGGTTTTGCAAGAACAGGTTTGCAACATCACAGAAGGTTTGGAGGCCGAGAATGTTTCCACAAAACAGGAAGGATCATTTCCTCAGAGAGACACGGGACAGTATGTAGTCCTTGGATGATAAGGGACACCATCTCTTCTCTCAGCTGCCCCAGGTGGTCAACAGCACATCTTCACACACATTCTGGCTCAGCACACTGCTGGCAACAGTCAGTCAGTGATAGGTCAAGATCCACTTATCCCTCAAAATCTTTGACATTCCCCAAAGAAGGGCAGCCCCCACAAATTATTTTTTTATCAGTTGCTTTGTTTGATATTGAAGTCATTTTCCATTTGTTCCTCTGGGTCAGTTTACAGACTGTTTACAAGTTTTCGTTTAGGGCTGGATTTTTCAACCTCTCAATGCACCAACTGACATTTTGGACCAAATATTTTTTTGTTGGGGGAGGGTGGCTGTCCTATGCATTACAGAATGTTTAGGGGCATGCTTTGTTTCTAAGCACCACTTATGACAACCCAAAACATCTCCAGATATTGCCAAATGCCACCTGGGGGAAATCACTCTTGGAGAAATACTGCTCGCTTGAGCAATCAGGCGCTGCAGGGAAAAGTTGAAAGGAAAAGGCTGGCTTCAGGGAAAGGCTGAAAACAGGAGGGATACAAGCAGAGCCTATGGGTGGGGCAGGAGCATTTCTGTGCATATGACCGCCCCCTTCTGGATGACTGTGTCAGTGCAGGCAAGATCCTTTCTCCAAAGGACCGGGTGCTTCATGGCTATGGACTGTACACTACAACTGCTGTTAAGGGTAGCCAGCAAGTGATAGTGGGAACTGAACTATGGACAGATCCCAAGATATGATGGACATTGGAAGATGGTAGTGGAAAAGGCCCCGTATTTGGATAAGTCTTGGTTTTAGGCTCAGCTTTGATACATGTACAAAGCCATCTGGGCCACAGTTCCCATGGTAAAGGTAAAGTAGGTAGGCAAGATGAGTGCCAGGGCCATGTTACATCTTGGGCTTGAGGGTCACACAGGCTGAGATTCACATCTCTGCACTATCCCGTGATGGCTGGCCAACTTTGAGCAAGTTGTGAGGCCAAATACAAAGTCTGTTTCTTCACCTGTCACCTGAGGATAGTAATACCTACTTCTCACTCTCTTGAGGATCTCATCTCAGTGTGGTTCCAAATGCCAATCAGGTAGCCACTAAGAATGAGTATAATAAATGGGTGAGGTGTTTAGAATACTAAGTGCAATGCACAATTAGTTATAAATGATTCCATTTGTGAAATTAATTTGCACACTTATTGAGCATCTGCATGCTAGCACTATGTTGGATATTAGAAAAATAAAAAAAGTAAAAAATAATCAGAAAGAAGATACAGTCTGAGTGAGACAAGAATTCACATGTTACCATGTTGGTCTATTCATCTTCTAACCTTCTTCTGAATAACTTGTTTTATAACTTCTCCAACCTGTGAGTTTCTTTCCCACCCTTACTCTCAGCCAACGACCTCACTTGATGCTACTCTGAGAAGAATGAAGCAACCAGAAAACCTTTGCTAAGCTGGGATCAGTGGTGCATGCCTGTAATCTCAGCAGCTTGGGAGGCCAAGGCAGAAGGATCAAGAGTTCAAAGCCAGCCTCAGCAAATTAGCAAGGCCTGAAACAACTCAGCAAGACCCTGTCTCTAAATATGTAAAAAAGGGCTGGAGATGTGGCTCAGTGGTTAAGTGCCCCTGGGGTCAATCCCTGGTACCAACAAAACAGACCTCTGCTAGTGCCCACCCCATATCTACCTGCTATCAACACATCTCCACAATCTGACCCCTTCCCTTAATATAAGTTGTCCATGATCCTGAGGCCAACCTCTCCACTAAATGCCACCTTTCTTACCTATTTGAAGATATTTCTTCAGCAATTCTTCCTCTCCCCTGAATTGTTTGTAGTACCATCTTTCAGAAAACCTATTCTGAAGTCTTTTTTCCTCTGGATTCCTCCCCATTTCTCTTTCTTCTTTACAGCCAAATTTCTCAAGATTAGCCATATTTACTCTTTCCAATTCCTTTCCTTCCACCTTCTCTTAATCTATTCCAATCATGAGCCCTTCCCCTCATCTCTGAAATTATTTTGTCTCACCTCCAGGTTGCTAAATTCCATAGTGAATCCTTAGTTCTCACCTTACTTATCAGCAGTCCTTGAGACACTGGACCATTCGATTCCTCTCGAAACCCTTCATCTGAATTCAAGGACACAACATTCTTTTTTTCTTCATTTTTACTCTTCAGTGCTGGGGATCAGGATTTTGCACAGGCTAGGCAAGAACTCTACCATTGAACACACCCCCAGCCCTCCAGGGCATCTTAACGTTAAAGTGCTTCAAAGCGGTCCTTGGATTTCTTCCCTGTCTATCTATACTCATCTTAATCTCATGGTTTTAAATACTACTTATCTGTTCCCAAATAAAAATTTATTGGGGACCTCCCTCTGAACCTCAGACATATACAGATAACTAACTGCCTGTTGGATATTTCCATTTGTTAGTCTAAAAGATATTTCAATACCACCACAATTAATTTTTTATCTATTCCTAAAACGTTCCACTCAATTTATTGCTCCATCTTTGTTTATGACCATCTTATCTTCCAGTAGCTTAGACCAAAAAAAAAAAAAAAAAAAAAAGCCCAGAGTCATTGCTAGCTCTTCTTTCTTTCATACCCCTTGTCAGGAAATTCTGTTGGCTCCACCTCCAAAGTAGAAGTAGAATCCAACATGTCACACTACCCTCCCCTGTACCACCATCACATCCACCTTGGGCCACTGTTATTAAGATGCAGTATCAGGTCATGTTTCTATTCTCTTAAAACCCCACCAGGACTTCCCATCTCAGACCAGGAGCCAAAATTCTTACAAAGGCTACTAAATCCACAGATTCTGAACCTATGCCCTTTCTGACCTCCCTTCTGAACCACATTCTCCCTCAACCACTCTATTCTGGTTGTTTGGGCTTCCTTGTTGTGTCCTAGAACCCTGGTTTCTTAATGTCCTCTAGCTAGGACATTGTCCCATTTGGTTAGATACTTTGTGGCTCTTTCCTTCAAGTCTCACCCCATCACCAAATTTCCAATTGTACTCCTGCCCTCTTATGCATTTCCTATTCCTCTTTGCTGTATTTTCCTTCATATCACTAATAAGCTTTCAAGGTTCTATAGAATTCATTTAATTATTTTATTTAAGTCTACCCTCCTCAAACTAGAAAAAAAAAAAAGCTATATCTCCAGCATATCTAACAGGGTCTAACGTACAGTAAATGCTCAGGGAATACTTGTTGAATGAATAAATGAATTAATCACAAATCATACATTTTATCAAAGAGGCATGAGACAGCTTTCTAGAGATCTCCCTATAAGTGCATCAGAATAATCTGGAGGATAGTCACCATGCACCTGGCTGTAAATCTGGACATTATTGGCAGTCTTTAGCATTTTAAGAGACTAAGGTGATTTAGTGATCATTGCAAATAGCAGATTCTTAAGGAAAGCAGTCCAGCTGGCATAATATCCAAAAAGAGCAGGCCCAACTTGAAAGGACTCTATTTTTTTAGCACATTGTGTGTACTTCCCTGGACCCCTTCCAAGGATGCTACTGACCCTCCATCTTGCTAACCTCCCCCCTGTCTATGTCTCCACTGGCTTCTGACTCTGCTCTGGCAGCTTGAGGAAGAGAGAGAGAGAGAGAGAGAGAGAGAGAGAGAGAGAGAGAGAGAGAGAGAGAGAGAAAGAGAGGTAGGTATCTCATTGACAGAGTCTACAAAATATCAAGTTCTTCCCTGTACATCTAATCAATACTCAATGACAGGTGAATTGAATTCCAAGTCAGTTGACCCACACCAGCATGACACACTAAGCCAAGAGTCTTTATAGACTTTTGTAGATTTTTAAAGTTCTATACAGTTCACTCAATTATTTTATTTATACCTATCTCCCTCAAACTAGAAGGAAAGCCATATCTCCAGCATCTCTAACAGGGAGAACAAGAGAAAGATATGGTCTCTGCCCTTGGGCCTGCTTGCTCTTGTGGGTAACAGCACATTTTGGCTTTATTGTTCTTCAGGGCACTTTATCAGCATGGGAAGCCAACTTATTTATGCCACTGTCACCACCCACCAGAAACTAAGTGCCTGGAAAACAGGGCCTTTGTTTTGCTCCGTGTTGTATTTTGAGTACCTAGAGCGCACAGTAGGTGGCACACAATACAACTCTGGTGCTGAGCACATAATAGGCATGCAATGAATATTTGTTGAGTGAATGAAGAATATTTAAGAAATGAAGAAACAATATCTAGGTACACCTGAGAAATTTGTAGCTTTTCTAGGAAATCTAATAATGAAAATGAATCTTGGGGAATGGCTGATTTCTGAAGCAGCCAAGGTGGGAAGCTGGGGTAAAAGTGGGGAGTAGATTCCAGCCCGTTGCCTGTTCCAAGCCTGCTGTGTACATCCTGCAGCTACTTCTTCTAACTGCAGCAAGGACCTGGAGGGAGGCACCTCCACCCACAGGACTTCTCCATTTTATAGACTGAGGCTTCCAGACCACTTTAGTGACCATAAGGGGTGCTCAGAATATCTGGGTTCTTTCCCACTCACCAATAGCACCTGCTGGATTCCCAATGGTTCCTATAGCTTTTGCTCCCCCCCCCCCCGCACCCCCACTGAATTTAAAAAATATCTGTCACATTGCTTGTCATAGACAAATCCCAGTGGACTAATAAATGTCATTTCTGGGCAGGGTGGGGGCTGAGATTGACATGCTCTGCTGAAATAACCTGCACCCAATCCACAATTTGTCAACTTCTTAATAGACTGATAAACAGTCACTAGAGAAATAGCTCATCTGGACAAATGTGACCTAACAAATGTCACCTAACTTCACTCCTATTTCCGCCCCCCATCAAAAAAAAAAAAAAAAAACCACTCTCAACTATTTACCTAGTGAGGAGCTCCACATACACAACTAGACCCTAGACTGAAGAGTGAGCCTGTCCTCATTGTAGCTGCCCAAGAGGGGAGACCCTCCGGCTCTGTGAAAAGGGCACTCAGCCCTCATCACCTGGTGGGTATGGTTTCATAAGAAGTGAAAGCTGCTCACAGCCTCCCCCAAGTACAGCTGGGGCATCTTCTGAAGATCAAAAAGTGATGCAGCTGTTGACCTGCCCAGCCCGGAGCAGGGTCACTCTGGCACTGAAAAGGTGTTTGAGAACAAAGGGGATTCTGTGCACTTGGCCAGCCCACAGGTGTGTGGAAAGGGCAGTCAGGTGTCGTGAGGGAGTGGGCCAAAAATCTGGTTTCCATGATGCGGGTCTGTTTTAGTCAGCTTTTTTTTTTTTTTTTTTTTTTGCTGCTGTGACTAAAAGACCCAAATGGAACAACTTTAGAGGAGGAGAAGTTTATTTGAGGGCTTACAGTTTCAGAGGTACAAAGCCATTGACAGCTGGCTCCATTCCTCAGGTCTCCAGTAAGGCTGAACAACATGGCGGGAGAATGTGGCAGAGGGAAACAGCTCACGTGATTATCAGGAAGCAGAAAGACTCCACTTGCTAGATACAAATACATACCCCAAAGCCACACCCCCAATGCCCCACCTCCTCTAGTCACACCATACCTGCTTTCAATCCCCACCCAATTAATCCCATCAGGTGATATATTCATTGATAGGCTTAAGGCTCTTGCAACCCAAACATTTTCCCTCTGAACCCTCTCACATTGTCTTACACATGAGCTTTTGTGGGCACCTCACATCCAAACCATAACAAGTACCCAGAGAGAGCTGGGCGTGTCCTGTGAGGAAATTTCTCTCCTGTAAAGCCTAAGATAGTCTTGCTTGTAGACTTCTACAGTAGGTCCTGGGCACCTGTTTTCTTTCCTGCCTTCTACTCCTCTCATTCTTGCTCCTTTTGCTTCTCCCACTGATAGGGAACTGCCACACTTCAATACATGACCCTCTGAGATGCCTGCTACCTTCGGCCCTGAAGAATAACCTCCTGTTTCCCGGCCCTCCTGCTTTCAATCTTGAGATTGAGGCTGTCTAGTGCCCTGTAGGCCCTGGGCCCAACTAGGGTCCAAACAGGAGGAAGTTAAGAGGCACAGTGCTGGTAGCTCACCCCAAGTCAAGCCTTGGGGCTGTTTCCCTCTGACTTTAGTCCCCTAACTCTCAGACTGGGCTCCTAGCTGTGTGGCCTTCAGCAAATGACTTGCTCAGAACTCAGTTTTCTTGCCTGTGATTTGAGAATAGCACATTAAGTTGCAAGAGGATTAAGATGCTCAAAGGGGAGCACACAAAGAAGAACCTAGTACAGAGCTTAGAATCCAGAACATTTTCAACAGCATGTACCAAGACCCCTGTGCTCCCTTCTGACCAGGACTGCGAGCACTTCAAGTTAGTGAGCTAGAGAAAGGCTGTTCAGTTCTGTGCTAGGGGAGACTTCCAACTGTCCCATAATAACTGCTTCCCTATTTTTTTTTTTTTTTGGTGGTACTGAGGATTGAACCCAGGACTTCATGCATACTAGGCAAGCACTCTACCACTGAGTTATATCCCCAGCACTGATTCACTTTTTCTTGGAAATAGAACCTCTAAGTTCTAAACTGTGCAAGACTGACCAAAATGACACTACATTTCCTGGTCTCTTTTCCAGATAGATGAGTATTATCATCGACCTAGGATTTGGCCAGTGGTATGGAGGGAGAAGTGTAGCCTATGACTTCCAGGAAGGTGCATGCTCATCCTCCTCCCTGCCACCTTCCTACAGGCTGGAATAAGACATGGTGGCTGGAGCCCAAGTGGCCACTTCAACTATGAAGTAGAAGCAAGTAGTAGGGGTTCAGAACAAGAAGGCACCTGAGTCCTTGAAATCTGGAAGACTATGCTTGCAAGGAATCCTCCTTGTGGACATCATCTATGTGGGAGGGAAATTACTTGACACTTTGTTTGAACCAATGTTTGCTTTGAGTTTTTCTATACCTTCCAGATAATCCTAATCCTGACTAATTAGTCTGTTTGACCAAGGTTCCTCCCTGGATATCAGAAGTTCACTGCAGGCCTTCAGGAAGCTTCCAGACACCTGCAGCAGAAGACACCATCCCTACAGCATCTCTAAAGCCAGAAATAGGGGCTTCCCAGGGCTGCTGACCACCTTGATTCTGAGGGTCAGTTCACTCCAAGGGAGAGGGAAGGGTACCAGGTTCACTAAGAAACAACCACAGCAGTTGCTCTGACATGCAAGATCACACATATTGGCTCCTTTCACTGGAGTGAATGAAGAGCAGAATAAATTTGCTAAAACATTAAGGAATTGCATCAGTCTTGTTAACTTGACATGTGCTGTGGTTCTTATCTGCCTGATGTTAGTCTTAGAAAACAACTTTCTATTTTGTATTCACATCAGGGCGTGATTCTGGATTGTCACCAAATCAAGTAGAGGAGTTAGAGTAGGATCATTCAAAGTGAGGCTCATAGATTAGCTGCCTGCCCTCACACTGTTTGTCATGAGTCTGCAATGAGATGACAGGCTTGTGCCAGAATGAAGATCAATGGCATCAAGAGCACAATGATTCCTTCAGCTGATTTTTTTTTTCTTTCATAGCAAGTCTTGTTTTCTTTCATAGCAATGGAAGGGTACACATTCCAGGCACAAGCTCTGTGTCTAGTTTCAGAGCACTTTGACTACCACAGCTCTAGAATATGGTGGCCCTGTTATGGAACATTTAAAACACACACACACACACCCACACACAATCTTACCCCAAGTGCAATAAAATTAAAATCTCTGAGAATGGGGTTCATGTATTCGTATTATAACAAAGCACCACAGTCCACTCTGAGGAGAGCTCCTGGAGGAGACCAGTGTTTGGGTACCACGGGAGGATGCAGAATTGTCTTTCAGAACTCACAAAGGGTGAACTTCTGCTTGCACCCATGTTAAACTTCAGCTGGCCCGGCTGGGCACAACAAACTTTTGACAGTCTTTCTGGGTTCTTTATCTCCTACTGATTGGATAGGGGTTGACAAATTATCTTGGATAAAATTTAAACTTGGAGACATTTGATAATATTCTTTCTACAAGCCTTCGTTCAGACTGTAATTTTTCCTAACACTTTCAGTCCTGACTGAATTTATTCTCTCATGAAACACAAGCCCAGCTTCTTCAGTCAATACAAAAGAGGGAAGGGAACTTCCGTGTCCTCCCCACCCCCATGACAGAGCCCTGGCACCATCACTGCTGTTATCAGATGCCACTGGTTGCATGAAAGGCTTGGTGCCCACAGAAGCAGGCCAATGTTCTCACAAATGGTGAGGTCTCCTGCGTGTGACTCCTAGGGAAGGAACCTGCACCCACTGTCCCTTACCGGCAGTTCCCAGGCTCAGCAGCACAGCCACCCAAAGGATCCAGAAGAAAATGAGGATGGCAAATGTCCATAGTGGCTGGAACAGCAGGAAAGGAGAGCTTCTGATGACTTTATTTGTGACTTGGAAAAGCTCCACTGTCAATTTTATTCTCTTTCTGAGGACAAAAATCAAGACGAGCAGAATTGCCTGGTGAGAAAGGGTTCAGAGTAAATTATTTCAAAATAATGGGGGAACTGGGTACAGCTTAAAGCAAGCCCTATTATTTTACTGACATTTCAGCAAATAGCTCTTTTAAGATAGTCATACATGACTTTTGTTATAACTGAACAGGTCAATTCCCAGGCATGAATTGAACACCTACTATGTACTGGTCCCTGTGCTAGATCCTGTAGCTAGAACAGTGAACACTGCTTAGTACCTTCCCAAAGGAGCTTTCAGTAGGGTCATAAAGTAAAGGCAAATGAGAATTAAGTCCTCTAGGGTCAGGAATCATCTCCTCTCCCTCCACCCAGAACCCAAGGTGCTCAAAGAAGGACAGCAAAGGACAAGGGAACATGAGTGTGAAGGAAAAGGACAGTGAGTATGTGCCAAGGCAGCCTCTGTGCCTTCTCCTCTATTGCTTTTTTTCTGCCCTGTATATAAGTACCTCTGAGTCTTTCATGTAAAGATGTAATCCTCGTTCACCCCACATTGGTCCATCCATTTCCCTATAGCTGAGTTTCTTAGCTTGTCTACACTGGCATCTACACTCATCTCCAACCACCTGCAAACCCCCAGACCCCCCACACTCTCCTGAAACTTCTCCCCCTAAGGTCACTTCATGTGAAGTCTGCTAGATTCCATAGAATATTCTACATTCCAAGTCTTTTTTTTTTTTTTAATTTTTTTGCCTTGCTGTGTTTGGGAATGAACCCAGGACCTTGTGCATGCCAGGCAACTGTGCTACCACTGAGCCACATCCCCAGTCCCTCCAAGTCTTGCTTGGCCACAGCATAGCATTTGAATCTACTGTTCACTCCCTTTTCTGGTCCCTTCCACAATCTCTCTATCTCTTCTACTATTTCAGTTATTGCTTCTTAGATCTTTGGGGGGAAGGAATCTTCGGCTCCTTTGTGGTTTTAGCATCCTTCCCAGATGCTGATGACCTTCAAATAAAAACCCCAGCCTCACCTTTCTCTAAGCACTGGATGAAGAAGCATATTAGATATTAAAAAGACCATACACATCTTAAATCTCAAACTTACCCTGTCCTGAACCAAATTCATTATCTTTATGCCCAAATCTCTTCTTCCCTGTATTCCCTACCTCTAGTGGTCCTAATTTTTCTGGACTCCAAGATTCCTTTCTTGTATGTTCCCATTCTGTCCTATGGTTACCTAACCACAGTATTTGGCATTTTCCACTGCGTATGTTTATATCTGAATCTCCCCTTAGATTGATTCCCTTGAGGCTAGCACACAGCCTAATCCCTGTCACCTCTGATTCAGTTTCTTAAATATCCCTTAAGTCATCCTCTCCTCTCCAACACCACGGATGATGTCCCAGGTCCAGTCTCATCATCTCTTATCTGACCCCTCAATGGTCTCCTCATTAGTTGTCTGCATTTAATTTTCCTGATATGCCCCCACCTCAATCCCTCCTCCACCTCACAGCTAAGGGACCTTTCTAAAGGGTGAAGCCTAGGGTGTCATCTCCTTGCTAAAAATCCATCAATGGTTCCCCAGAACATCTGGATAAAGATCAGACTCATTATTATCACAGATCGGGACCTTCCAGAAATGAGCCCTCCCTGTACCTGCATCAGACTTTCATGGAGCGCACCTCTCCACGTGACCCTGTGTACTCTGTTTCCTTGCCTGAGCTGCCCTTTCTCTTCCAACTGGACTGGAGTATTTCTGCCCTCAAAGATCTCACACACAGTGGAGGAAAGACGTCAGAGGAAAGTAGGATAAATTGTGCAGAAGCTACTCCAGGATCTGCGAGCACACCCCTACTGTGGGGGGTTCTTGAGAAGCCAAGCCCAGAAGAGACCTTTAAACTGCAAAGGGCTCTCAGTGCCTAACACAATCAACAAGGAAGGGACTGTTTCAATTTAACTGGTCAGGAAGCAAAGCAATATAATCTTTAGGCAAATAAATTTGGCTCTGGCTCCTAAGAGGAACCTTAATCTAGGTGAGTATTTAAATGTGTGTGTGTGTGTGTGTGTGTGTGTGTGTGTATGTTACAACTTGTATTAGAAATATCCAGTTGATGCCCTGCTCACACTTAGAGTACACTGTGAGCATGTCCATCACAAGGAAAGGGTTGACTCTAATTTGTTCCTTTCCCCAATCTGGATGGAGATCAGTGTCACCACCCAGTGCTGCGGGTATGGACCGAGTGGGTGGACAGAGCTCACCACACAGGCTTCACTCCTAAGTGGCAGGGAGCTGCATTCTGCTAATCATCCTAGAGTATTGGCTGAAGTGAACATTTTCCTCATTGTTGCGAGTGGTTATATTGAAACTCCTTAAGTGATATTCACAGTTGGCCCCCATCTTCCCAGAACATGTGCTCAAGTTTATTTGTAAGGCTCCTGCTAAGAACTCCAGGAACACATCCTTGAGACAGGAACACATCCTTGCCTAGGAGGTCCCTAGTATGGTCCCCAGGGACCATACCTCTCAACAGCAGTCCCAATTTATGCATGAGGAGACCAGGGCCTAAGAGGCCAAGTCATTTCTCCCAGGTCTCAGCAGTGGGCCCTGGATTTGGGCACAGGCCTGGGACTACAGAGGCTGGGCTCTTTTTTTCTGGAACTAAGGCCACTCCAAGGCCCTCTGGGTTTCTGTTGTGCAGCACCACAAAACGGGGAGGAGCTCTGAAGTAAGCAACAAGGGATAAGGTTTGAGGGAAGTGACCCCCCTTCTCCATCTATTCCTTTCCCGATAATGTCAGTTTACTCCTTTCTCTTCTTTAATGAGAAGAGCTGAAATAAGAAGAGTCAGAGAAGGGAAGAGGGGCTTCTAATTACTTCTCCCCCCACCCCTGGAGATCAGATCTGTGGGAGGTGTCTGCAGGTGTCTGTGGGAGCTGGTTAGTGTAGGGACCAAGCAGGGCAGGCAGTGGCTTCCCTGGGTGTGACCATCCTCTTCTTACCCAGACAGTTCTCAGCTGAGCATGTGAGCAGGTCACCTGCCAGGCAGTAATGGGGGTGGCTCTCTGGTGAATGTGGAGCCTCCATGGCGGGTCTGCCTCTCAGCAAGGAGTAGGGTCTACACCTCTGCAACAGCATTCCCATGTGATGCATGAGGAGACCAGGGCCTCAGAGGCCAAGTCATTTCTCCCAGGTCTCAGTGGTGGGCCCTGGATTTGGGCACAGGCCTGGGACCACCGAGACTGGGCTCTTTTCCTGTGCACTGTGCCAGGGCACTGCCTGCTGTGCACTTCACCTGGTCACAGGCTGTGCTGGCTTGTGGCAGTGCCTCTCTAGCTCCACTGTTTGATGCTGAGCCCTATGTATGTTAGAAGTTGCGTGTAGCTGATGATGGAGACAAAGGATCTGGGCTCCTGTGAGGGTAAGAATAGAGCCAGCCGGGCCAGCACAGGAGAGAAACCCAAGCCAAATGAGGGCACATGAGCCAAGGCTGGATTCTGCCCTCTGTACAGCCACCTGTGACATTCAGGGACAGGTGACACAGACTCACCTTTCCCTCACCTCATACTAGGTGAAGAGGAGAAGTCACCCCTGACCCTGAGATATGGTGGCCATGAATGGTGCAGTGTGTGAGGACAAAGGGGGCCCTGTGGAGGGCTGGGGAGGACCTGGCTCTCTCCCCAGCTCTGGGCCCTGCTCCTCCTCCCCTGAGCCCCAAAGCCCAGGCCTGGATGCTGGGGAGCCTTTTCCTCTACAGCCTCCTTCACAGTCCTGCTCAGCAGTGAGCCTGGACCTTGACTGAGGAAGGAGTCAGCTGCTTTATTGGACGCCACTTGCTCCCTGACACATCTTATGTAAAGAACATAAACCTGAAAACTCACTGTGGGAAGGAGAAAATGTGAAGCCTGTAACCAATATGAGACCTGAAGGATTTCCTCAGAAGAGAGAATAGAGCTGGTGAGAGAATCTGCATTTGCAGAAAGGTTTAATGGGCTGTGGAAGGCCCTGGCTGCCTCTCTCCTGCACAACGGTGAGTGAGCAACAGCTAGCACTTGACCTGGGGTTACCAGAGGTTCAACACCCCCCACCCCCAGAGCCTGGTGATTCTAGCACCTCTATGCCACCTGAAGAGTGACTGAAATGATTTTTAGTTGCCAGTCACCCTCCTCCAACCACCACTATCCCCTGCCTCAATATTCCCAGTTCTCCTGTTTTTAACTAGGGAGTTCACCGAGGAGGCAGCAGGTTGCCTGCAAACCAAAATAACTCAGTGGCTGGCAGGTGGGAGACAAAGGGCCCTGTGTGCTCAGGGCGGCAGAGCTGGCACACCCTGGGAGAGCTCAGTACCCACTGGCTCACAAACAGGAAATGAGAGCTGTCATAAACTGCTCCCTCCTCCCCAAAGGTCCACCGTTGGAACCCCTTGGGTAGGATTGGCCTAACAGCAAGGATATAGAATCAGCCTCTGGAGGACAACAGAAATGACTTGGAAAGAATTTATTTTTTTTTTAAGGTTTTGATTTATTCCTACATAGGTATCTCAAATCCAAAGAAGGTACCCCATCGTGTAGGCACATTCTGAGGTGAAAGAAAAACAAACGCTAGTTGGTTTTGACTAAAATTCAATGATCTGGGTTTCAGAGCTCTGACTGGTGACTCAACCCATTGCTGAAAGGGTTTTCTTTTTCTTTTCTTTTTTTTTTGGGGGGGGGGAAGGGTGAGGGATGAGTATCGGGATTCAACCCAATGGTGCTTAACCACTGAGCCATATCCCAGCCCTTTCTATTTTTTATTTTGAGACAGGGTCTCACTGAGTTGCTTAGGCCTCGATAAATTGCTGAGGCTGGCTTTGAATTTGTGATCCCCCTGCCTCACAAATCGCTGGGATGACAGGTGTGCACCACCACACCCAGTTGGAGGGGGTTTCTTACCGTGATGACTGTAGACACAATAGCAAACCCCAGCACACACTTCATATTTTCCCTTTCTGTGTCCAATTCTATGCTGAGGTCGTTGGTATAGTCATAATACAGCCACCATAAGATACCGCAGACAACTAGAAAACAACACCAGCAGGGCTCAGCACACATGCCCTGGGGTAACGTCCTCCCACTGTCAGCCCCCTGGGTGGCCCTGCTTAGGAGGTGGGTCCCAAGTTCCTGGGGGCATTTATAGCCAGCAGCTGCCCTCTGGCGAAGCTGGGCAGAGCCAGGGTAGCCCACAGAGTACCCCCAGCCCATAAGAGCCTTTGGTTTTGGGAGACCCAGGAGGTGGCCCCAGAATACAGATGCCTAGCCCACAGGTCAGTTTAGTGTGAACAGGAAAGTAGCTACATCAACAGGATATTGAGGGAAACTCTGTTAGTTTCCAAAGACTAAAATGTTTAGGCAAACTCTGCTGGAGATCTCTGCTTCAGGAGCCTGGACACTGGCTTCTGACCCACCAAAGCCAGGCAATTTACACAGGCTGTGGGACTCACGTATATCAGAGGCTTACTCTGAGGATACCTTGACATTGCAAATACTTTGCATTTAGCTATAAAACACTACTATAAGCCACCTCCACAGGAACTCCATAGAGGTCACAGCCGTCCACTAAGTGTAGGTGAGGAAAGTACCCCTCACAAGTCAGTGCTGCCATCCAGCACAGGGCTCTGGGGTGCTCCGATGCTGAGGGCAGAGCTGATAGTTCAGAGGAATGAAACACTACCGTCTCTCATTAAAAATAAAAAAACACTGATACCCTTTTCCCAATGATCCTAGAAAGATCCACAATCCAGCAACTGATGATGGGCCCACAGGGGCCTTTAGAACCCTATGCCTACTCAGGCCTGCTCTTCAGGTTGCAGAGCCTTTGCCTGACAACTATGGTCACCAACATGCCAATGAGTGAGGTACAGGTTCAGAAAAGATCCTCCAGAATGCTTGTGATGGCACTGGAACTCTCTCTTAGTATTATGGGTACCAGGCTCATCTCAGGCCCGCAAAATATACTCGAAGCGACAACAGACTTGGCGTTAACTTTGCCATGATCTGTGAGACATGAGCAACTCCTGTCAATCTCCCTGGGTTTGGCTTTTCTTACGTGCAAAACGATGGGGCTGGGTGAGACACTCTCTGAGACTCCATTCATCTCACAAATACCAACTTTTAAGTTCTGTACTTAATGGAAAGGCTTTTCATTTAATCAAAAAGAAATCCATCAAGAAGACATACTTACACAGCAATCCAAGAATAACCAATGAAATGAAAATGTGAACCAGAAGAGTGGTGATGAATCGGAAGATGAACATCATGGTCAAGGACAAGGCTGAAAAATTAAGAAAAACACATAAACCCAAACAGCAGCAAAGGGTGAGGGTGATGGTAGCAGAAGCAGGAAAAGTGAAGGCCCAGGGTTTTACTCCATCTCCAAATGTCTTGGGACACCTGCTAAATGCTAAAGGAAAATACAGGATATAATCAGGGCACCCTCTGAAGCATGTGGGGTTTAGTAGGCTGTAACAAAGCCAGTCTTCCTGAGTTACAATTAAAAAGAAGGAATTTTATTCCCAAAAGCTCAAGTTATTTTTTTCCTTACAAGTCTAACTGAACTGTTTAAAAATTTTACTATACTAAGTTTCATCCTGAGCGTGTGTGAAGTTCTGACTTTAAATGTCCTTAGGTACTTTTATTAAATCTAAAAGAATCATGCCTTTAAGATGAAAATTTTGAGTCTAAGTATATAAAGTAAGCTGTATAAAGCATTGCATTTCACTTTCCAACATTTGAGGTTGTATGCTTATGAATTTTTCTAAATATTTCAGTGAATCTATAAATGCTATTTTATTTTATTTTTTTACTAAACAGAAAATCAGGATTACATAAAGATATTTCAGTGTGGTGGCTGAGAACATGGAGTTTGGAATTAGACAGACCTGGGTTTGAGTCTCAGCTCTGTCACCCATTCTACTAGCTGCCACCCATTCTACTACTGGCCAAGGCACTTAAACTCTCTAAGCCTCAGGTTCCTCTATTCTGAGCGGAATGGGGTTTATCACATTAAAGCCTTAATGTGATAATAAGCACAGTGCCTGGTATCTGAGAATTGCTTGGGAAATAACAGCTGTTAATGCCATTATGAATCTTTTTTTTTTTCTATGATTCTAACAAGTACAGCCCTTGTGGGGACATTAGGTTGAGGTATATGATATCAGGACTAGCCTGGATTTTTTTTTTTTTTTTTTTTTGGTATTTGTGGTTACCACATCAGTGTCTGGGAGTTAGAAAATACTATTTGGGTCATTTGAAGTTATTCTCAGTCTAAGTAAAAAGTTTGGACCCTATATATGGTGATTACTTAAGTTTCCGCAAGCCCCGGGGAATTAGTAACCTTTTGGTAATGAAATTAAGGAAAACTCAATTTGTGGACCTGGCCAAAATATGTTAATGGATGACCCACTGGGAAGGGACTAGATAATAGGTTATTGCTATGGTCTAAAGTTGCGGAGGGCGTTAACCTGTTCAAAGAGACAGTTGGCTCCAGGGGCTCAGCAAGTGGAAAGAGAGAGAGTGGGAAGTCAAGGATCAAGAGTGGGTCACTGCTTCCAGAAATGCCCAGGAGAGGCATGTCTTGGCCCAAGGACTTCTTCTGCCTACAACCCAAAGCAGGTATGTTCCTTTGAAGAGCTGGATTCACCGGCACTGCAGTCTGACCCTCTTAATGTGGATGCATACTCCTCCCGGGCTCACCAGACAGCCCTCTGATCTGGCTCACCTACAGGTAGAGGGCACGTTGGCCAGAAGATATGTTTTCTTATCCCCTGATGGTTGTACTTTTCAGAGCCAAAGAACAAACTTACTCTCTGCTTTATGCATCCATCCCTCATGCAGAGCTGAGAACAAAAAACTCCCAGAAACTGGTGAATACAATCCAGTGAGGCTTCCTGGCAGATAGCCAGCGGACTTCTTCCATTCCCACTGTCCCTTTCCCAAATTTAACCTGAAATGTTGAAAATATCTTCAAAGAAAATAAACATAAAGTTTTATATTTAAGTTAAGAAGTTAATTTCAAGGCACTACATATTGAAGCTGTAGAAATTTTGGCATCCCACAAATAGCTGCTAAAATAAAATTAAAATTACCTAATGCGAAGATACACAGGCCAAGGATTGTATCTCTTGCTGACATTATTCCACTTAGAATTCGATGGAGGGTGTCAACATCATTTATCAAAACAGATGCAAACAGGGAATAGCACTCAGGTGTTTGAGGCACGCACCGGTTAAACAACGGGAAAGACTTGCTAAAAGTAAAAGAAGTGATAGCAAAATGTTTATTTCATTATTCACCTTTTTTTTTTAAAGAGAGAGAGAGAGAGAGAGAGAGAGAGAGAGAGAGAGAGAGAGAGAGAGAGAGAGAGAGAGAGAGAGGGAGAGAGAGGGAGAGAGAGAGAGAGAGAGAATTTTTAATATTTATTTTTTAGGGGCTGGGGATGTGGCTCAGGTGGTAGCGCGCTCGCCTGGCATGCGTGCGGCCCGGGTTCGATCCTCAGCACCACATACCAACAAAGATGTTGTGTCTGCCGAGAACTAAATAATAAAGTAGCGCGCTCGCCTGGCATGCGTGCGGCCCGGGTTCGATCCTCAGCACCACATACCAACAAAGATGTTGTGTCTGCCGAGAACTAAATAATAAACTAAAAAATAAATTATTTTTTAGTTCTCGGCAGACACAACATCTTTGTTGGTATGTGGTGCTGAGGATCGAACCCGGGCCGCACGCATGCCAGGCGAGCGTGCTACCACCTGAGCCACATCCCCAGCCCCATTATTCACCTTTAAAAAGATGTTCATTTAAAATTCTGCATAAACAAGAAAGGCTAAGCTCTGTCGTATTAAAAGAGTGTTTAGATATCTGTACACCTTAGGAAGCCAGGCAGCAGGTGATAGGGACTCACAGAAGCCTGAAACCTGAACTTGGGGAACAACATTTTTGTTTTGTTTCTGGTGCTGGACATCAAACCCAGGGCCTTGTGCATACAAAGAAGGTGCTCCTGCTGAGCAACACTCCCAGCCAGAACAATACTTTAAAAATGAAAACTGTATATATTATTTAAGGTGTATGTGATGATTTGATATATACATTGTGAAATTATTACCACAAACTAATTGACATATCCATCACCTCATAGTTACAGTTTCTTTTTTTATGATGAAACATGTAAGATCTATTCTTAACTCTAGTTTACAATACAGTATTATTAACTATAGTTTCCATGCTACAATTTATATCTCTAGAAGGTACTCCTCCTAATAAGTGAAGCATACCCCAGACCAACATCTTCCCTTCCTCTGTCCTGGTAATCACCATTCTACTCTTTGCCATTCTACTCTTTGTTGCCAAAATCTTGATTTTTTTTAGACTTTCTTTATAAGTGAGATCATGTAGTATTTTTCATGTTTCTGGCTTATTTTACTTAATATAATGTCCTCCAGGTTTATCTATACTGCAAATAGCAGGATTTTCCTCCTCCTCCTCCTTATACTTCTTCTTCTTCTTCTTCTTTTTTTTTTTTAAAGATTGAATAAATCCTGTTCTATATGTATATACCACATTTTATTTTTGGGGAACAACATTTTTGACTCTGATATGTCTCAGTCCTTCCTGGACTAATACCAACTCTAACATGAGAATCAGATTTCTTTAAGGCCCTGGTAGGAATATGCATTGGACCAACCTGAAGCTGTGTTAGTGACAGTACCAACTTCATTATATCCTCCCAGGAAGCACTCTCAGAGTGAGTGCTTAAAAAATGAGTAATGACATATGAGTGACACCTTGGGTAAATGAGAAAGCAACTTTTTTTTTTTTTTGGTGGTGCTGGGGATTGAACCCAGGGCCTTGTCCATACAAGGCAAGTACTCTACCAACCAAGCTATATCCCCAGCCCAAGAAAACTAATCTTTTAGAATCCTTTCTTGAGATGTGAAAATAGCCTGGGAACATATATTCTGAAGAATTCTAAAGAATCTTAATGAGGCCATGAATACCTTCATAGGTTCCTGGCTTGCTCTCTTTCCATGGTTCCCAAACAAAGGAAATAATACCAACCCAAGAAATGCCAAATTATCTAACAAGGTGCTAAAAAACTAAGGAGTCACTAATTGTTTTGTGAAATGTATGAAGATAAAACAAAGGAGGACCCAAATGCAAGCATCTCCATGCAATGAAGAAGGCAAAGGCTTCTGGAATTTCAATGAACACAACGTGGAAGGAGCTTCTTTAGGAGGTGACAATATTATAGCCATAGTTCCTGAGTCACCAAATAGTGATTTAAGAGAGAAGCAACACTGTAGAAAAATTTAATTTAAGTCTTGAAAGGGGTAAAACAGCCACCTGGCTCAAATTCCAAAAAATACATTAGACTAAAGCTTTAGAAATCACCCATCCTCATTCCTGAATCATTGAGTCTGTTTCCTCACAGGAACCCTTGGTTTTGGTTTCTTGCCTATCAGTCTAAAGACATTCTTTTTAGCATATGCAAATGTAACAGGAAATTTAAATAGAAGTTTTGTAGCTGAGCTCAAAAATAACAAAAATTATACTCGAAAAACAAAATGTGAGATGCCGTCGTGCTGAGCTTGCCAAAAGAGAGTGTGGGTGGGGAAGGGGTAATGGGTTAGATTTTTCTTAACTCCCACACCCACACCAACAACAGAAAAAAAGGGCTGGGAGTTGTTTAGAAGAGTATTTTGAAAAAATAAACTTTTAATATTGAAATAATTTTAGAGTTACAGAAAAAGTATAAAGATGGAAAGAGAGTCCCTGTGTGCCCCTCACGGGCTTCTCCCTAATGTTAGCATCTTACACAAAACAGTGCTTTTGAGAGGATGAAGACTTAAGATTGACACTATGCTATTCACTAAACCACAACCTTTATTTGGACTTTATCATGTTCTACTAATGTCTTTTTTCTGTTCTGGGGTCCAAACAGGATCCCACAGTGCATTTAATTGTTATATCTCTTCTTTGGTCTGTGATAATCTCTTGGTCTGTCCTTGTTTCTCATGACCTTGACATTTCTGAAGATTTATGGTCAGGTATTTTGTAAGATGTCCTTCCATTTGTAGGAATTCTGTCATGTCTTCTCATGCAGTTAGACCACAGTTATGAGATTTTGGAAAAGATCAGAGACAGGCATGGTTAGGGAACATGATTACCATCCCTATTGAACTTGGTGGCTTGGTTAAGGTGGGATGGCCATGTCTCTCCACGGTGGAGTTGACATTTTTCTCTTTCCATACTCTATTCTTTGGAAGTAAGTTGCTAAGTCTTGCCCACTCTTAAGGGGAGGGAAATTAAGCTCCATCTCCTAGAGGGAGAAGTATTTATCTTATGGGGATTCTTCTGTAAACATTTAGCCTCTTTACTCCATTTATTTACTTATTTAATTATTCATTTTCATCAGTGTAGGCTTGTGGGTATTTATTCTATTGTTTTTGTTAAAATCTAATATGATCATTAATTAGTCACTAGCAGGTATTTAAGGTTGTCCCCTGTGTCCTTCTGATATGCCTGGTCCTTTTTATATTTTTTTTCCCTTGAGTACTTCTTTACTTTCTGGCTCTACAAAATGACCCAGGTTTAGCTGGTATTTTCCTCATCCAAGCTGTAGAATCCTTCATTTCTCCACAGATCCTTTAGAGAATAGCAATTAGAAACAAAAATCTGAGTATTGGGCCTGCTCATTGTTATTCGGGTATCTCTATTCTAAGTCCCCTTATAATCAACCCCTGTATGGCACATTCAGAATTGCTAGTCAGGTTAGGCATGTTGGCCCATGCCTCTAATTCCTGCTACTTGAGAGACTAAAGCAGGAGTATTGCAAGTTCAAGACCAGCTTTAGAAACTATCTCAAAACAAAATTTTATTGTATTTTACTTTTTGTTAGTGGGTATTGTACCCAGGGATGCTTTGCTATTTAGTTACATTCCCAGTCCCCATGGCTATTTTTTTTTTTTGACACAGGTTCTAAGTTGCTGAGAACCTTGCTAAGCTTCTCTCAAACTTTCAATCCTCCTGCCTCAGCCTCCCGAGTCACTGGGATTACAGGTGTGGGCTACTGAGCCCAGCAAAATAAAAAGTTAAAAGAGAATTGGTGATGTAACTCTGAAGTAGACCACACCTGGGTTCAATCCCCACTATCAAATAAATAAGTCCGTAAATAAATCATTTTTAAAAGTTTTTAAAAAGAATTGCTAGTTGGTACTGCTGTGATAAATTCACTCACTCAAGCAGTGTTTATGTATGGCTCTTTTTGTCTCTAGCTAATAGCATACAGTCACAAAGCTATTTTCCAAAGTCACTTAGGGCAATTTCTCCACCTTCTTCAGTGAGGCTGTGAAATATTTGTAATAGAGTTAGATTTTTAATTGTCTATGTTCTATCCTGAGAGCTCCTGACGCCTTGGCTGATTTTATTTTTTATTGGTATACAGTGAAATTCACTACTGTTCAGGTATTGACAAGTGCAGAGAGTCATTAGAACAGCAATTCTGAAGGTTGTTTTTTTTTTTTTTCTGGAGAATGGTCATGTGTCTCCATCCTTGTTCCCAAGGGGAAGAGACTCATGGGCACCTCTCTTAAGTCAGAAGACAAGGGCTTCATGGGAAACTCACTGAGCTTAGGGAAGCCCAAAGATTAAGGTCTGAACCACCCTGGGAAATGTGGAAGGAGAGTGGCTTTGGCAACAGAGTGAAGGGCCATGACATTTGTCAGGGCCAAGGATGCCCTCCCTGGGGCAGTGCCTCAACAATCTATGAAATTGCTCATCTCCCCAGACCCTGGCCCCAAACAGCATTATCAAACCTTTAGAGGCTGACCATCTGCTAGGTGAAGGCAGTGGAGACTTAGATGCCATGTCCTCTATCACAAGGAGACCCAGCCTCTTCTATGTTTAAGAAACATTTTATTTTTTTCTGTGAAACATTTATTCAGATTCCTACCCCATTTTTTTGGCAGGGACTACTAGGGATTGAACTCAGGGCCTCTGGAGCACTGGGCCACATTCCCGGCCCTATTTCATATCTTATTTAGAGACAAGGTCTCACTGAGTTGCTTACTGCCTCACTTTTTCTGAGGCTGGCTTTGAACTTGCAACCCTCCTGCTTCAACCTCTGGAGCTGTTGGGATTATAGGCATACACCACCATGCCTGGCCCTACACCATTTTTACACTGAGATTTTGTTCTTTTCAAAGTCGATTTGCAAGATCTTTCACAAATTAGAGAAATCAATTTCTTTTCTTATATGAATTATGAGTATTTTCCTATTAACTTTGCTTCCAGTGTTTCTGTATGGCAGAAATGATTCCTTTTTTATGTAGTCAAATTAATGAATTTTTTTTTATGTCTTATGAGTTTTAAGCCGTAGATAGAAGCCTTCCTACTCTTAGGTTATAAAAGAATTCTCCCTTGACTTCTTCCAGTACTTTTATCCTGGATGTTAACTGGTTGTGCAATACTATTTGTTGAATAGTTCTTTATTTAGGAAGATAATCTTATCATGTAGTAAATTTTTGTAAGCATTTGGGTCTAATCCTATTATTCTAATTATGATAAATTTAGAAATCAACTTAGGGAGAACTGACATTTTTTCTTTATATTAGCAAACTGTATTATTAAGAACACTGTATGCCTTTCCATTTGTTCAAGTTTTCTTTGTATCTGAAGAACATGTACAGGTTTTCTTCCTATAAATCTAGCAGATTCCTTGTTAAATGGGCTTCTAGGCACTTTTGTGTTTTTCTGTGTATTTTTTCTTGCTCTGGTAAAAGCGCAAATGTTCAGGTTTCAGTGTGTTAATCATGTTGCATGCCACCTACATGAGTTCTCTTATTGTTCATAGGAGCTTTTCAGTTATTCTCTTAGGTTTCCAGGTCTATAATCATACCATTTGCTGAGTAGTAATTTTACATTCTGCTTTTCAATTTTTAAACCTCTAATTTCTTTTTCTACCACTAAACAGATTCTTAACACCAATAAATCTGATTTTTTTTCTTTTTCTTTTCTTTTTTTTTTTTTTTGTTTTGGTGGTAGTGGTGGTGCTGGGGATGGAACCCAGGGCCTCATGCCTACTAGGCAAGCATCTTACTGCTGAGCTACACTTCTGAGCCCCACTCTCCCGGAAATGTTATGGAAGCAAATGTTTTCTGAGCTTTCATTCAGTGTTTGTGAACATTAAGTTCAGATACAGCTTTAATGCTACTTTGTTTTTTCCTCAAACACAATTCTTCATAAGACCTTCATTTTGTCAACTATAGTGATTTTTAGGCACTTAATGACCATATACTGGGAAAGAATGGCCCATCTCTACCCTGAGGGCAACACAGAGAAGCAGGTGATGTATGGGCCACCCATGTTGGGTGGTTGACCAGTTGCCCCCGGAGTATATCATTAACTGAGGTGGTGGGGGGAGTGTCTTTAAGACACAGCCTGAGGTTTCTTCTCCATGTCTCCTTTTCTTCCTACCATTAGCAAAGCCACTCAGACTTTCAGGAAGTTCTCTGGAGAGCTGCCTGCATATTTAGGTGACCCTGTCTGTGGAATTCTCAGAGCAAACATAGCAGCGCCCAGCTGGAACCTCTATGTGAGAGGCTAGAACTAGAATTTACTGGGGCTGGAGGGGGAGTCTCAAACCTTTTAGATTTTTAAATACACAGGAGACTCAAAATACAGTGTTATATTGAACACCAAAAGGAAAAAGATATGCTTGCTTGTTATCTTCTGCAGTACTTTTTTGCTGCTCTTGAAAGCTCATACCTAGATACACAAACCTTCTTGATATTCAGCTTTTGCATAGAAAGCGGATGCTAATACCTCATAGGATCAACAGAGGAAGAAGAAACAATTGGTGTAGTCAAAAAGAGGTATTTGGAAAATGTTCTTTGGCCCTATAGCCACACTTCTCATGTTTTTTTAGCTTTTAAATCTTGGCACCATTCTTCCATGATCAATATGATAATTTCCATCCTAAACAAACACTTACTTGTGTAGGAGAAGGAAATGGAGCCCTGGAACCTATTTCTGTTTTCCTCACTCTGTCCAAGAAAAGGCCAGTCAATCAACAGTTTTGTCTTCACTTGAAAAGTTAGTATTGGAAAGGTCTGAATCTGAGAGTGGAAAGGGCTAGGACTGGTGGGAGAGGCAGAAAGATGGTGACCCCAGGACACAAGGTAGGGATGGTTTCCCTCCTAGCTTGGTGGGAGCCTAAGGAGGCCACTGGCCAGGTGGTCCAGTCTGGCCTTGAACATTTAGATTGGATTAGAAACAAACACAGACACTGCTGGGGTGTGAATGCCAGTCATCCCACTGGCTGGATGGGTGACTTCATCTCTCTCTGATCAGTCTTCTCAGCTTTAGGGTACACAGGCTTTGTGAGGCACCCAAAATTAACACACATCACGAACTCAGTACCTGGTAAGTATCAAAAGTTCAGTACATGTTCTCTGTGATTGTCATCAGTATCAAGAGAGAGGTTTGCTGTGGAATTTGGATTGTCATCCCATTTACTATAGGTGGAGAGTTCACCCAACTCTGCTTAAGTGGCAACCTTAACAATTTCATTCTCTTCAATTCCATCTGCAGGCCCAGGTACAAATGGGATTCCTAAAAAATCTCTCTCTTTAAGTACTAAATAATTTTTCTTCAACCCACTTAAATATACTGAGTTTTTTTCCTGGGTTAGGTCTCACTGAGATGTGTTTATGATATCTGACAACAACCAGAATTTAAAAAATAAGATAACATTGAAACATGGATGGAGTACTCTCTTCTGCAAATAATTTTGGCTTCCTTCAGTTACCTACAACGCAAGTACTCATTTTAGAAAAGAATGCCACCAATTCCATTCTATTACATATGGCTTTCCAGTTTTCCCAGCACCATTTGTTGAAGAGACTATCTTTTCGAAAATGTATATACTTATGGCCCCTTTGTCTAGTATGAGATGACCGTATTTATGTGGGTTTGTCTCTGTGTCTTCTGCATGTCTGTTTTGGCACCAATACCTTGCCTTTTTGTTACTATAGCTCTGTAGTATAATTTAAGGTCTGGTATTGTGATGCCTCCTGCACCACTTTTCTTGCTAAGGATTGCTTTGGTGGTCTGTGCCTCTTATTTTTACAAATGAATTTCATTCTTTTTTCTAAAGAATGTCATTGGAATTTTAATAGAAATTGTATTTGATCTGTATTGTGTTTTGTTAGTATGGTCATTTTGACAATATTAATTCTGCCTATCCAAGAACATGGGAGAGCTTTCTATCTTCTAAGGTCTTCTTCGATTTCTTTCTTTAGGGTTCTGTAGTTTTCATTGTAGAGGTCTTTCACCTCTTTTGTGATATTGATTCCCAAGTTCGTTCGTTCTTTCTTTCTTTCTTTCTTTCTTTCTTTCTTTCTTTCTTTCTTTCTTTCTTTCTTTCTTTTTTATTTTCTTTTCTCTTTTGAGGCTATTGTGAATGCAATAGCTTTCCTGATTTCTCTTTCAGCTGATCCATTATTGATGTGTGAATATCATCAATTTACAGGTGTTAATTTTATATTTGATTTACAGGATATAAAATTAATACCTGTAAATTGCTGAATTTGTTTATGAGTTCTAGAAGCTTTCTGATAGAGTTTTGGGGGTCTTCTAAATATAGAATTATGTCATTGGCAAATAGGGATAATTTGGGCTCTTCTTTTCCTATTCGTATCTCTTTAATTTCTTTCTTTTGTCTAATTGCTCTGGCTAGGGTTTCAAGGTCTATGTTGAACAGCAGTGGTGAAAGAGGGCATCCTGGTCTAGTTCTGGTTTTTAGAGGAAATGCTTTTAATTTTTCTCCATTTAGAATGATGAGATCCCATCTCACTCTAGTCAGAATGGCAACTATCAAGAATAAAAGTAACAATAAATGTTAGCAAAATATAGGAAAAATGTTCACTCATACACTGCTGGTGGGACTGCAAACTGGTGCAACCACTATGGAAAGCAATATGGAGATTCCCTAGAAAACTTAGAATGGAACCACCATTCAACCCAGTTATCTTACATCTTGGTTTACACCCAAAGGACTTTCAATAAGCATACTACAGTGGTGACACAGCCACAACAATGTTTATAGCAGCACAATTCACAATGGCTAAGCTATGGAACCAACCTAGGTGCCCTTCAACAGATGAATGGATAAGGAAAACGTGGTACATTTACACAATGGAATATTACTCAGCCATAAATAAGAATGAAATTATGGCATTTGGTATGAAATTATGGTAGATGGATGGAACTGGAGAATATCATGGTAAGTGAAATAAGCCATTCCCAACAAACCAAAGGCTGAATATTCTCTATGATATGTGGATGTTAATACAAAATAAGGGGGTGGGGAGAAGAATAGAAGTTCATTGGATTAGACAAAGGAGAA
This sequence comes from Ictidomys tridecemlineatus, assembly GCF_052094955.1. NCBI lineage: Eukaryota > Metazoa > Chordata > Mammalia > Rodentia > Sciuridae > Ictidomys > Ictidomys tridecemlineatus. The sequence continues at coordinate 77,876,181 of NC_135487.1, read as the reverse complement.
TGAAGGGCAGGGATGGGGGATGAGAATAGGAAAGAGAGTAGAATGAATCAGATATAACTTTCCTATGATAATATATGAGTACACAACCAGTGTAACTCCAGATCAAGTACAACCATAGAAATGGGAAATTATACTTCATGTATGTATAATATGTCAAAATACGCTCTACTGTCATGCATACCTGAAAAGAACAAATAAAAAGAAAAGAATGTCACCAAAATGGCTAACTATATTCTGCCTCATATGTAATTAAAACCTATTTGAGTCTTTTTTGAATGCCTGCAAGATTAGTATTTTTCAAGCTTCACTTACACTTAGAAGATCATGCAATAAATTATTTTTTAAAGTGTGCAGAATAGAAACTATTATTATGAATCCTATGCAGGGGAAGTCTTATTCTGCAAGATCTCTGTTTCTGTTTTCTATACCTAAGTAAATTTGATGGTATGGTTACACTGGGGTTGTGATATATTATTTTACTTATGTAGGTCCCAACCAAGAGCTTAACAAAGACTGTACTACTGGAAAGTTGGCACAAGTCCTTCACTTAAATTATTATTATTTCTCAGGGATTTTTTCTCAGTTCTTACTCATTGTAAATATACTTATGTTTTTCAAAAGGATAGCAACACCCAATCCAAGTTCTCCATTAACAAATCTCAGTAGCCTAACTGTGATAATGAATTGTATTCCCCCTTTAGATTTTGTGAAGGTGCCAATGTGAACCGGTTTGCCCTGGCAATCACTACTTCATCATTATAACCAACTTGATTCTACAAATATTTGTAAATTGCCTACAATGTACCATAGTTGATAGGAAGGAATAACAGCTGCAAGGAGCTCACCCAGTAGATCCTTGAGAAGAAAGACATGGAACCCACTCCGCCTTGCTCTCCCAGGCTGTTTCTCGTGGAGGAATCTAGTTATAAAAACTGACAATAGTTGGGTGTGGTGGCACAGGCTTGGGAGACTGGGGCAGGATTGTGAGTTCAAAGCCAGCCTCAGCAATTTAGCGAGGCCCTAAGCAACTTAGGAAGACCCTGTCTCAAAATAAAATATAAAAAGGGCTCAGTGGTTAAGCACCTCTGGGTTCAATCCCCAGTACCAAAAACCACCCCCCAAAAAACAAAACAAAAAACAAAATGAACAATGTGTAGCTGCATGAAAAAGCACAAGTTCATGTTTTTACTTTGCAATAAAAGAAAAAACACATACCAACTACTTCATAAAAATCACTCATTTGGTAATAAATTACATATTATGTATATTATATATATGCTAGCTGTAGGGTGTTGTTGGAAGACTATATATATATATCTTTATTGTTTGCTAAATTTTCTCCTTATTTATCCTGGTTACTAGTACATTGTCCATTGTGTGTGTTGCAAATGATCCCTCCTTGTTTGTCCTTGGCCTTCTGTGGACCTGAAGCTCCCTGCAGGAGCTTACTCAATATGTCCTTCATGTTTTCTACAAAACATGCCTAGAAGAGTAGAAGACAAGTACCTGATAGCTATTGTTGATAAAAAAAGTACAGAAGATTTTACCTTGGAGGAACTGGTAGCCTGGGGCACAGTGAGTTTGCATTTGGATTCCGGGTATAGTTGAAGGAATTCAAGTTATAGATGCACAGGAAAGACCCTGAAAGCAGAAGACACAGACAGTACTATTTTCCTATATTAGACCCATTTTCCTGGAGGAAACCACTAAAGAAATCACAGCATTTTGCCAAGCCAGAAGGAGATGGAATACATTACCTGGATTTAGGAACCTGGTGACTTAAAAACAAAATGAATAAACACACAATTTTAGATTGAGTTAGGGCCTCTTTTCTCTCTCTCTTCAAAACCACAAATTTAAAACTAAACATTAAATGATTGGTACTAAAATGATTTGAAGGATATTTGAAGATAATTTATTACAGGAGCTTGATATTTTTAATTTGGCTTTGCAAATAATTTTTTAAAATCTGGCATTGTATTGCTCAGGCAGATAAAATTTGCAGTGGGCTGCCTCACATTCCTTTTCCTTCCTTTGTTTGTTTAATTCTTAAAACAAAAATCTGAACCAGTGAGTCCAGAGCAACTATTTCAGCTACATGAATGCTTTTGGTACAGTTTATGGTTATTCAACAAGTTAACAAAAGTATCTACCGGCCCTAACAATTTCATCAAAGAACCAACTTGTAGGCAATTCGACCTGAAGCCTCAGGCCTTAAGAATCTGCTGTCTCTTAGGTGGTAGTGGTACATGCTTATACTCCCAGCAACTCCAGAGGCTTGCAAGTTTCTAGATGTTCATCAGGAGGATTGCAAGCGCAAGGTCAGCCTCAACAACTTAGACTGCATCTCATAATAAAAAGTCTGGGGAGGTAGTTTTGTGGGAGAGTGCTTATGGGTTCAATCCTCAGTACCACGAAAAATAAAACTTTTAAAAAAAGATATAATTTTAAAAAAGAGTCTGCTGTCTCTTTTGTGCTCTCTGTGGAAGACCACTTTGCTGCAGGGAGCAGGAAGCAGGTGCCAAACAGCCTAGGTTTCATAAATCCAGAGAGGCTGGAATGAAATTGAATAAGCTCATGAGAAAATGTTTAAGTCCTTTTCCACACAAGATGAGGCACCTCCAAAGGAGTAGCTTTCCAGAGAAAGCAGGGTCAGGCTAAATTACCCCATCTAGGTCCTCACAGTTTACTCCACTGTGGGAAGGTGTGGCAGGGAGAGCAAACTTGCCCCTTGGTGCCTACCAGTGGTGTTTGCAAAGAGCTGAACCTCTTCCAAGGTGTTGAGCTGCTCTTCAGGACAGCTGGACACGCAGAGGGCAGTGGAACCAAGCTTCCTATCTTTGATATCCGGTTTGCAGGAATTCATAAAGAACACATGTCTAAGGAGACAAATGAAGCAGAAGCATGTCTTAGAGCATGGCCTCTCATTGGATCTAACTGTAGACTTTAAAAAGTATCTACATACTGCCAACTATGAGAATTACTAAGGCGAACTTTTAATCAAATGCGTCAGCATCACTGAATTTATATTATGCCAATCAGGGGTCATCTACATAGGAGCACAGCTTGTGAACCATACTCAAATGTTAACAAAACTTTCCTTCTCCAGATTTAGCATTTTCAGGGCATAATTCTGGGAGGTACCTGAGGGAGAGAAGGCGTTAGTTAAACTGCCCATAGATTGCCAGATATGGATGCATGAAGTACTCACTGGCATCCCTGCCAACTATATCCCACCCAAGAGTGTTCAAATAAACTCCAGAGAACAGCTGAACACAGAATACAGGGAAGTGACACATGGAAAGGAGAAAGTGGCCAATGTTGGGAACTAAGTGCAGTTTAAGAGCCAGGATATTTAGAAGACCCTGCCTACAGCTACCCAGCGGCTGGGTAAGATAGGGCAGAGAACAAAATTAGGCCCAGCAATCTGGTGCATGCCTGTAATCTCAGTGGCTCAGGAGGCTGAGGCAGGAAGATCACAAGTTCAAAGTCAGCCTCAGTAATTTAGGGAGGTTCTAAGCAACTTAGAAAGACCCTGTCTCTAAACTAAGGGGAAAAAAAAGCTGGGGTGTGGCTCAGTGGCCAAATGCCCCTGGGTTCAATCCCCAGCCCCAAACAAAACAAAACAACAACAACAAAAAACTGGTATTACCATTCGTGGTTCATTTGCAGGCAGTGGCAGCTCTTGGGCCACTGTCTAACACATATCCAGGCGGCTGAAATCAGGAATGTCAAAGGAAGAGCCCTGTAGGCTGTCTGCTATGGGAGAGGCCTTGAGAAAGGGTCTCAGAAGCCACTTTCCCTCCAGCTGGGGATGGCAGGAAGGGAGGTGGTGCACAAAGAGAAGGGGGACCCATCTCCTGGGTGTTTGGAAAATAGATATTTTGTTTTTAAAAATTTTTAAATTGTGCTAAAATAGACATAGAATTTACCATCTTGGTCATTTACAGTCAGGTCTGTGGCATTAAGTACACTCACTGTGTGGCCACCACGTGTTGCCATCCCCACCGTCCATCACAGACCTCTTTCCCTCTAGCAAAATGGAAACTCTGTTCCCAGTAGACAGTCACTCCCCATTCTCCCTGCTCCTCCCCTGGCAACCATGCTATTCCTGTTTCTGAGGATGACTACTTTAGCTACCTCTTAAATGGAATCCCCCTTCCTTTTAGTGATTCTATTACATTATAGAAAATATCGGTAACAACATTTTTTGTGCCCTAGCTATCGCAGTTATCCTTAGGCAAGCTGTGAGATGGGTATAATAATTACAAACTGGGCTCAGAGAGGCTAAGGATTCTGCCCAAGGCCACAGAGCTCAAAAACAGCAGAGGTTGAAGCTGCACCTAGGACGGCACAGCTGCACCCTCACCATCGCGGACACACACACACACACACACACACACACACACACACACACACACACAGGACCCTCCTGCTAATGAGTCCCTCTATTGGTTGGGGACTTAACTCCGACACTTACTTTTTTAGGGTCATGTCTTGACCTGAAAGAGGGGCCCCTTCCACTGGGGCGTTCCTCTTGCCGCACACATTGCCAAAGCTGTCATAGCCGAACAGGAGTCTTGCTGTGGCTCCAGCCACTGCCGAGTAGCCCATGATGAACATCTAGAAAAGCCCAGGGACACAAGAGCTGAAAAGCAGCAGAGGTTGAAGCTACACCTAGGACGGCACAGCTGCACCCTCACCAGCCCACAGGATGCAAGACATGGTGCCCCTGTCCCCGAAGATGTCGATATAAGATGGAACCAGGTGAAACACAAATCTCTCCAGCTCCCCAGCAGTTCCCTCCTTTAGAAGCAACAACTGAATCTGCTTAGTATCCTGCCATTTGAGTCTGGGTTTTAGCAGGTTAGGTGTGTGTGTGTGGGGGGGTAGCAACCTAAAACACGTAGATTCCTCTCCATTTTCTTACCTCTTCACCTTCTGACTTTCTTCAGGAATCTGTCAATTTTTGTTTTTTGACACATTTCACTGGGTCAACTATTTTTTTTCCTTGAGGTTTTTGGTTTATCTAAGTGCATCAAGGCCAGGCTCATTATTTCCCCCAAGTTTTCTTTCTTTCTTCTTAAAAAATTTTTCTGGGAGGGTCTTTTAGTGATCTCTGTAAAGGTCACGGTTGAAGTGGATTAAAATATTATTTACAAGAAGCCTTAAAATAGTGTTTTGGAGTAACTGCTTAAATTTACAAAATAGAGAACTTAAGAAAAAGAATTTCAGGAATTCTGTTGGACACAAATATCTTGCAATCAATAGTCTTTTTTTTTTTTGTACTGGGGATTGAACCCAGGGGGACTTGACCACTGGGCTACATCCACAGTCTTTTAATTTTTAAATTTTATTTTAAGACAGCATCTTGCAAAGTTGCTGAGAGTTTCACTAAGTTGCTCAGGGTGACTTACAACTTGAAGTCCTCCTTCCTTAGCTGGGACTATAGGCTTGAGGCCTCCATACCAGGCTTGATGGTCATTTTTATCTAATTTTATAGTGAATGTGGAATATTTGAAATTTCAGTTCAAACAACTATTCATTGGTATGCATTACCATGCCTTCTGCCAATATTGAATATGTTTCTTCCCATAACACAAATTTAGTGTTGCTAGTTTCCCAAAATACAATACCTACTTAGAATACTGTTTAGTATTTGATGCAAACAAGCTCATTGTGGGACCGAGTATATAGTATACCACTCAGTAACATGCCATATGGATATATGTTCCTAAGGGGTATCCAAAGTCAAATACATTTCAGAGATTCTGCTTTCAATACTAATTTGGAAGTAAAAGTACCAAACATTCTTTAAGTGTCAAGTGTGTTCCAGAGACTCGGTTGGAGTATCCAAGGATGAACAAAATATAGTCCCTGTCCTCAAGAAACTCAGCTTAGAGGATATGGGGGAAAAGGTACACTCTTACATTGCCAGTGGGACTGAAAATTGGTGCAACACTCTGGAAAGCATGAGGATTCTTTGAAAACTTGGAATCGAACCACCATTTGATCCAGCTATCCCACTCCTTGGTTTATACCCAAAGGACTTAATATCAGTATAATACAATTTATAGTATATCAATGTTTATGGCAGCTCAAATCACAATAGCTAAGCTAGGGAACTAGCCTAGGAGCCCTTCAACAGATATTTGAATGGATAAAGAAAATGTGGTACCTATACACAATGGAATATTACTGAGCCTTAAAGAAGAATGAAATTATGGCACTTGCCAGTAAATGGATGGAACTGGAGAATATCATGCTAAGCAAAATAAGCCAATCCCAAAGAACCAAAGGCTGAATGTTTTCTCTAATATGTGGATGCTAATTCACAATAAAGTGGGGTGGTTAGGGAAGAATAGAGGTACTTTGGATTAGACAGAGGGGAATAAAAAGAGGCGAGGGGGTGTGGAAGTAGGAATGACAGTAGAATGTATTGGACATGATTATCCTATGTGCATATATGATTACACAACAGGTGTAACTCTACATCATGTACAACCAGAAGAATGAGAAGTTATACTCCATTTATGTATGATGTGTCAAAATGCAATCTATGTCATGTAAAACTAATTAGAACTAATAAAAAATAAAACAAAATAAAATAAAAAGAAACTCGGCCTAGAAAAGAGTAGGACTTTTCAGCTCAGACCTTGAGCTTCCTGCTCCTGCACTTTCCAGGGTTCTCTGTGATCTGAGACCAGATTTGAGAATGAGTAGATCATTCATTGAGAATGAGTAGGTCCCCTTACTAGTAGACAGGCTGTCACTCATTTAAAGGCTGTGGATGTAGAGATGACTCTGTGCCCACAAAGCTGGCATGGGAAGCTTACCCAGCAACGACATGCCCACCTCCTGTCCTTCTGACTTGCAGCACAGTAAATAAGGTCCTGATTGCATTTGGACTCAGGGGGAAGAGAAGGGTTTTATACTTCTACACAGCTCACTAGACACCTAATTATGAAGTGACATTTTTCATTTGCCATGAGAGTGTATGTGATCTCTTCATTGGAAAGCTTGTGGGGAGAAATGGAAAGTTTTTAGGAGGAAGTAGGAATAGGATTTGAGTTTTCCTGAGTCCCTGCCATAACACAACTAGTACCCTAAACCATCATTGTTCTAATTGCAAACACACATGTGCAATTGCACTTGAGAGGTGATACAGGAGGTTGTGGCCACCAAAGAGATTACTGTCAATGTGCATGGGGGATATTAGGGAAATGGAGACTTGAAATATGAATAGAAAAGGACCAGGTGGGAGGGTATGGTGGGGAGGTAAGTAGAAGCAGAGTTGACCCAGAGTTGGAGATGTTCTGTTCTGTGTATTTTATGCAAACATAAGCACTAGCTGGTGCTTTTACTATCTGCAAGAGACTATAGTTGTAATTCAGACATCTTCCCCCAAGCCTTTATTGTCTAGCCCAAACTCAGGGCAGCACCATCAATAATAATCCTGTCCAGTATATTACCCGTTAGAACATCTGTCACAAGACAAGAAGCAGATCCACAAAGACGGGGGGGGGAAAAAAACCTTTTTCTGTATTTTAAATATGTTCTGTGGCTAAAAATGTTGCAGAAGCTACAAAAAGTTAACCAAAAAAGGACTCTCCTTATTAAATCTGAACTCAGTGAAGAGAACTTGGATATATGGAAACCTTCAGATTTATTCTGCAGATACAGTGTAATTTTAAAGCACTTTCTAGCTTCATGTCATGTTTCAGCTGGTTCATAATTCTTCAGGCTGTAGTGGACCATCTATAAATCCTTCCCACAGACAATTGCTGGGCTGAGATTTGGAAGTGATGTATTAGCTTTGAACCATAAAGGGGTTAGGGAAGATCGCTAAATGACAATAGCAGTCCAAGGTCAAAGCTGCCAGGGACAAGGCAGGACAGCTGCTCCCTGCACGGATACAATAGCAGATCCAGATAAAAGCACCTGCCATCTGTGGGGAAGGGAGGCAGAAAGTGTTGTAGGTGCACTGTCTCTCTCAGCTCCTTGAGGCCATGGTATAAACAGCATCAGCAACAACATAAAATTGGTATGCCTTTCAGGCCAACCTGCCACTGTGCCTGTAATCCAGTCTGGCTATGTGAAACCAGTCTGCAAAGTCAACAAGTGAACACATGAATGCTTTTCTTACTTAGAACAATGAACATGATATTTTAGGGTCTATTCTAATTGAACTCTTTCAACAAAGATAGTTACTAACTGGTAGTTATTATCAGGTTTTATAAATTAATCATTTACCATGCAGCAAATAGCATGCCTCAACCTGGCATGGAAAAAATTTCAAGAACATGGCCTTTGAAAAAAGTTGAGTGAAACTTTTTCTGCTGCACTTAGAACTCTAAAATAAGTATAAATGTGTCAAGGTTCAGCTTCCAAGAGACTCTCCCAGGACTAACATGGCACAGCCGCATGAGGTCTACCAGCAACTACCTGGAACTAGAGTGGGAAAAAGTTATTACCTACTTACCTAAAGGGCTCATTCTGAGATACTAAACACAATATATCAAGAGTGTGTATGCATTTCAGAGAAAACAAAAGTAATGTATTTCTAGGCTCTCTCTGGATTTGCCTTTGTTAGAGGCTAGCAAAAGCTTGAGGAATATTTGATTTAGGGGTTTGACAGACGGTAAGAGAACTTCCACTCAGAGAGCTCAGATAAGATATTTCTCACTGGCCTTACTATACAATGATCCCACAGCAAACTCTGATTTTCAGTTTCCTAATGGAGTTAACTAGTGGAGCCTGCAGGAAGACAGCCTCTGCAGCAAGTGCCAGACAAGAATTCCCCAGGACTAAGGTTCATTCTGGGCTAAAGACAGAAGTTTTTCATTGCAGCATAAACTTTAAGCAATTAACGTTTGAGGCACATTTATTTCGGAACACACATACTGGCCTCTTTCCTGACAAGCAGCTATGCTTACCAAACCGGTCCAGAAGAAAAAGAACAGGAACAGCCATGCTGTATCTGTGCATTTCCTATAAATCTGGGGTCGCCACTCTCTTTGCCTGGGAGCTCTCTCTTCAGAAACCTTCCAGAAAAAAAGGAGAGGTGAGAAAAAGAATAAACAACCAAGTAGGCACCCAACCTCACAGAGCGGATGTTAAATCCCCAGCCACCAAGTTCTTAACCCGGAGGTGCACCTGACCACAGCCCCCCTGTCCCACTCCGTGGCCAGAGTCTCCCTCATCTCTGCCCCAGCACCTGAGTGGGGACCCAGAGTCCTCCTGGCCAGGGGCCCTCGGGGTATGGAGGTGCCGGACCAGAGGCTTATCCCCGAGGGCTGGGGGCAGCAGTGTCCCGGCAGGGCAGGTGGCAGGTGCCTGCAGCAATCAGCCTCGACTCCTCCCTCCGGGTTCTAATCCGAGAGCCAAAGTTGCAGGCACTCACCAGGTACTCGGCGCCCAGGCACTGCATCGTGTCCTCGGTGGCTCGGTTGGGGACTCCGAGCAGCCGCGGCCGCAGTGCGCGCAGAGCCCCGACGCCCCGGGCCGGTCAGCCGAGGAGGGGCGGAGGGCGCAGTGCTGCACAGCGGCCGCCTCCGCGCGCCCTGCGCTGGGCCCTGGGCGCCTTCCCCCGCGGCCCTGGGTTGAGATCCGCCCTTTCTCTGCCTTGATTTCCTGCTTAGCTCTTTCCTCTGTGGCCGGCGTCCTGCCCTGTTTGGAGAAGAGGTCCAGGACACCTCGTGCTGGCCGGATCAACCACCTGCGCGGCAGCGGCGCCCAGGATGTCGCCTAACCTCTGCAAGCGCCACAGCCGGGGCAGAGCCTGCCGCGCCACGACCCAGGGCGGGCCCTCCTGCGGCCTGATGTAGGTGTTCTGCCAGGGCAGTGAGCAGGAAGTGAAGTCTCACCTCATTGTCCTGCGGGGTGGGGAAGTTAGAGCGGTGTGTGACAGGTGAGCAGCAATTACTGTGTGCAATATTCTGCTGTGCCCACTTTACAGGCATTCTTCAATAACCACCCCCAATCTACAGGTGAGGAAAACAGAGGCACAGAACAGCGGTGTTGTAATTTGAGGAGATGCAGCTAGGAAGTTGTAGAGAGGAAAGAACTGAACTCAGCCCTCCAAGAGGCAGGCTCTCCAGGTGGCTCCTCCAGCAACACTCCCCTGCAGCTTCTGTTTCTATAGGACAGTGTATCCCGAGGCTGCCAGGCTGTCTCCCCACTGTCCACCCTAGAGAATCGCGGGTTCCGGGTACTACAGTGAGAACCGAACCTGCAGAGCCTGGAGACTGCCTTAATTCTTGAGTGTGTGGGAGGCGGCTGGGACCAAGTATTTTAGATTCCGGCCTCACCTCTCCCAGCATTGTGTTGGGTTGATCATTGCCTGACTTTACAGTTGAAATGTCAGCAACCCCTGAAGCAAGGGCGGGCAGGGCAGTTTTCCGGGTCACATCCAGATCAGCCGAGAAGTGCTGCTGGGGTGAGGATTAATAAAAACGGCTGTCCTCTCCCTGTCCCCCTTTCTCCACTCAACACTTGTGTCTTTCCTTCAAGCCCTCAGGGCTGCTAGATCATTGTTTACTTTCAGTGTGGCTTCTTCGAGTGTGTGTGTGTGTGTGTGTGTGTGTGTGTGTGTGTGTGTGTGAGAGAGAGAGAGAGAGAGAGAGAGAGAGAGAGAGAGAGAGAGAGAGAATGAATGCTAGCAAGCGAGCACTGGGGATTGAACCTAGGGCCTACCACACTTTAAGCATGTGGCCTGCCACTAAGCTGCATCAGAAACCTAACTGCATTTCTTGGAAATGAAGTTTTTTTCCTTAAAATAAAATTACAGTCCAAATTTTATTTTTATTATATGAGACTTATTATATTGTGCTTCTTTCAAAACTTGCCAGTTGAGCTAGATTAGATTTAAAGACAGCTATTATTAAAACATTCTTGTAGTGATATATTTACTTAATTTGTGTCCATTTTTACGGGGTTGTAAATATATATTCTTGAAAGGTAAATTGTAGTTCTTAAGATGTATGCTTTTCACGTTGACATATATTTGTATCAGAGATATTTGTCTTGGTTTGTCATAAATGGTTACTGTCAGATCAGGTGGGGGAGGCTTTATTGAGATATCACTCCCAGGCGGAACTGGATCAGACCCACAGAGGGAACAGGAGAAGGGTCTGAGGAGAAACCACATGGAAGCTCCAGGGGACTGGACTTTTATGGGGCTTACAGCAGGAAGGGAAGGGCTTGGGACAGGAAAAGGTGTTTTTAGGGTCCCTTGCCCCCTTGGAGCTGGTCAGGGGAGTTGGCTGAACTCCAGGATTGGCCAGGGGGGTTCTGTTGATTGACAGGCGTTAGTCAGGAGATCTGGCTGATTGACAGGCGTTCCCCCCCCCCCCATCTGATTGATGTTCTTTTCCTGTGCGGGCTGCTTTGTTCTAAGTTGCCACTAAGTCGCCACTACCGACCTAACAGTTACAACCAATGTCAAATCTATAGAGACCCAAAGTTTCTTAGTAGATCATTCAAACTTAGTTTGCTCACTTGTCTATAGCTCTGGTATTCAGCCAGAAATGGAACAGAAGTGAGACATATAAAATGCTGAATAAAGTTATAATTTAGAAAAATGGTGGACGAGTCTCTGGAAGGCAGTTTCAGTAGCTCTCCAAGGCCAGGTCTTTTTACCAATATGACCCTTGTTTTTCTCATAATTAAAAACTCATTGAGCCTTGAGTTCTTTCTTCCCATTCCTAAGCCAACTAATTACTTTGCATATAAAGGTACTGACTGCTGGCCTCAGGTCATTTTGCTTTCTTTGGCTATTTGTATTATTATTTTTTAATTTTATTTTTTATTCTAATTTGTTATATATGACAGCACAATGCATTACAATTCATATTACACATATAGAGCACATTTTTTCATATTTCTGGTTGTATACAAAGTATATGTACACCATTCATGTCTTCTAACTGGTATAAATTTAACTGTTAAAGAGTTAGTGTGCTTATTTAATTAAACATTATAAACTGAAAATGTATTCAGTATTGCTATGGTATGGAAAAAAGGGTTATATTGATTAATATTAATATATAAATGTGACTTGTACAATATCTATACAATGCCAAACTGAATGGAAAAAAAATAAAAAGCATAGATACTAAATACCTGAGTATTTACAAATATTTAAACTGATATTCCCTAAATTGTCAGTGATTATAGTAATAAATGCAAAAATGATTTGGTGAAATGTATGATTCCTTGTCTGTATATCTATCATAATGTTTATACAAGTTATTTGCATGGGAAGGTGAAGAAAATGTACATATTTTTGCATAATACAAGGACAATGATTTCATTTGTGTATTACTTTCCTTATTAATACAAGCTGAGGATCACTAGGTATGAGACTGAATTTACAAAATTTAGCACACCCTCAGTTGTTTAGAATATTCTAGTACAAGCTTTTTTTTTTTTTTAAATTAAGGAGCAGAGTTAAAATAGATAAATAAACCTAAGTTTAAAAAGAAAAGAAAAGAAATCCAACTGCAGATCCAGAAACTTTTTTCTGTGCTCATTGCCACCTCCACCTCCAAACTCAATGGGTGTCCCTGGATGCATTTTATCAGACAGAGGTAGCTGAACATCCAGGGGGACACAAATTCACAGGACAAACAAGTAGACAAGGATCACCACTATTAAAATGTCACAGCTGAATAACATTAATCTACCAGAAACTGAACAAATGGACCCAGAGTTGTAAATACACAATAAGTATCTTTAAGGCGATGACATACGATAATAGCAACATGAGGCAGGAAAAAATACCAGGAAACTAAACCAAACAGATATTAGGCATGAAGAATATAATGATTAGAATGACTGTTTATTACTTTGATTTATTAATAATGTGGAACAAATAGTAGAATAGATGGGACTGAAGATGAATTAGTAATTGGAAGAACAGTTTCAACAACTCTTCAGAGTTTGAATAAGGTAGCTCATTTGAAAATTTTCCAATGTATCCAGGATAGATGTAGAACAGAAAAGGAGTGATAAGAAAGTGAAGAGGAGAAAATGCTTGAAGATATACTGGAGATAAATTCCGAAGTTGAAAGAAAGAAATCAGTATCATATGGAAAGGGCACACTCTATCTATCTATCTATCTACACACACACACACACACACACACACACATCTTTTTTTAAGAGAGAGAGAGAGAATTTTTTTATATTTATTTTTTAATTTTCTGTGGACACAACATCTTTATTTTATTTTTATGTAGTGCTGAGGTTTGAACCCAGCGCCTGTCGCATGGCACTAGCCTTGAGCCACATCCCCAGCCCCCATATATATTTTACATATAAAAATATTTATGCATAATAATGATAATTTTGAATGCATTATTTTCTATTATACATATAATCTTCTACTATGAAATGTAAGGATATCATAAAAATATTAATGTGAAAACCCAGTTGGAGGATATTCTTGGAGGAAGTAATCAGACAAGAAGAAAAAACAAACTTGGGATGAAACTATAGATATAGCAAGAGAGCGACACAATATTCAGGATAAATTTACTGTTGTCTTAGAAGAAAGGCTAGGAGCTTTATTCATATATATATAAAACTAGGAACAACACAAATATGCAGGAATTGGTGAATGGCATAGACTGTGAGACCTCTGTAGGACAGAATGCCTCTCAGCATAAGAAAGGAACAAACATATAGGCATCGAAACGGGTTGGTCTCAAGAGCATGTCAAATGAAAGAAGCCAGATGTAGTAAACTATTCTATGATTCCCACTTTTGTGACATTCTGAAAAAGGCAAAAGCACAGGGATAGAAAATAGGTCAGTGCTTGTCAGATGCTGGGGTGAGGAGCCTGAGGGAACTTTCTGAAGTGATGGAAATAATCTATCATGTAGTGATTACCCAGTGGTATCTGTCAAACTTACAGAATTAGACACCATAAGGGGTGCATTTTATTGTAGGTACACTGTTTTTATTAGAATGGGCTTTTTTAAACTAAAAAAAAAAATTGTTTAGAAACAAAGAAGAGTATATCCATAACAACCCAGAACTAAAATCCTAGGCAGCACTAATATTGGGCAGGGTATGGGATTCAGAGAGAAGTGAAGGCCACAGCAACACCTCAGTGGTTTAAGAAGTGCTACTTACAGGGTGTTCACCAGGTATGTGTTAATGGTTCTCCATGAGATAAGGAGCTGGTACCAGATGCAAATTGGCTATGTCATAGCAAACTCCGGTTCACTGGACGTTACTTTTATAGAAAGACATTCTTGCTATGAAGAAAGGGTGTGTTGATTTGTATCCAGACTCAAGACCCTTGTTTCATCCTAGAAAGGTACTTTCTCTGACTAGTACTAGGTTAGACTACTATCTTATTTAGGAGGAAGATGAGACTATAGATCATTTTAAAACATTGATAGAAATGAATGTTTAATATTTATAAATTTAGATTTTAAAGGTAGCTCCATAAAAAGAAAAAATAGATTATAATCTATATGGGTATACATGTATAATCTATATACATATATAATCTATATATGGAGAATGTGTGTGTGTGTGTGTGTTTTCTTGTGGGAGAAATCTGGGGATTGGACCTAGGAGTATACTACCTCTGAGCTATATCCCCAGCTCTTTTTGAAAATTTTGTTTTGAGATAGAGACCTACTAAGTTTCTCAGGCTGGCCTAGAACTTGCAATCCTCCTTCCTCAGTCTCCCAAGTAGCTGGGATTAGAGGTGTGTGCCACTGTGCCCATTTTTTAATATTTAACTTGGTTTTTTTTAAAGGTTTATTTGTTTTATTTTATTTTTGGTATTGGAGATTGAACCCAGGTGCACTTAACCACTGAATCAAATTCTTAGCCTCCCCGTTTTTTGTTTGTTTGTTTGTTTGACAGAGTCTTGTTAAGTTGCTTAGAACATCCTTGAAATGTTGAGACTGACCTTGAAATTGTGATCTTCCTGCCTCAGCCTCCTGAGTAACAGGGATTATAGGCATGCACCACCGTGTCTGGCAGAACACTTAACTTTTAAAGCAGCAGAAGAAAAATCTATCCAATAAAGGCAAGAAAAGACTGTGAGGGAAGAAATAAAAAGAAAGTATAATAGTTGAAATACGTGAAATATATAGCAGAAATAAAAATACTAATAATAGCTTACATTCTCAGAGCCCTGTGTTTCAGATGCTTTTCTGAGTGTCTCTTATTTCAGCCTCATATTAACCCTATGGATTGTTTCTTTTGCTGAAAATAAACTCTTTAGTCTGATTCCATTCCATTTATTGGTTCTTGGTTTTAACTCTTGTGCTATAGGAGTCTTATTAAGGAAGTTGGGGCCTAATTCTCCATGATGAAGATTAGGGCCTACTTTTTCTTCTGTTAGATGCAGAGTCACTGGTTTAATTCCTAGGTCCTTGATCCATTTTGAGTTAAGTTTTAAGCATGGTGAGAGGTAGGGGTTTAATTTCATTTTGTTGCATATGGATTTCCAGTTTTCCCAGCACCATTTGTTGAAGATACTATCTTTTCTCCAGTGCATGTTTTTGGCCCTTTTGTCTAATATAAAATACTTGTAATTTTGTGGATTAGTCTCTGTGTCCTCTATTTTGTACAATTGTTCTACCAGCCTGTTTTGGTGCCAGTACCATGCTGTTTTTGCTACTATTACTCTGTAGTATAGTTTAAGGTCTGGTAGAGCGATACCACCTGCTTCACTCTTCCTGCTTAGGATTGCTTTAGCTATTCTGGGTCTCTTATTTTTCCAGATGAATTTCATGATTGTTTTTTCTATTTCCTATGAGGAATGCCATTGGGATTTTGATTGGAATTGCACAAAATCTGTATAGTACTTTTGGTAATATGGTCATTTTGATAATATTAATTCTGCCTATCCAAGAGCAAGGTAGATCCTTCCATCTTCTAAGGTCTTCTTTGATTTCTTTCTTTAGGTTTCTGTAGTTTTCATTGTAGAGATCTTTCACCTCTTTTGTTGATTCTCAAGTATCTTATTTTTTTTTGAGGATATTGTGAATGGGGTAGTTTTCCTCATTTCCTTCTCAGAGGATTTGTCACTGATATACAGAAATGTCTTTGATTTACGTGTGTTGATTTTATATCCTGATACTTTGCTGAATTCATTTACTAGTTCTAGAAGTTTTCTGGTGGAGTTTTTTTTGCGTCTTCTAGGTATAAAATCATACCGTCAGCAAATAGAGCTAATTTAAGTTCTTATTTTCCTATATGTATCCCTTTGATTTCTTTCATCTAATTGCTATGGCCAATGTTTCAAGAACTATGTTGAATAAGAAGTGGTGAAAGAGGGCATCCCTGTCTTGTTCCAGATTTAATTTTTCTCGGTTTAGAATAATGTTGGCCTGAGGCTTAGCGTAGATAGCCTTTATGATGTTGAGATATGTTCCTGTTATCCCTAGTTTTTCTAGTGTTTTGAACATAAAGGGTGCTGTATTTTGTCAAATGCTTTTTCTGCGTCTATTGAGATGATCGTATGATTCTTATCTTTAAGTCTATTGATGTGATGAATTACATTTGTTGATTTCTGTATACCTGGACCACTAAGCCATGCTGCCTCCCTAATAGAGCATTAAATACAATATGTGTCAGTGATTCAAACTCAACCATTAAGAAAGTTTCAGTGGGCCTGGTGATGCACACCTGTAACCCCAGCTATTCAGAATGATGAGGTTGGAGGACTGAAAGTATGAGGCCAGTCTGGGCAACTTAGTGACTTGGTCTCAAAGTTAAGTTAAAAACTAAAAGTATTGGGGCTGTAGCTCAGTGGTAGAGTACCCCTAGGTTTAATGCCCAGCACCACACACACACACACACACACACACACACACACACACACACACACAAAGAGAACAAAATAATATTGCATGAAAACAAGAAATTCAACAATACATTTTCTAAAAGAGACTTATTTAAGTCAGTAAGGTTAAAACTAAAAGGATTAAAACAATATAGCAGGCAAACACAAAACATGGAAAGCTCATGTAGTACTCTTAAAACTTCACAAAACAGAAGTTAAGACAAAAAGATTATAATGAGTGTAATAAATATACATGTGCCTAACAATACAGCCTCAATAGATACCAAGCAGCAGAAACAGATAAATCAAAATCAACTGGAGATTTTGAAATGGTTCCTCTCAGAATCCAAAAGATCAAGCAGACAAGTAGACACTCCCTCTCTTCCCCAACACACACAAAACAGATACAGAAGATAAAGATAGAATAATCAATAAACTGTAGCTATTAGACATTCGTAACACCTATAAATTTCCATCAAACAGAACATACTGTTCAGGTACATATGAAACACAAAAATAAAATAGATCATATGTTGGGTCTAAAGGAAAACTCAATAAATTCCACACTGCAGTAAAATTAGGAATAATAAATAACAATAGGTATGGTGACAGACTAAGGCCTCCATGACCCCTACCTGCTGGTGTTTACACCCTTATATAATTCCCTTATTTGGGCATGAGTGGGTTCTGTGTCAACTTGATTGGGTCATGGATTGCCCATATATTTGGCAGAACATTATTCTGGGTGTCCATAAGGTGTTTCTGGATGAGATTAACATTTAACTTGATAAACTAAGTAAAGCAGATTGCCTTCTCTAATGTGGGTGGGCTTCAAACAGTCATTTGAAAAGCTGAGTAGAACAAAAGCTGAGTTGACCCTTCCCCAGGATAAGAGAATTTTCCTGCCTGATGACTTTCAAACTTGTACATTGACTCTTGGTTCTATAGCAGCTTCTGGCCCTTGGCCTTGACCTGGGTCACAGGCTCTGCAGGTTTTGGACCTGCCATAATCCCATGAGCCGATTCCTTATAATAAATCTCTATAAATGTATATATTTCCTGTTGACTCTGTTTCTACAGAGAATCCTTACTAATATACCAAAGAATATGGCAAAGGTTACGGCAAAGGCCATTCCCATACTTTTATTATATTATGTAAGAAAGAGAACCCAGATAGGTTGTTCCCAGACCCTGGCCAATAAAAATGATGTTTTTTAAAGTCACTATGTTTGTGATAATTTGTCATGTGCAATAAACAATACATCAGAATAGGAATAATAAACAAAATCCTCAAAAAACTGTTTGAAAACAAAAATAATATCTTACAAGACAGCACATGAGTTATAAAGGAAATTTAAAATATGTAGAATTGAATGTTAACAAAAATTCTACATGTTGAAGCTTGTGTGACACAGCTTAAGTGCCAGTTAGATGGAAATTTGTAATTATAAATATCTATCAGGACACAAAAATGGTTAAAAATAAAGGAGCTAAATGTTCAACTCAAAAAGTAACAGAGCGTACCACCAAGAAAACCAGAAAAACAGAAACAATAAAGATGTGGGCAGAAATCAGTGAAACAGAAAATGAATAAAACAGAAGCTAGTTTTATGGAAAAGATTAATAAGACCAAATTTTGGCTAGACTGATTGAGAAAAAAGACAGAAGTCTCAATAATAAAATGAGACTCAGCCTGAGGAAGGAAAGAGCCAAAAATACTAAAATCATTTTTATATTATGAGCCCTCATATACGTTAACCTAGATAAAGTGGGCAAATTCCTTAAAAATATAAAGTGCAAGAATTTATATAAGAAGAAATAGAGAACTTAATAGAACAGTAAATGTGAAATAAATTGAAATGGTAGTTAAATATCTCCTCTCCCCTCCCCTCCATCTTAACTCAGATCTAGAGGCTTTGAAGGAACCTGATGTGTTTTGTGTGTGTGCGTGTTATAACGGGGATCAAGCCTGGGCCTCTAGCATGCTAGGCAAGGGCTCTCTACCACTGGGCAATACTGCCTGCCTAGGAACTTGACTTCTAAGGAATAGTTAATTCCTAGAAAAGGAGCAAAGGCTGTGAGGCCGGCATTAACCCATTTCAAAACTTAGAGAAAGAAAGAAGGTTGGGTGGGGGGAGAGGTAGGTAGGTAGGTAGGTAGGTGGAGGGAGGGAGAGCCAGCACACTATTTCACTTGTGAATTGGGAAGATATTTCAAGTACCTTTACTGTTTTAGGAATTTCCTAAAGACCTATTTGTTGGAGCAATAGACTGACTACTCAGATGACTCCTTATCAGGACGATGACCATAAGTCACTAGGCTGGGTTACCATATCGATTTCACTCTGCTCCTCCAGGCTCACTAAACCCACTCCTTGCTGTGGCCACCAATCCTCAACTGCTATATGACAAACCTGCCCAATTGAATCAGCTTCCCTGCATTGAGAAACAGTTCTTACATCAGACCCTAAAAACCTTGTAAAAATAGCCCATCCTTGAAATACATTCATTACATTTATATTCATAAATTCTCAATACTAAATGAAAATAAATTCTTATTGACTACCTCTAGAAAGTTCTAGAGGCCAATTCATCATTTCAAAGTAAAGGGAAAGAAACAAACACATTTCCTGCCTCCTACATGAATGATACTTTGAGATAATCAAATACTTAATGAGGGAGGTTTCTCCTTATAAACACATTCTGGCCTATAGGTGCAGAAGGAATGATAGAAGCAGGATATCATAGTTTTCCAAGCAGGACAACCAGATGTCAGCCTCCTCCCAGTGAAGAGCACACCCATACTTGTGAAGTTGGCCTGCAGGGAGAGTCCAACTGAATCTGACTATGAGCTTACAAGAAATGTACAGAATGAGGAACAAGCCAACTCACCCTACAGAGACACTACCAGCAAAATCTAGAATGGGAAAGTCTTTATTTTGACCCATGTTTCAATAAACAAAGTAGCGGTAAGATTACAGGAATAAAATGGGTAGTGGCGGTAGGGATTAAAAGAAAAAAGGAGAGAGATTTTAACTCATTATGATATAGGGATACTGTTTAGATCCAGACTAAATGAACTGGAGAAAGAAATAACTTTTAGAGGCCATTCTGGGAAATGTGAGCTTTGATTGGATGTTTGATGACGTTAACTAACTCCTGTGAAGGAATCTGGGGGTCTGGTAATGACATCAAGGTTAAGTTTTAAAAGGGAAAGTCCTGGCTGGGGGTATAGCTCAGTAGTAGATCACTTGCTTGTAAACGGAGGCCCTGGGTTTGATCCCCAGCGTCACAAAAAGGAAGAAAAAAAAAAGGAGGGAGACTCTTTAAGATTTTCATACTAAAACTTATAAAATGATATGTGGCCTGGAATTTACTTTAAAAAGAAAAAAAAATCCAGGCTAAAGGGCAATGGGTAGAGAAGCAAGATTCTCCCTCATGGATAATTGCTGAAGCTGAGGGAATATACAAGAGGATTCATTAAGCTATTTTCTGTACTTTTGCATGTTCAAAACTTTATGCACACATGTATGTGGACATGTGTTTATGTATGCATGCATGCATGTGTGTGTGCATGTGTATTTTCTCTGTGTATATGGATACACAGAGAAAATGCAAGGCATACCACCTCCCCAGCCTCTTCTTAGGAGGTAGGGACATGCTATAAGGCTCCTGTCTGCAGACATCTTGAACAAACCTGCCTTCCTTTTTTATTCCATCCGCCACTGGGGCCTGATTTCATGCATTCCTCACTGAGAGGGCACTCTGGCTAGGTATTAGCTTCCTGTGTCTCCAGACAAGGCACCAACCTCTCCCTACCCCCGTTTCCCCACTACAACCCCCATCCAGGACCTGGTGCTTTGGGAGCACTTGGACTATGATATTTTCTCCTCTCTCCCAGTGTCCCTTCACCATCTCCCTCAGGGTCCTTTCTGTCTACCCCGAAGCTTCTCATGATTCCGTTCATCTTTACTAACATTCTGATTCTCACTTCTTCCAAAGGCCTTGGGCACCTTCTTTTACTTCCAGCTGCTCTTCACAGATGCTGGAATCTGGCTCCTCTCCCGATCTCTCCACACAAGGATGGAATTAGCACCACTCAGGTTGCTGATCTTGCTTTCCAGTGTCTGACCATTACTCCTTTGGCTCAGGCAGGTCTCTCAGGTGCAGACTAAAGCTCCAGCCAACCAGAGAACAATCAGCTGCCCCTCACATACCAGACCCTAAAAACCTTAGAAATATCCCATCCTTGAAATACGTGGCTATGAGCATATTTGTACGACCCCCCACCTGTCATCCCTCTTTCCTCAAGCTTCCTTCCTCTCCACACCAGCTCCTGTGGCTGAGTTCCCAGCATGCTTTGCTCCTGGTTAAAATCCCGTGATACCCTAATCTGATAAAGCAGTTTATCTTCCAGGAATAAGAAAAGGCTCACCTCAAAGAGCCAATTATTAGAGGTTCTAGGAGGGCAGGGTCATTGACTCTGGCTTGATGGTTCTGTTCTTCATCAACTTGCTTTTTCTGTCAGCCAAAAAGACTCATCCCCCACCACCACCCACCCACCAGACCAGAAGTGAGAAGGGAGATGAAGGATGCAACTTGGGCCTTTGTGGTTGGTCCAGGAGTACTTCAAGGTGTATAAGGCAGATCCAGTGGCATCAAGAGCTGTTTGGCTCAGAGATGAGGCAGGAGGTGGGGGAAGGAATCCAAGCAGGGTCTGTGTGCAGACAGGTCCCAGCTGTCTGGAACTGGACTGTGGTCATTTCAGGATGAAGAAGCTGGAGTTTCATAAAATCCTTCTTTTCTTTTTTTTTTTTTTTTTTTTTAAAGAGAGAGTGAGAGAGGAGAGAGAGAGAGAGAGAGAGAGAGAGAGAGGGGATTTTTAATATTTATTTTTTAGTTCTCGGCGGACACAACATCTTTGTTGGTATGTGGTGCTGAGGATCGAACCCGGGCCGCACGCACGCCAGGCGAGCGCGCTACCGCTTGAGCCACATCCCCAGCCCCCTTCTTTTCTTCTTGATATGTTTGGATTAGAAATCTGGTCTCTGGAACCTTGGTTATTTTTTGCTTATCTTCATTTAAAAAAGGATTAACTGAGCACTTACTTTGTGTTAGACCTTGGATCAACTTGAGGGCTCAAACAAAAAGGGACATCTATCCCCTTCAGAGAGGACATGCTCAGAGGTGGATTTTAAGATACACTGATGAGGGTTCTTTGCCCAGCACTGTGGTTTCTGGAAACCTTCCTGAGAGAGGACACCCGAGCTGAGTGGTGGGGAATGAGTAGGAGACTGAGAAACAGCATAGACAAAGGCCTAGATGCTTGGAGCTGCATGGAGAGCCCCAAGTGACATAGTGTCACTGCAGATGAACCCCAGGGAAGATGGTGGGAAGGTGAGGAGGGCCTGGCCTGCCACACAGGGAGTGCTTGCCTGTGACTCCATCTTTCCAATTACCCTCCCTTTCTTTGGAGAATGGCATTTGGAAAGTGCATTCCCTGGTTGTGCTCAGAGGGTAGGAGAGGGGCTTGTGTTCCCCTTGGGCCCCAAGAGAACTCAAATCAGGAGTGAGACTTTGGGGGCTGAGTTGGGGTGGGGCAGCAAGATTCAAGTGAAGAAAACTCTCAGGGGAAGTGAGGCACTGGGGACATAAGGCCACCAGGTACCCTTCCTGAATGCGCTCCTTGGAACACAGTTCTCACCTAGCCCTAAGGGACCTTTGGTTTGCTTTATTTTTTTTTTAATTACAAGAGATTATATATACCGAATTATATTATTTATGTTAATATTTCTTTTGTGTATATGAAATATTTTAATAAAAGTGGTATGTAATGCATGCATGTTCTGTGCGTAATGTATGACGTTTAAAAGTCCTGATGATGGGAACACCCTGAACCCCCTACTAATATAAGAGCTAGAATGAGACCATAATGTTGCTTCTCAGATACAACCTCTGCCACACCTTCCACCTAACCACTGTTCTAAATTAGTCACCATCCCCTCACTTAAATATATGAACCTCCTGTCATTTTACTCCTTAAATAACATAATCTAGTTTGCTTTTTAGGGCATGTTACAAAAAAAAAAAAACAGTGGTGTATTTGCAGAGTCAGCTCACATTTTTTCCACTCAATGTTGTTTTTTCATGTGTGGTTTCAAAACCGAGGTTGTTCCTTCATCAACTGAATCAAACAAGATAATGCTGACTTCTGGATGTAATGGAGAAGCTTGGAGCAGTCTGATTGCACAGTTCTCAAATTTTGTGGAAGATCAGATGCCGGAGCTGCTAGGGCAGAATGGTCAGTCTACTTCGCTGTGGTTCTTTGGTCCCACCATTTCCAGTTAGCTCCATATTAGCGGGGGCAGCGTTTGTACCATAATCATTTCTCTTGTCTCCTACATTTGTGGAGGGCAGAGGCCCATGAATGACATCAAGAAATTTTTTACTTTCCAGCACCAAGTATTTGTACCTATCTCTCAGACACCTCTTGCTGAAGTTCTTCAGGGTCCGTAGCACTCTTGAGAAACCATTTTCTTCTTTCTATGCCTTTAAGTGAATAACTAGAGGTCTAGTGTTTGAATACCTTTAGAATGATTCCTGATGGTTCTGGAGACCTGATCCTTCTTGTGTGTCATGAGAAACACAAGGAACTGTAAATGCTCCTTAAAGAAATGTCCTGCACTTAATGTGTTTTGGAAATATTGTTCTCTATTTCCCTCTCTTAGTCTTGAGGTGTTCATTAATACATTAGAGACCTGACCACAGTATACCTCTGTGTGTGTGTGTGTGTGTGTGTGTGTGTGTGTGTGTGTGTAACAACTATTAACACTGGTAAATTTTTTTTTTTCCTTTGGAAAGTGCTGTTGTCATGAAATATGCAGGGTCTTAGAGTGAGTGGAATGATTTCCAAGGCACTTGAAAATGTTCCTTCGGAGACATGGCAAAGGACAGGTGGTCAGCATAGTTGGTAAATGAGATAGGTAGTAAATGGGAGAGATGGGGGCTGATTGGCTAATTATCAAAGAAAAGGAAATGGGTTGCTAACACCTCCAGGGAATCGCTTCTCCCAACCCAAGGAGTTTCCAAGGATGACTCACTGGGCTGCTCTTTTCCCGCCCTTAGGCAGTAGGCAGGTGGTGATCTATAACAAGGCAAGACACACCCAGTCCTGAGGATACCCAGCTCTGGGTCCCTTCTCTCCCTTTCTTAAATAAAACTTGGTTTCTATGCTAGCCTAGTTGTTTCTCCTGTGTTTAACCTTCAACCCCAGGGCAAGGAGGACCATTCACTCCTCCATGCCTGCCCTGCCTGTCAATGCTACCTAAATTTTTTTAAATTCACAAGGAAACATTTTTAACCCATGTTGGAGGAAAACTTAAAATATAAATCACCCTGAGAGAGGCACTTGAGTAATAAACTTGTGACGAGGTAGGCATGACTAATACCAGATTTTTTTCTTATCACAGGCCTTGATAGAGAGGAAGAGACCTAGACCTCAAGGCCACCAGGACTTCTGAAGACCAAGCAGTGACATGAAAGGCAACCTTCTCAGGCCAGTTTTTTTTTACTGCACAATTTAGTAAACCTTGTAACTGGCTCATTTGTTTAGTCTGAAATGTAAGACTACCTTTGCATTTGACATTGATTACTAAAAAAATACATATTTTCTTTCTTATATATCATAATAAATCTCAATTTTTAACGGGTATGAGCATAAGATTCTAAGAGGCAGATTGAATTTTATTTTCTAAAATTTTGTGGTATTTGGTTACCCGTGATTTTTTTTTTCTCCCTTAATCAATGGGCAACCTGTCCATCTGGAATAAATGTGCAGTTTTGTAAAGACAGGGGAATCTGCTAACCACCAAGTCAAGTGTGCTCTGATTTTAAAATTCTTACTTGTGGATCTTTTGAAGAGGAAGCTTTGCCTATAAATCTAGAATTCTGTCAATCTGATGATTTATCTTTTTTTCTGCTCTGAGTGGGGGGAGGCAGAAATGGAAAGGGAAGAAAGAGGACAGAAGGGAGGAGGGGGAAGGGATGGTCTGCATGGAGAAAGAGCAATTAATCATGAATGTGGAAACCTAGGTACCAGCTGTAGGACACAAGGCATATTATCTTTCTTTCTGAGCCTCTTTGTGAAATGAGAAAGGAAAGTCGGCGGATTATTCGAGGTTTCCTTCCAGCTCTGAAATTCTGTGATTTACAACCACATGGCATATGTATGAAAACTAAAAGCCAAAACAAGTAGAAAAAAGCAAATGATGCAGACAGTCAGGAAAAAAAAAATGAAAAAGAAATAAAAATACAAGAGAGATGATCAATACAAACAAAACCTTGTTCTTTGAAAAAAAAACTGGAAAGATGAAAAAGGCAAACGTCTGGTAAGACAGATTAATACAAATAAGTTGGAGATAAAATATGCAAAGTAGCTGGCAGGTTTTAATAAGAGATAGGTACTAATACAGAGAGGACACCCCTTCCCTAATTTGTTTTCGTTTTTCTCTCCCATCTTATTTATTTTTCTCTCCTTATTTTTAACTCTCATTCTTATTTTCCCCTCTATTCCTTACCCATGTTTTCCACGGAACGTTGCGTCCCCTTTGTTAGAGGATTGGGCAATAGAGAGGTACCAGCCTCCTTTCCATGTTAAGGTAAAACCCTGGCTTTGAGGACTGATGTAGTTACCACTTCTTGACAGCAGATGGCGATGTAAGCCTGTGGCTGTGTTGTCAAACCAGGAATGCTTCCCCCCCCCCCCGCACTGATTCTAATACATTTCCCCTCATCTTTATTATTAATTTATTTATTGCATTTTAACTTCCAAAATTGAGAGGCATCTTGTACGATACATTCGTTTATTTTAGTGTTTAATGATCTCCAAACGCTATTAATGTTGCTTCTTACTTAAATCTTAAAATTATCTTAGAATGGAGGATATTCACTATGCTACAAACCAGGGAACAATCTGGAATGAATTAATTTCCTATGTAGAGTATTTTAAAGAACTAGGTAAAAGTTCTTACTGAACAGTTTTAAATGACACATTCATGATTTTGTTGTCTGGGAATCACTGAAGGTTTACATTCAGGCTGACGCAGAGGCTTGAATACTTGCCAGCTGTGTGATCTTGGGCACATTAACTTACCTTCTATAAATCTCAGTTTCCATGTCTTTAATATGGCTAATTCAGAAGTCTGCTATTATATACCGGCCCCATAATTTGGCCCCAATTGATACAAAAACATCTAGCTAGTATTAAATAATTTTAAAACGATTTTGTTAATAATGAAATAATAGTTTCCTTTAATTGACACCAAATGGGAGACTGCATCTGTGCCACTCCAAGAATGGAGTTGAGGGCTTGGGGCCTTTAACTGGCTACATGTCTCAGTGCCACTGCTTACCATCTCTCACAATGTGGCTCCCAACAGAACATCCCAGGGTGCCTGTTAAACAGGGTGATTCTTAGACCCCTCAGACCCACCAGATTAAAATTGAGAGGTGGGGCTCAGAATCTGTCTTCTAACTAAATTCTACATGGTAACTTCACCTTGCTTTTTGGATAGTGGAAAATAAAACTATAGGACCATGTGGTTCTTTCTTTTTGCTTCCCCGTGTGTTGCTCATTTTCCATTTGCAGTGATTTCTGCAGTGGGTCTTGCATGACAACTGTCATGTCCACAGCCTAGTTGTTCCAGGGCTGTGGGGTAAGATGTGGAAAGGCCAATGAAAGTGCCTGGAAACAGTGCGTGAGACATAGGATTTTATTGGGGGGAAATTTACATGAGATCAGCCAAGAAGAGTTCAGTGGTGAGAGACCAAACAGATAGCATCTCTCTTCCTCACTGTGATTTGCCATGCCAGGTTCCAGAAACAGGGATCTTCTCAGCATTAGCTTGTCTGTCTGACCAGCATCCCAAGGAGCAACTTTCCTGGTGTCCATGCAATCAAGCAGCTTTCTACAGATAACACTAAGCTGCCCTATTTTCCCAATGTGCATAAGATAAAGCCACTGTCCTCCAAGATAATACACATCTTGACTTTGGGACCCAGGCTTGCTCTTATTGTTACCTTATAACTTGGCTAGGTTTTTTAAGAGTGAAGAGGGGTCATTCAGGGATATGGTATTTTCCTGTCCCCCTTTGCTTTAAGGATGCCAGTGAAGAACCTCCATCTTAATTGTGTGGGATGGTCAGAAGTCTTGAAGAATTCTAAATGGGTGACTGAGAGTTCTAGATAATTGAAGTTGAACTATTTAAATGTTTACACTTGCTTGGGGCTGGATTGTGTCCCCTCAAAATTCATATGTTGAAGCTCTAACTCCTAATACCTCAGAATGTGGTTGTAGTAGGAGATGGTGCCATTAAAGGGTTAAAATGAGGTTGTTAGGCTGGGTCCTAATCTAACCTGACTGGTGTCCTTATAAGAAGAGAACATTAGGACACGGACACACACAGAGGAAAGACCACGTGAAGACACAGGGAGAGGCCACCTACAAACCAGGAGAGAGGTTATGAAATAATAGTTTCCTTTAAGTTATACCAAATGGGAGAGTGCAAACCTAGAAAGAAGAAAGCAAACCTAGCTAGGTGGGGTGGTGCATTCTTGTAGTCCTAGCTACTGAGGGAGGCTGAGGCAGGAGGATTGCAAATTTAAGGCCAGCTTGGGCAACTTAGAGAGACCCTGTCTTAAAATAAAAAGGGTGGGGGAGTGTAGCTCAGTGGCAGAGTGCCCTTGGGCTCAACCCCTGGTGCAGGGACGGGTAGATGAGAAAGCAAACCTGCCAACACCTTGATCCTGGACTTCCAGCCTTCAAAGCTATGAAGAAATGTATTTTCTGCTTTTTAAGCCACCTACTCTGTGGTATCTTGTTATGGCATTATTAGCAAAGAAATCCAACACGATTTCAACATTTCCAATGAAAATTATTCAACAAATACGTGTTGATGGCTTCCTACGTCCCAGGCTCAGGCTCGTTCTTAGCCCACAGAACACAATAGAACATGTGACGTTCAGAGCTGTGACACACACTTATGCAGCTGGAAATTTTCTATGAAGAGCAGTTTCCAAGGGGTCCAGTGCCCTCAGTCATGACTTGTGCCAGGGCACACTTCCTTCCAGCTGCTGCTTGTGCAAGTTCCGGTCAGACTTCCAAGGCTCCAGTGGTGGTCTCCTTTCAGGGTTGACATATCTATAGTATGATATTTCAGAGACAAATATTTAACACTATACTGAAACAGAGCAGCATGGCTGTTTCAAACAGGGGGAAATTTAAGCCTCAATTTTTTTTTTAATGACATAGGGTCATTAGTAAGAGCATAAATTGTTGTACTAAGTGATAATTTTGAGGATTGTTGTGAGCAGATTGTGTGGGATGATGGTAGGCAGGTACACCCGCCCCAGGCTAACTACCTGGTCTGCTTCATGAGACTATTCCAGGGTCTTCTTGGTATTCTGTGTGTGCCTCTTGCGACCCCTGTCACATTTCTTTTTAAATTATTTTTATTTTTATTTGTTCTCCTTAGTTGTACATGACAGCAGAATGCATTTCAATTCATGGTACACAAATGGTGTGCAACATTTCAATTCTCTGGTTGGTCACTATGTAGAGTCACACCATTTGTGGAATCATACATGAACCGAGGGTCATGATATCCATCTCATTCCACCATCTTTCCGACCTCCATAAATGTCACATTTCTGTTCTCTTGATATTCTTTTCCTTCTTATTTGCTCTACCACCTTTCTTTTCTACTTTCTTTTAATCCCTCATTCTGTGTTTCATCCTCTTAAATTCTTCATTTTTAGAACAATTCCTAACCAATGAGAATGTGTAAAATTCATGTGTCCCCAACTCAACTCCCTTATCTTTTGAACTGTTTATTTCAACAAGAACACCACTCAAGATTTAAAGTACACACAGAAAGATATTGAAACATCTGCTCATTTGACCACAGCCCCAAACCAGAAACATGTTGTTCTCTGTTTGACTTGTATACAAAGACGATCGGATTCATCATCACATTTACCTGGGAACACCCCACTATGTAGGTTTTGTCATGTGTTTTGTTATAGCTGCTTATTTTGAGTTCTTGGATTTTCTACTCTGGGATTTTTTTTTGGGTGACTTTTGGGTTGGTGTTTGTTCTAGGCAGAGAGGGCAGCAGAGGCTGGAGGGCAGGTCATGACCCCACTGACCAACAAACAGACAAAGTGTTCCTCCAGTGGAATTGGGCTGGCTTCGGGGAATCTGAAAGAGCCTTCAGACAGGGTGGTGGAGTCCGGATGCCTAGCTTTCAGATATCTTTTGTTACCTAAAGGTGGGAGGAACCTGGATAAGCAAGAATGCTGCTGTTCTTTCAGGTAGGACCAGGTGCTCTTCAATGGTGACCAGCAAACTCCCACCCCCCAGGCTAGAGGAGAAAGAGGTGACTCCCTCACAGCAGCCAGTTCCCTGGGGCTGCTGGGCCAGGTTAGAGGAAGAGGCACCCAGGGCCCAAGGGCAGGTTCCTTCTGTAATCTTGATCCTAGGCACCTCCCTAACTACCCAAGGCCCTGTCCTTCCTCCAAATACTAGCAATTCAACCCAGAAGATGGAGCCAAATAACTTTCAACAGACCACATGACTAAGTGGTTATGAACCAGATACAACAAATGACTTAGAGAATTCTATCCTTCTAGATATGGCCAGGGCCTCTCAGGCAGCAGTTGTGCTAATTGTTTCATGAAATGAGAAGCGAAGTCCTATTGTGTTACGTTTGGATGTTCATTCTCCGAGGAATCTGAGGAGCCAAAGTACAACTGAAGTGGAGACAGGAGAAAGGGGACTTGGCATTGATAGGACAGAAACGAAAGCACAAATCATAGTGAAAAACGCAAAAGAAGGCTCTGACTAAACAGAAGGCCCACACCTAGAAAGGCAAACCTTGTGAAGATGTGACTTCTTTCAAAATAAATACTTCATAGTTGTAATTCTATTTCCAACCAGACCTAATGGGATTATTTTGTGGGGGAGAAGTCTTGGCAAAATAGCCTTTATCTACTTGTATATTTAGGCAAGGATTCATCAAAAACCAAATTGTTGTTATTGTTGTTCAGGGGATTGAACGAGGGCCTCACACATACGAAGCACAGACTCTTCCACTGAGCTCCATCCCTGGCAGAAGTCATCAAATCTGAAAGGAGACTGTGCCGGTAAGGGAGTACGGGGGTCAGGACACATGATAGAGTTACAAAAACGAAATAGTGTTCCGTGCAGAAGATTCAATGGCTTCAAGATATTCCACATTACATATATAAGAGCTCAATATATATTATAAAGAGATAGAATGTATAAATAATAAATAAAATTAATCCCTGCAAGAACAAGTCTACACATCAACAAATACATAAATCAAATAAAAGACAAACCATAAATTAAGAAAATCATGACAGTAATTATATAGAGAGAAAGAATTGCTGTGTGTTCTCAGATCAAAGTCATGCCCCCAAATACATTCCCAATGAATTAGGGTTAAGAGGACACTATGTCATTGAAACACTTCACAGATATAAGTTTTAATATTTATCAAGGTTCTAGAAGGTGGACTGATTTTTCGAATGACAGAAAGAATCATATTGGAAATTGATAGCATAAAATTCATATAAATTTATCTGATTTCAAAATTAGAGGTTATCCTATTTGTTTCAAATAGTTTCTGAAAACTTTGTATCTTTAGTGTCAGGTATGATCATAAAAATCGAAGGGAAAAATAATAAAAAATTGGGTAAAGGAAAGAACTGGCCAATTCATCAAGGAAGACATACAAATTTAGAGGAAAAAAAACCTAAGCCTATGGAAAAATACCCATCTCCAGATTTTAACATGAAAATTACATGTATATAGCATTCAGTGACATGAACATCTTAAAGATACACATTTAAAATGAAATGATCTAAATGTTGGAGAAAGACTGATGAAATAGTTATGCTCACAGTTAGAAGAAATTGGTTTATCTGTGAACAGCATGGGATCTTCAAGCTTTCCTATCTCTCTCTGCATGGATCAATGGGAAACAACAGCCTTACAAAAATGTACCTCACTGCACCCCCAAATGAAGTACAGCATAATGCTTGAGAGCTTAAATTATAGAGTTTGAGTATCTGCTCTGCCCTTTACTTATTTTGCAAAATTTGGCAAGTTACTAACTTTCCAAGCCTCAGTTTTCTTGTCTAGAAATGATTTTGCTGCAGGAATTAAATGAGATTATACATGATGAGTTTAGAGCTGATAATAATTAGTGAATATTTATAATCAGTAAATAATTATTCAATAAAATGCTAGTTGTTACTTTTCTTATTTTTCCCTTTTACCCTAATTTTCCCGCTTAAAAATTATTTAACTGTTTGATTTACAAATTACTTTAAATCCTTTTTTTGAAACAAAGCTGCAGATAAATTAATACATACTGCCAGTACTTTCTTCAAGAGTTAAACAAATTTATGATGCCAATTCCAAGGGAGAAGAGTAATTGGATAGTGGAGTCAGTCTGACACCAAACCCCGGTTCAGAAGTTCATCCCATGGATACACTAATGTCTGAGAGATGGGTGTTGGGGAGAAAGAAAGACTTTATTCAGTGGCCAAAGAAAGAAGAGGGAGGTTTGCTCACAAATCATATTTTCAACTCCAGGGGGTTGAGGTGCTGCAGATGTAGAACAGGCTAATTATAAAGGGAAGCAATATTCGTGTCTTTTCTGGGACTAGGTGGAGACCTTCCAGAACCCGGGAGCCACCTCTTCTCACTGATTTCATGGTTTGGTGTTTCTGGTCAAGGTGGCTGACAGATGTCTTTAAAAGCCTTGAAAATGGGGAAACTAGGTGAGTCTAGGTCAAGTTTACTCTCTATTAAATTTGGAAGAGAACATTTCTGAACTGATTAACAGGTCTACATGCAAAGCTGGGTAGACTCTAACTCAAAGATTAAAGCAACAAAGGAGACAGACACTATTTGAAGGCAGAGGTGCAGAGCCATTTTGTTCTACTCCAGTCACCCATGGGACATCCACAGGCCCAAGTGAAGAGTCAGTGCTTTTTGCAAAAGCTGCTTTCAGGACCCTGAAGAGTAACCTAGACAACCGTTATCATCATAGCTCACACATCGGAGGTGTGATCTACAGCAAAGCTTGTGGGAGACTAATATTACATTGCCCAGCTCTGTGACCTCCACATTTAGTCATTTTTATGTCAAAAAGCAAGTGAAGCAAAAAGTTTTTAAAAATTGTTTGGTACTAGGAATTGAACCTAGAGTCATCCCTTAACCATTGAGCCACATCCCTACCCCTTCTTATTTTTTACTTTGTGACAGGTTCATGCTAAAATACTGAGGCTGGCTTTGAATTTGAGATCCCTCCGTGTCAGCCTCCTGAGTTACTGGGATTACAGGCAGGCACACACCACCACTCCTGGCTTAGAAGAATTTTTGTGTTTTTGTTTTTAGGATTTTCCTCAGTAACAAGTTGTATATGTCAACAACTATTCTAAGACTTAAAATTCTCATGACCTCCGACACAATGATTCTATTTTTGGCTTCAACACATGAAAAAGCTAAAATAATTTTGCATACATAAAAAGGTTATGCGTAACAGTTTTTGTAGTTCTATTTATAGTAGAAAACTTGAAAACAATCTGAATGTGCTCTAAAAGAGAAATGATTAAATCACTCAAGAATACTTTATGAAGTTGTTAAAATGTTTTTGTGAAAATTATACTTGTGGAAATGATTACATGATGCCTACATTTGAGCTGATACGAAGTGAAAAAGCAATTTGCTTAATTGTGCCAATAACATGACCACAGCCGCCTAAGATAACAAAGAAAAAGACTGGGAGGAAAATTACTAGCATGTTAATAATGGAGTATGAGTGGAGAAACAATGGATGATTTTTAAATCCTTTTCTTTCCCCATACATTTCTGTAATTCCCCATTTTCTTTAATAATGAATCTCCCCACCCACACACAATTGCCATTTAAGGTCCATATTGGTTACTCAGGAATAAACACAAGGGACAGCTCAGTTTCAACTGTTTTCTTTGTATAGTCATCATTCCGTGAGAAATGCAGCCACCTAAGGTATGATATTGGACAGGAGTAGCTTTGCATAGTAGTGTATGCAACTTTAATACAGATTTTGTCAGTGGACTGGCTTGAATTGATAAAGTGAGAGAAAGCAGTCCACCTTTTAGAAAAGGAGATGAGAAAACAGAATCTTTGTAGCAGCCTCTGAAGTTACAGACATTCCAAAATTAGTAAAATGTAATTCCAAAGAAGAATTTATTGCTTGACTGGGCAAAAATCCCACACGCCTTATCTCTTTAAAGATGTAAGCAGAATCCAATAAGAATGTGTTGCTCCTGTAATTCTTATTTTACTATTATCTATTTTTTAACTTCAAGTTGTCAAATAAGACAATTTAGGACCTGAAGATAGAATAACATACTTGTAAATTTTTATGCTGTTTTATCTTTTTTTTTTCCTGATTACAATGTATAAAGAAGAAAGTGAAATTTACTAGTAATCATAGCATGCAGAGTGGTCACTGTTGGTTTATGATGTGAAATCTCTTGTTCTCTTTCTGGAAAACACAGAGCCACTATCTCTTGGGTGCTTCTTCAGTGCTGGGCACTGCATGGAAGGTTTTACATGTATTAACACAGGTCATTCTCAGGAGAGTCTTCTGAGGCGGAAACAATAATTTTCCAGTGAAGCTAAGTTCCTTGAGCAAGACCACGCAGCTGCAAAGAGGCAGAGCCAGGACACAGCAGCCCAGGGGGAGGGCTTAACCTCTCTTCTCCACAGCATCAATATTTTTACAAATATTTACTTACCAAAGTGGCTGTATGCGGCCCCTAATATTTTATAACCTGCTTCTTTCTTTTCAACATATCTGAACAGTATTCCAAGTCAATGAACATAAACTAATTTCATTATTTTTAACAATTGCATTGCATTTTGTTCCATGGATGATGCATTTAATCTATATGGTTAGATGCCTTAAAATTTTCACTATTGTGAACAGAAAGAAAATGCACACCTTACATGCTAAGGTACATTTGAGAGATTACATCATTAGGATAAATTCCCAGGTCAAAGTGAAGATTTTCAGGGTTGTCACCAACAGGCCCTCAATAAAAAAATCATGTCTAATTATATATCCCACCAGCAACCAGACTGAGTGCTTTTCTCTATATTTGAGTATTCTTTGTCCCTTATGCCCCTTAACCCCTCTAAGAAATACATTTTATGTAGTGATCCTCTGTGTGTACACACACACACACACACACACACAGTCTCTCTCACACACACACACACACACACACACACACACACACACAGAGTTGAAAGACAGTTAAGTATTTTTCTGACCAGATGCAATGAACTCTCTTCTTCCTTTCCTTTCTTTAAAAAAAAAATTAAAAATACCACATATGGTCCACTAAATTAATTTCATAATTCATGAATGGGTAGTAACTCATTGTTTGAAAGAATACTAGGCTAATGCTTGAAAATCAGCATTATTCTAAATATTTACCTATATAATAATCAGAGACAATGATAAGTTATTTCTTTGTTCTTCTTTAATTACTAGAGACGCTGAATATTTTGGAAAATTATATATTTTTAAAGAATACACTGAAGTTTATCAACCTCCAGTACACATTAAAATTTTTAAAAAGAATCATTAAATTAATTGCTGGATCAAATAATCTGTAAAGATTAGGCCCAGGTATCAGGATTTGTGGACACAACTGAGAACAACCCACTATAGATGGTTATAATAAAAGAGGGATTTTGTATGATGGTATTTTTTGGAACATATCTAGATTTTTACTTAAAAAGAAAACATTTGGAGCCAGTTAGGTGGCACATGCCTGTAATCCCAATGCTGCGGCAGCAAGATTGCAAATTTAAACTCAGCCTCAAAAACTTAGCACGACCCTGTCTCTAATAAAATATAAAAGGGGCTGAGGATGTGAATCGGCAGTTAAGTGGCCCTGTGTCCAATCCCTGGTACAAAAAAAAACAAAAACAAAACAGCATTTGGTTTGATGTTCCTTTGGATATGATATTTATTTCAAAATTCACTTGAAAACATTTAAATAAATATGTTGACTCTTCTAGAATATTTTGCTCAATAGTAAGAATTCTGGTTATCAAGCATGTGTCACTTTAAAAAAATTTTTTATTAGCACATGTCACTTCTAAGAGTTACTTTTTGTTTAAATTTAAGTCCTCTAACTTTTTTTTTGGGGGGGGGGAGGGTACTGGGGGCGCTTAACCATTGAGCAATATTCCCAGCCCTTTTTGTGTTTTATTTGGGGACAGGGTCTTGCTTAGGGCCTTACTAAGTTGCTGAGGCTGGCTTTGAACTCACAATCCTCTTGCCTGAGCCTTCCAAGTTGCTGGGATTACTTATAGCCGTGGGTCACTGCGCCCAGCTTCTGTAACATTTTTTGGAAGCCTACTACATGCAAAGTGCAATGCCTGACCTATGGGTTTAGAAGAGGAGCTAGCAGCTCACCATGTAATAGGCACCCAAATTTATGTATGTAAATAACTAACACTAGGAAAAAGGTGGTCAATTCAAAATGATATGATTTAGAAATAAGACCACTTGAAACCTATGTCTCTGATGTCCTCAGTGTGGTTCATTTATGATCATTTTTATTATTTATACCAAAAAGCAACAAGAAAGATTAGAAACTCTCTTACCTGAGTTTTAAAAGACTGTATTTGTCCTTTAAACACCACAAGGTTTTGAAATATCATAATCATCTGCAGGTTAATTCAGAATTCAGTATAGAGTTATAGAAGGGTTCTGATTTTGGCTTATAAATTGTTAGCAACCACAAGCCATAGTTCCTAAAATGCAATGTTTATTGAATCTTATTTAGTGGTAAATTAAGACAAGGAGACTCATTTGATGGGAGCTGGTTTCCATTGTGGGAGAATTAAGGTGCTGTTTAGGCTTTTAGGTTTGCATCAGACGAGAGAGTTCCATTGCTTACTGGACATCCCACTAGATCGTCCTCGGGAAGTCGAGGTTTAACCCATCTGCCTAGTCGGGTTCTCAATTCCCTTTTGAATCTTCCAAAACCCAACTTTCCTGCATCTGTGACACAGTGGAAAATGGCCTTGCAATAAGACAGAGGTACCTTTACATTACTGATGCTATTTCCTTGCTCTCTCAAACTGGTCTGGGAGAGCCTGGGGAAATGGTGATGGGGATATGGCAGTGGTCTGATGGTCTGAGCACTGACCACTGACCACTAGGATTCCAGCTCTGAAAGCTCAGGCCATTCTGGGACAGCCTGTTCCCTTCCTCCTTTTTTACACTGTCATTTCTCTGTTGGACATGGACGGGAGGGGCAGTCACACAAGTGTTCCTCTGTCACAGGAAGAAAAGCAGAGACAGTAGAAGAGCCAGTCTGCAGCAGGCATTATCTCAAGGACCAGTGGAAATGACAGATGTGAGATCCAGAAAGGTTTGACAATCTGGTGCATGTCACGTGACTAAGAGGAGCTAGTGCTGAGTGGAAGGAGGTGTGCTTTCCTTCCCAGGGCATCTTTAGTCTGCTATTGCCTATACCTGACAATTCCCAGGTCTCTAGGTTCCTCTGCTGCCGTTTCCTTAGTAGTGTGCTGGATTAGTAAAAACATTGACCTCGAGCCTGTAACCTAACCTTTCATGCCTCAGTCAACCCATCTATAAAATGGAGTAATAATACCTACATAACTGTCAGTGAAGTGTTGGCACAGGGCAGATCCTGAGCAGGCACTTGATAAATGACAGCTCTTAAGAAGGAGCCAGGATCAGACACCCTCATACATCCAGCAGGGCAAGTGCCCAGGATCTCAGAGGATCCAGTGGAGTGTGCAGTAGGGGGCTGGGGTGTGGAGGCTGGGCTGTGGTGAGCCCGTGGTCCTGTGGTCTTCTGCAGTGTGGAGTGTGCACCCACTGCAACGGCAAGCCCAGGCAGAGACACAGGAGAAGGGTGATGGATCAGCTGTTCAGTTCTTATGAATGATCCTACGAGCTAATGTCACCTGACGAGGGAGAGGAAACCTGCAGAAAGTGCAGACTTCTATGAGGCTGTGAGGCTCAGGTTACTGGAGGGTGGATTTTCCTCTTGTTGTCCATAGTCACCAGAGGTCAGTGATCAAGTCATTAAACCCAGACATCAGTTTTTTAGAGCTGGAAAGTGGAAAACAAGGGACCGCTACATCCTGTTGGGTCACATCCTGTTCATGATGTCAGGAAGTGGGGCAGCAGCCCAAGACAGTTGGGAAAACATGACGTTAGGAGGCGTTTGCACGCTACACACGTATGTGTTTTGGTATACAATTCCTAAAGACACCATGAACCAAAGCCCGCAAATCATGCTTCTGAAAGTCCTCCAGCTTCTTGTCAAAAAAAAAAAAAAAAAAAAGCCAAACCTGGCTAAAAGACAAATCTTATCTACCTGACTGTGTTGGACCCAAATCATGCCAATCTAAGAAACAGAAATATGTCCTTCTGGTCATTGCCTCCAGGAAGAGGTACCCAATGTTGGGAATTTCTCCGTGGAAGTCCTAGGAGCATGAGATTGGATCTTGTCCAGAAATAGAGATTCTGTTACTTCCCTGCAAGGGAAGGATGGGTTGTGGCAGCCGTGGGCAGCCCTGAAGCCCAGGAGGCATTGGGCTTCTCTGGACTGGAGCACCAACACCCCCTGCTCATGGTACCATTTGTCTTTCCTTCCTTCAGTTGCCTCGTCTGACAGAGGAGCTTCTTGGACTCAGGAATGGCAAGGGTTCCTTCTGGTCCTGTCCTTACTCCTTTGTTGTAACTTATTTCTCTTTCCTTCTCCTCTCCCCCTCTCTGTCCTGTGTCTCAGGCACAAGGAAGGTTGCCCAGTGGCTCACCTGCAGCCTTCCATGGGAGTGGGTGGAAGAAGAAAAGTGATGGTCTTCTCTGAGTTTTAGGCTGATAATTAGCATCCTGCAAGAAACTCCTTAAGGGCCCTCTTACTTCTGGGCTGTCTGGTAACTCAGGACTGTGGTGCTTCTAGGGTTAAAGTCAAGCACTCCTCAAGTTTTCAGATGGCTGGTTCCAAGAATCAGCCTTTAAGTTCTGAAAACCACGTGCTTCGCAATTTGTACTCAATGGTTTCTTGACTTCCGTTTCTTTTAGTCTATGGTTACTAATTATGCAGGGAACAGGGCACATGTACTAGGAAATTATCTCTTAGGATCATTCATACATCATGGGACTAGATAGAAGGGAAGCTTGCAGGTGGTTAGGTAAGGGTGTCATCTATCAGCCAGTGATTTCAGACTTTAATATTTAGAAAAAGAGATAGAAAATATTTAAGATGCATGTGTGAGGAGTGGGGTTTTTATTCTAAAAATTTTAAATAATTAAAATCAACACAAATGTTATAGTTTTTTCCTAAATAAGATGGTGTCCTCATTTGTCTGAATTATCTCTTAGTTCTCATGATATGTTAATTTTTTACCTACTTACAATGTTACCATAAATATTTTGCATTTTTACCCAAATTCATGTATAATTTTTTTTTTAAGAAAAAAGACAATTAGATCAAGTTTTGATGCTGACCACTGGGCAGCTATATGACGACACCAGGTGTGACTTTCCTTTCTGGCTTTGCCTTTGCTTTAACTTTTTGATATTTTGGCTTGTATCATAAAAAAATAGGAGCTTATGAATAGCTACTTTACACATATACTGGGTGGAAAATTAATTGATGTGTGATTCCTGAAGCGCCAAGATAGAAAGATGTGGTTTGACATGACAACATACTTGTAAAGTATCTGATGTCTGGGCAGACCACCAGGTCAAGCTGTGTCTTTCTGTTATTTATGTCCTTTCACTCTTTTTCTTTTTCTTCTTGTCATTTCCAAGCATTCCTCTTCAAAATCCTGGGTGAGTCTACCAGTGGAGATCCTCCTTGCCAACCTTGGCGGTGCGTGCCCTGTGTTAGACACTATGCTAAGCGCTTGGCTCCCACCAAGTCTCATTTACCCTGCCTCTGAAGGAGGTACCATTGCTCCACCTTGCTGAGGGGGACCCTGATCTGCTGAGGTGAAGTTCACTCCAGGTTCTAAGCCTAGGAAGCTATGGAGCTGGTGTATCCACACAGATCTTTACAACTGGACCTTTCTAATTACAGATCAGGCTCTTTGTGATACTGTACTGATTTTCAATGCAGATTCTGAATCAGAAATAAGAGAAAAAGACAATCTGCTTTAGGGTGAACTCTTTATTCTTTGAATGGTATGCTCTTTCTATTTTTGTTTGGAAGGTTGAATTCACAGTCATTGGCTTCTATAATTCTACATGCTGAAGACACTTATTATTGTACATCATTGGCTAGAAAATATGGGTTTATGTAATAGGAAAAGGTATTTCAGAAATGTAAACTGAAGGAAGAGAAAGACAGCAAATTTCCGGATGTCTGGGTTCCTTTTTTTTTTTTTTTATTTTAAACTTCGTAAACGATTTGGTTGGTTCCATTTAGAATCAAAAGTTAACTGCCTGGTGGATAAAAATAACTTCTTTTGTAGTTTTACCTCATGCAACAATAACATATTGTGCTTTTTCATGGAAAGATCTATTTTTAGAAGGAATGCCAGCACCCTCAACTCCATGAGTAATAACTATTTGGCAAGATGATGCTTACAACAGATAATCATTCTGAGCCCTTCTTTGGAGAGCTTATGAATTGTTTTTTTTTTACGCAATTTCTACGTGTTATTTTATGATACATGAAACCTTAAAAAAAAAAAACCCTTAAAGGATATATGTACAGGGTTTTGGGAATTCCTTTTGTTTCCTGTGTAGTGACTCACAATTTAAATGTACCCAGTTGTGCAGAGAGAGCATGTATCCTTGTCTTACCAAAAACAAACAAACAAAAAACACAAACAGCAAAAAAACAAAAGCAAAAACCATTAAACTAAACCTAAATCAGAAATAGAAACTACAGACCTCTGCAAACTCTCTGTCCTCCCTGAGGCAGGAGGCGGTGGATTGTGTTTGACGTCTTTGAAGCAGGATGACTGGTGAATACGGAATGAGATGGTCCTGGGAAGAGACCATTTTCCTTCTGATTCTTAACTTCACAATAGTTGCTTTTCGGTTGTGGAATAATTTCACCCAGATTCAGAAGTTTAGATGCCTCGCTTAAATACAGCTGGAATTGATTCCGTACTGTTTAAAGTATTGAAAATACTTTCTTTTAGCTTTTCGAAATGTACAGGACACCTTTTAATTTTCTTATGAGTGTTTTTTGAAGAGTGAAAGTTTAATTTTGATAAAGCCCTATTGAATATTTTCTTCTTTTATGGCTCATGCTTTGGGTGTCCTATTTAACAAATTAATATATAAGAGGCTTTATCAAAAGAATAAAGGGCAGGCCTAAATGGTCATTCCAATAGATGCATGCAGAAAAACATTTGACAAAGTCTAATATTCTTTAATTTTTTCCCCTGTGTGCTGCGGATTTGAAGTCAGGGCCTCATACATGCTAGATGAGTGCTTTACCACTGAGCTACATCTCCAACCCCTGCAATGATTTTTTTAAAAAGTCAACAAACTAGGAATAGAAATAAATTCACCACCTGATAAAAGACATCTATGAACCACCTATAGCCAACATCATATTTAATGGTGAAAGACTGAATACTTTCCTCCTAAATTTGGAAACAAGGCAAGGATGTCTGCTCTCGAAATTCCACGCAGGGCAATAAGACAATTTCAAGAAATTAAAGGCATTCGGATTATAAAGGGAGAAGTAAAACTGTCTTTAAATAATTTTGTAGATAAAAATATACAAAATCTGCAGAAGATATATTAGATCTAATAAGACAACTTATTATTAGATCTAGGAAATTCTTACTTGATTTACATATTTTCTTTGACAAGTTCAAAGAAATAAAATCCTAATTTTGTAGGAATTTACCAACTGATTCTAAAATTTACACGAGAATTCTAAGAACTGAAAATAATTCAAGGAAAAGGAAAAAAAAGATGAACAAGCAGAATAAAATTGAAAGACTTATTCTAAGCTCACTATAAAGCTACAGTAATCAAGACAGTGTGCTGTTGGTATAAGGACTAATGTATAGGTCAAAAAACAAAACAAAACAAAAAAACCAGAACAGACTCCAGAAGTAAATCCTACCCTATGGTCAATAGCTTTTGACTAAAGTGACAAAGCAGTTCAAAAAATGAGAGGATAATCATAGGAAAATCTTTCAACAAATGGAAAATATTATATATCCATATGCAAAAAAGTAGAACTTTGCCTCACACCATTCACAACTCAAAATGGATCAAAGACCAAAATGTAAATCCAGAACCTATAAAATGTGCAGGGAAAAAAACCAAAGAATCTTTGTGACCTTGGATTGAGCAAGCATCTGTCAGCATAATGGTATGAATTTTGGGCAGTGCAATGGGGCATTTCTTCAAGGTGATCAACCCTTCCCTTCATTATGTCTATAAACTAACTTAAATCTAGGAATTAATTAAAGGATTATGATCTTGTTATATATATATATATATATATTAGTTGTAAATAAATGCAATACCTTTGCATTTATGTGGTGCTGTGGATCAAACCCAGTGCCTCACACTTGTGAGGCAAGCGCTCCATCACTGATCCATAACCCTAGCCCATGAACTCACATTTTTATGATTCAAGTTATACTCTGTTCACCTGGGCAGAACTCTTCTGCTCATGTAGCTCAAGTAAGAATTTCAGGGGCTCAGGTGTGCGCGCCCGTCCGCGAGCGGCCCAGGTGGCAGCTAGCAGCTCTAGGTGGCGACCCGCGGCGGAGAGGGGGCGACCCAGGGCGCGAACCCAAGCTATCCCGGGCCGCAGCGGGAGGACGAGAGCCCCCGCTTCCTGAGGAACTGTGCCCGCCTCGCCACCGCGCCCCGGAGGATGGAGGGCTGCCCCCCCCCCAAGCCCCAGCGCGACCCGCGATGATCCCACGCTGGCCGGCCCTCGCTAGCTGCTCGGGTTGTGCGTTTTATCCACCACCCAGGCCTGTCTCCTGAATCTGTGGCGTCGAGATTCTAAAGAAATGGAAGAAAAGGAACGAGGTGACCGATTGTTTTTGGTCTCCCAGCTTTGAGGCCTGGTGGCATTTTCAGGGA
Source organism: Ictidomys tridecemlineatus (assembly GCF_052094955.1). NCBI lineage: Eukaryota > Metazoa > Chordata > Mammalia > Rodentia > Sciuridae > Ictidomys > Ictidomys tridecemlineatus. Next base: position 77,834,155 of record NC_135487.1, on the reverse strand, counting down.
GGAAAGAAAATACTGCAAGGAAATAGAGTCTTTTAGGAGCAGGGAGGGAGGGGAGGGTTGGAAAAGAGCAACAGGAACTTACATTTTATATGAGTTTTTAAAAATTCTGCACTTAGACAGTGATGGTGAAATAAACTAATCCAAAAGCTATTTTTTTTTTTATTGAGAGAAGAGGTGGCTTTATCCCCACTTTTGATTTCAATCTTTTCTTCCAGTGTCAAAGCATAAATCATGGACACTAGAGAATAAAGCGGACCTCAGGAATCCTGAAAAGACTGAGAAGTTCACATCTTCCTCAGGAGGGAAGAGTGGGTGTTTTCAACCCTCTTTGGAACCTCAAACGAAAAACCCGAGTTGCAGGCCATGGAAAGGAGACAAGGCCAAATCTGAATCCTTGGAGCTGCCCCAGGCAGCACCCCCACAAATCTACCATGAGAAACAAGGCAGGGAGCTCTGTGCCCTCCATGCCCTCAATAATGTCTTCCAGGACAGCGACGCCTTCACGCGGGAAACGCTGCAAGAGGTTTTCCGGAGGTTGTCCCCAAACACCACGGTGACGCCCCGCACGAAGAGCATGCTGGGAAATGGGGATTATGACGCGAAAGTCATGATGGCGGCTCTTCAGACCAAAGGCTATGAAGCTGCCGGGTGGGACAAGCGCGGGGATGTTGGTGTTATTGCGCTCACGAATGTCACGGAGTTCATCATGAATCTGCCCTCCAGCCTGTGCTGGGGTCCACTCAAGTGGCCTCTCCAAAGGCAGCACTGGATCTGGGTTCGAGAGGTGGGCGGGGCCTCCTACAACCTCGGCTCCAAGCTCAAGATGCCCTAGTGGATGGGAGGCGAAAGCCAGCTCGGGACATTTCTAAAACATCATTTGCGACGAAAGAACTGTGAACTCCTGCTGGTGGTAGCAGAGGAGGTGGAGGCCCAGCAGAGTTGGAGAGCTGACGTGTAGCGCCGCTAGGTCCAACCCGCTCCTGCCTTGGTCCTCGAGCCCTCGTGATGCGCTGTGGCCTCTGCAGTGGGTCCGCCTGGCCACCTCCACAAACGTCTCATCAGGTTTCCCCCTCAGACTTGCCAGTGCCATAGGACGGATGTGTGGACTGTTACATTGTGCATTGTCTGTGCCTGGGGATGTGTGCATTGTCTGTGCCCGGGGAAGGCAGGCGGGAGCTCTGAGGGCTTAGGGCAAGCCACTGAAGGCCTTTGTTTTATTTTAGAGACGAGAAGGAAAGGTGGGTCCGAGCTTACTTTCCCTTTCTATGAGGACCTGACACAGGTTTTCTTGGAGTCCTCACTGCTGCTCCAGGCTCACCAGAGATGCTGCCTCCACTTTCGTCTCCTGTGGCGCCCGTGTCTGAAGACATAGTAGTACACGCAAAGCCCAGTGACTGACGGAAGAACCCAGAGCATAAGCGTCTCTCAGGAAACCATCTCCAGAACCCCAGCAGCAGTGCTGCGTGCTGTCTGCAGTCCTAATGCCACCCCTCCCCCCACTTTTGAGGGTGGTTTATGGACAGCCTTGGAGTTTTATAATGAAAACTTCTTGAATATCCCAAGCCAAGTGGTTGAGTCCCCCAAGTCTAGCCAGACCCAAGTCTAGTCCCCCAAGTCTTAGCCACATCCTCTTAGATTACATCCCAAACTGGGAGAAGCATGGGGTGGCTTTCTTCACTCCAGTTTTGTCCTCACCATTTCACTACATTGATTAGGAAGCTCTGGGGCAAAACATAAGGAAAAGGGGCAGTTTCCCCAGTTGGCCCACTCTGGCAAAATCAGAAGAAACATCTACCCTTGACAGGTTGGGTCAGCCAAAATCATGTCAAGAGTTTAAGAGCAGCTGGAATTTGTAGCTGGCCTGGGCTTGAAGCCTGTCACTGTAGTGACAAGCAACAGCCCTAAAATTAGGTGGTCGTGTGCATTTTGTTATAGGACCTAGGTTTGTCATCTTCTTGTAGTTTCCTTTAAAAATCAGAGGATTGACCTGCCTCCTACCTCTTGAAATAGTTGTAGGCTACTTTTCTCTTGTAACTTTGGAAAACAAGAGGGGAAATAAATAATACCACATGTGTCACCAAAGTGGCTGTGGTTGCCTCAAGACAGGAGGGCAGGCAGGGGTAACCTGGCCAGTTCTTACTGATGACTGGTCTTAGCAGGTCTGAGAGCTGCCCCATTGGCCAGACTTCTCTCCACCAGGAGAGCCAGCCTGGGGCTTGCATGTGGATCCTAAGCAAGTGTAATGGGAAGGCTGAGGCGCTCTCCCCACTGTGACTGGAGTGCATGTTTACACCAGCACTTTTTCTGCACATGTATCTTCAATCCAATAAGGCCGTTTTTTAAGCCAAGTAAGAGGCCCCAAGCGGCTACTGCACATTATGCCCTCAGCAACTGGCTGTGGTCTCTTCTGCACCATTTTCTACACAAGACCTGCTTGGCACCACAGGGAGCTCTCTACCCCTGCACAATGACATTCCTGCTAACACCAGCCAGAAGTTACAGCCAATCTTGCTGATTAATCGTCACAAGCAGGACCGTGGGTCCATTGGCACTGTTGGTGATTGTAAGCCATTTCCTGGGAAGAGGAAAAAACTTCCCACAAATCTGCTTGGGCCTGTGCAAATGGCACTTCAAAGGAGTCCCATGCACATTGAGTCCATGAGCCAATGGGATATGCAAAGACACTTCAACATTTCAGGGCTGGTTTCTCTGTTCATATCCAATTCTGGTGCTTAGGAACAGGGACCCATGCTGATGCTCAAGGGCAAAAAGCCCCACTTCTTTTAAAGAAGGGAGCAGGCCTGACCCTGATGCCCCACAAGGGGCAACCTTAGGCTTTTTCTTGCTTTTATTTCCCCCCCTCCTTTTTTTTTTCTGTTGGCCTTGTGCTGGGTTTGTTTACAAAAGATATATTTTGTTTAACCAAATATTAAAAATGGTAAACTCCAAAAAAAAAAAAAAAGAATTTCATAGACTGACCATCTCTTTCACTTTTAGGGATACTGTGCTCAATTAGCCAGTGCCATAGGTCTCTGTGAGTCATGTGATTCTGAACATGGCTTTACTCTGATGTCCATTATGGTAAGCAAGCTTACATTGATTTGGAGATAAAGTGCTACTGCTTGGTTCCTGCCACCATGGGATACAATTATCCATTTAAGGATTTCAGTTTAGTGGCAGCAGTTAACCATAATAATTCCTGACCCACAAAGAAGAGCTCATCAAATTTATTCTTCCTGGTGAAAGACATGTGCTCTGACTCTCCTGGGATGGGTGAGCAGGTCTTACATGATAAATCCATGGTAATAGTTCAGTCTCCCTAAGCCTCTGCATACCTTTCTCTGAAACACACAAAGATAGTTGTGATGCTTTGACTTCATGTGGTGTGGATCATTTTTTGGCCCATGTTTCAACCCACCAACCAAGCACACTGTCAGAGCCCTTCCTCACCCACTGCTACAACATTAAATCTAGACTCTGCCTAGTGAGCCAGATCAACAACGTAGACCCAATCCGACTTTATGTTCCTTCTACCAATATCCCATACCCTTCATATTCATTCCCAAATGTATTCTCCAGATCTCTGTCTATAGAAGTTGGAGAAATCATGTACTTCTTTTGGAGTGTAGCATAGCTCCATCTGGGTCTCTTTGGTGTTCATCTCTCAAGTCCTGCTGTGACCCGAGTCTCATAGGTTTAGAAGCAAAGCAGAATGGAGGGATTGGGTCCTGAGGAGAATTATAATTGCCTGGCTAGGCACCTACCTCAGAGGATACCAGTACAGTTTCCCCAGGCACCCCAAGGAGAGGTGGAAGGACTGTTTCTAATGGCAAAGAACATTCATTTAGTTCCCATTTCATTTGACAGGTAGGAAATTCCAGCTCTTACATTTTGAGGACTGGCCTTATCCCAGGGCTTTATGTAGTAAGACATTAGGGAGGCCCCTCCAGTCCTGGCTTGTCTCTAATTGCCACCAATCTACCTGTGGGCCCCGTGGCTGGGGGATAATTCTCCGTATTCCCCTCAGCAGCAAGCTCTGGTGCTCAGGATCTGTGGTGAGTCTGTTGCCACTTAGCTGTTCTTTCTGAAGCCTTGCCACTTCCTTCCCAGGTTTCAGAACGTATTTCCTATCTTGTTGCTCCTAAAAGACACTCTTCCTGCCTTGGCCTCTGCCTTCTATTGCTCTAGATTGCCGCCTGCTCTCCACATTGTCAAAAACTCCCTTACCCAAAATTACAAAGCTTGTTTTCTTGATGGAAATAAGGAGTCAGGGAAAATGCAAGGAGCCTTAGCCCAGTTTAGATTTCAGCAAATCACCCTGTCCTGGAGATGAGATATAAAGTTGCTCAAGATAGTGGGGAAGACTCCCTAACTTTTCTGAAGAACTTATTTGATCTAAATATTTAAGTCATACAGAATTTCCCCAGAATGGGACAATATTCCTCCTTCACATCCTCCCCACTGGCCACGGAGGGGAAGGCTTGTGTTTGCAAAGTTTGTTAGTGTAACTGTCTGACTGACTTTGCTTCTGGTGATAAATCTTGTGAATTGTGGGGACGGCCAGCATCCAAAGTAAATACCAAGTGTTGTGGTGAAGGCTGCATGGGCTGCCCTGCTGGCTGCTGCTCTTCAGCTGCTTGGCAGCCTCCCCCAGCCGAGCTGGGAGCTGCGGGCAGACTGTGGATCTTCTTTGGAAGGCTGGGCCAAGTTTCTGAGAAGTGCTTTTCCCTCTTATCTCCCTGATCTGGGGACCTTAGCAACCCTGCCCTTCCCGCCGGGATCAGGCATGTTAGTGGTCAAGGGCATGTGCTCCAGCCTCCTCTCCCTGCTCTAGGGTGACAGCAGTCAGGACACCACAACCCTGTGCACGCCCTCCTAAGGAATCTCCCTGTCGGCCCAGCACCCCAGGTTGTGTTTTCTGAGTGGTGGGAGGCACAGGAAGACCATCATCTGCAATGCAAAGGAAAGACTATCCTTCATGCAGCTGTCTAAACTTGCCCTGCTCATTTCTTCCTCCATTTTTCTGTTTTTGACATTTCCTCTGCTCAGGATGTTTTAGCTTATTCTCTTTTGATATCCTGGTGAGATCCCTACTTATTCTCTAAAACTCCGAGGAAATACCACCTGTCTCTCCCAGTCCTTGTTCCCATAGCTTTTTGTTCCTAGCTCTCTTATAATACTTACCAAAGTGCCTTATAGGGAGTTGTTGACCTGCCTAAGAACTTTTTTAAAAAAATTCTTTAGCTCTAGGATCCAGGTTGACACTTGGCAGGTATCAATGATAATGATGATTACGGTAATAATTATTTTTTATTATGTGTTCAGCAGATGCAAGGCACGATACTCAGAGTGCCCCATACATGATGTCATTCAATCCCCACCACAATTTGAAGGGTAGCTATTGACATTTTCCTAGTCTTTAGATGGGGTGGCAGGTTTAGGGAGCTTTTATAACTTGCTAAGCTCCCACAGCTAGGAAAGGATGGAGCTAAGAGTTGAACCCAAATTTGTGCAGCATTTAAAAAGCCAGTGTTTTAACTATTTGTATTGTCTTATGGATTTATTAAATGAATGTCTGAATGAGTTGTTCTCAATAGATGTCCAAGTACTGCCTTCCTTCCACTCGGATGCAGCATCTGGGGTGGGGTTGTTGCATCCCTTAGGAATTAGAACCAGTTGATGGTAACCCTGGCCCACCTTCCTCACTTACACATGGTGTGTTGTCTTTCCTTTTGGGAGGCAAGGGAAATCAAAAGTCCCTAATGATAGAGAGAGGCTTCTGCATTGTTTGGAAATACACTGATCCTGATGCCAAGTCAGCATCCTGTTCATGGTTCACCACTAACCCCCATGGCGGGTAGTTGAACAGTTCAGACTCCTTTGCACTAAAAGCACGAAAGCACTGGAGCACTAATATCGAAAAATGATCTTTTCTCCTGACTTCTCTGTGTGTCCTCATGGTGTAGGGCCTGGAAGAGTTGGGGACAGGGGATGTATGGTGATCTATGGGTGCTCCTTCTCTTTTCCTTCACCGCAGACAAGAGCGGGCTCCTGGTCTTATGCACTGAAAGGAAGGAAGCAAGATGATACCTGTAATGACACTTGAATGTTTTTTCCCCCGGTCACTGACTGTAGCACCTGACAGTATCTGACAGAGCTGATGCCCAATTAGTATTTACTATTCAAATAAATCACATTACATTTTCAAATGCCTTTCATCTCTGTGGTGCCTTATGGATTCCTCAAAGCTCTGTCACAGCTATTGTTTCTATTTATCCTATATTCATTTAAAGGAAGAAGATAGTAAATATCAGAAGTGTTAAATGACTTAACTGAAAGTCACAGAGCTTATCAGAGGCAACAGTAAAGGTAGAAACAAGGCCTTGTGACTTTGAATCCAGTGCTTAAGAAACAAGAAAAGTTTCAGATATTTAATACCTAAAATTTTATCTTTTCTCTCTTTCTCACTTACTTTTTTGGTACTGGGGATTGAACCTGGGGTACTCTATCACTAAGTTACATCCCCAAACTTTTGAAAAAAATCTTTTGAGATTGGTAGAATCTTGTAAAGTTGTTGAGAGCATCACTAATTTGCTGAGGCTGGCTTTATACTTGAGATCCTCCTGCCTCACCCTCCTGAGTTGCTGGGATTATGGGCATGCGCCATTGCACCTGGCTAAACTTTTACTTTGAAGCACATTCTATTTTTACAGTTTTGTTCTTTGATTGGTAACCTATCTTATTTCACTATACTTTCTGGATTTCTCTTCTCTCATTTTCTTTACTAATGCCTTCCATAGAATTTTATATGGTCCTTTTCAATGACCTTCAAGTGCAAGAGAAGTAGGATTTTCTTTTCCAAATTATTTTAAATCAACAGACCCTCGCTGAGGGCCCACTAGGTTGAATATGAATGTGGGCAAGGCATGACTCATGTCTTGAGGGAGTTTATCTTTTCATGACTTTGTGGACCTGCATGCATCCCAAGGCCCTTGTAGGATAAGGACTTATAAAAATTCTAAAAAGGGCCTAGAAATAAGAGAAGATTGTAGTGACTTCTGACTAGAGACTTTGATGAGCATATCACAGCACTGGTGGCTTTAGACTAGGATAAGGTTGAGTACAAATTAATTTTTGAAATTACTCAGATGGGGATGGGGAACAGAATTCCACTTTAAAAGACCAGTGGAGACAAAGGTGGAAAACATGGCTAATTTAGAGTTGGATGAGTGGTCCTGGGAGGGGATGCAAAGGAGAGAAATGAGGTGGAATAGTGAGCTGATGGTACATCACAGAAGCTCTTTAGTGCCCTAAGGTATTGTTTTTTTATTTTTTCTCTTTTTTCTATAGTGCTGGGGATTAAATCCAGGGCCTAGTGCATGTCAGGAAGGTGCCCTTATCACTGAGCTATATCCCCAGCCCCTGCATTTTCTTCATTAGGCTGAGCCCTCCAGAGGTGTGTAAGGAGGGTCGGTATTATCTGAGCTGGAGAGAAGATACCAGTGGGCAGCTGTGGCACTGACCAAAATGTAGCCCACAAATTTGTCACCTACCTCCTTACTCCCTACTGAGGGTGAGGCACCATACTGGGGCCTGGAATCCAGAGCCAAGTGGCACAGGAAATGCAAAAGTGGAGGTGTCGCGATAAATGTCTGTACCAAGTTCAGTAGGTGCACAAAGAAAGGGGGTTGTAGGGCTCCTGGGGCAGGAGCATCAAGAAAACTTCCTACTGGAGATGGTGCTTGAGCTGAGGCTTTTTATTTAGTAAGCCAGGAAGGTAAAGAGGGAATAGGGAGGGAGAGGGAGACATCATCAAGAACACAGCAATGAGGCTTGGACAGCTGAGCCAGTAGCAGGACCTGCTGTGTTCATTTTGCTTGTTTTTTTTTTATAAAATTATTTTGTTTATTTAAGCAATACTTTAATTTATAAAATGGCCAAATATAGAAAAATAAAAAGAATAAATCTATAATCCCACTATTTAAGGATAATCAGTTAAAAAATTAGGTGACTCCATTTTTATGTTGAGTATAAATAAGAATATATGTGAGTATGTGTATGTGTGTATACATGCACATATTTACACACATAATATATCGATATGTAGAAAATATAAGTATGTATGCTGATATTTCTCCATTTTTTCCTCTTTTTTTTAAGTTGTAGATGGACACAATATCTCTTTTATTTTTATGTGGTGCTGAGGATTGAACCCAGTGCTCACATGTGAGAGTCAGGAGCTCTACCACTGCATTACAGCCCCAGCCCATTTTTCCTCTATCTTTATTGGATATACTGCCTCACCATCTTTGGGAACAAAAGGATGTTGTGAGTTTTTAATGTTCAAATAACATTGACCAAGAACACACACCAGTCCAGCCTGACAGGAAATCCAGTCTTCTGGGGGTTCCTGAGTAATTTCTAGGAATATACAAGAAACTTAGACATTCCTCAACCTGACCTCATGTTGACCGCTCCCCATCTGCCAGCCCATGGTGTGTCTAAGATTTAAGTAAGGAAGGGAAATATGGTAGATGATTCATTCCAACCAGAATGTAAACAACTCCTGGGCTAGGAACCATGGGCTTCTTGTTTGCTGCTGTGCCCCCAGTGCTCCAAATAATACTCCCCATACAGTAGACGTTCAACAAATATGCTAAGTGAACTCAAACTTCCACACGAATAGGCAACAAACAATTTATTGAATATTTTTTATGTGTTCGGGATTAGAAATGCACATAGAAACAAAATGAATCTTTCATCTCTCTGGATGTAATTTAAAGATAAACATCTTTTAAAAATAAACTAGGCTCCCATGGGAAGCACCAAGCTTCCCAGCATATGAGGTATTTAAGCAGACAGCAGAACACCCTTGACCGAGACCTTGGAAGGGATTTTTGCTTTGGGAGGGCTGTTGGACTAAATGACCATTAATGACTGTTCAAGTAGAATTAGAATTCATAACTGAATAAATTTTAGCTTATCTTTTCTAACCTATTAGTCATAACTGAACATATCCAGGACTGCAAATGAGATACAGTTATAGATGAAAAACAAATATTCTAATGGGATCCAAAATATGTGTTGATGTTAAACAGTATTTCTTGAGAATCCTGTAGAATGTTATGCTTATCATGAAAGAATGTGTTTAAATATTTGTTCTTTAATTTGATCCACCTACTATATTCAAAATTCATAACAAACAAAATAAGTACAATTAAAATAAAATTTCGATCTATCTTTTTAAAGAAAGCCAAAGATCTTGATTTTGATCATTGTTTGGGTCATCTGGATTCAATACTTTAAGACAAAAATTTCTATCTTAGTCTTACTGATATGTTAGTCTTATTGATGAGATTCAAAATTCATTCATCTACTTCTTCATTCAAAAGATAGATGGTAGGAGGGAAAAGAAAACCATAGTGAATACCCACTAAGTGTAAAATAGTGTAAATTTTGCATTAGTTCCAAAGGGAAAATGAGACAATATATCACAAATTGAACACACTTTAAAAAAATCTCATCTTATTACAAAGATATATTATTCATTAAATAAAATATTTTAAATAGGAATGGTAAAAATATCACCCATAATCATCTCGTTAGATAGATAATTACTGTTTACAGCCTTAAGATTTCCTTTTAGTGTTTCTATGAACATAATTTTTACATAATTGTCATTTTACTATAGAAGTTTTTTTTTGTTGTTTTTTTTATTTTAGAGCTTTAGTCATTGGATTGATCTGAAACCTCATTCTCTGGACCTTTGATGTGTGTGCGCATTGGCTTTCCATTGTGCATGTTAAATATAATTCTTGAACTGAAAAAAAAATTGCAACACATAGGATATGTTTAAACAGCACTAAAGTGAATTTAAAAATTAGAATTTGGTCAGTATAATGGCTAGATTACAAAATTAGATTATAGATTAGCATCTGGATACCCAAATGTCAGAACCTATGATCCTAGTTATTAGTCTTAATAGCATACCTACCTTAACTCATCCTCTGGCCACTGTTTAGTGATAGACTCAGTTCTACCTGTTCACAGTACTCTCTAGTGCCTAGCTTATTCCTTGGTGTAGGCATTGTTCTTGGTGAGTATGATTTGAAAGAGAGTGGATGATTTACCTACTGGAAGATTTTAGGTAGCCCATGTATCCATCCACCTATTCATCCATTATTAAATCTCTTCTTCTTGTAGGTACAAATGAGGCAAGGCACCGAAGATTGTAGGAAACAATTTTATTTGGCTACAGCCAGGTTCAGAGGGCACAGCTTTTTCTGTTATCAATCAATCCCCTGAACCCTGAGTTCAGGTAGTTTTAAGAGTTTTATACCCAGCATGTAAGGAGAGGGGCTCAGAAGTTCACAGTCTGCAGAAGTTCACATAAAAGCAGCTTTTTCTTTCACTGTTTTGGGCAAGTTAACCCTTCAAGGACAACACCTGAGAAGGGGAGAGCTTCTTCTCCCCTTTCTTTCCTCCCCCTGCCAGCTGTTACCATGGAGCCCAATTGGTAACTTATCTTAAAAATGTAGACATCTCTGTGAAGCCCAGCTCAAAGCCAGAGGCTTTGATTGTACATTTCTATAAACTACTATACTGGATACATTTATGAAAAACTAGTAAGGGGGTGTCCAGCACCTGGAGTGCTTGTATCTTCCTGGCCAGTGGCCAAGTAAGATAGGGCAACATGAAAATAGGAAGTTTATCTATATTGAACTCTTTTGCATAGACTCTTTTGCTGACAGTCCTAAAATCAGCCATGGGGAAGATTTCTGGAGAAGCCTAGTTAAGACTTTTCTGTGGAGAAAGGGGGTGCCACTTCATTCTGAACACCTGCCGTGTGCTAGGCACTGTCTTGAACCACAGATACAGAATGAAGCAGATATGGCCCTGGATAGAAGAGCTTGTCTTCTGGTGGGAAAAGACTAAGGACCATCATGCAAAAGTCCCCCAATTCCTCTCTGTAGATTTGTTGCCTCCATAGTCCACTGTGAAAACCATTCTGTTATATTAAGACATTGCTCCTCTACAATAAATATGCTAGAGGGTGGGCTTGTGAGTGGTGAATAACATAATAACAGGGTGAACTAGCTTCTTGGGGTTTGGGTTGGAGGCAGAGGAAGCAGATCATAGGACCACAGAAGGGTTGCTCCCAGGTCACCATTTTTTCCCAACTCTATGGTAGAAGCCCTAGGTCACAGGGAGGCGGAAGTGTAACAAAAACACAGCAGGGCAGTGTGACAGCCAACCCTCTGAGCCTCAGGCTCCTTACCTGCTGAGCTGTCATACAGATGGAATGTAGCTATCTTATGAAGGGGTCTGTGAATCACATGGCCACCTGCCCTCTCCCCGCAGCTGTGCACACACCACTGCTCTGCAGGTGGCCTCTCCTGTGCAGATTGGTATCTAGAGGAAGCCCTTCCAGATTCTTGCATGCACCTAATGCCACAAAGACATTAACTATGCTTTCTTTTTCATCCCCTTTTGGGACAGAGGCTGCTACTGAGTCCCCAGCAGTCCCAGGCAGGAAGAAGGCTATGGTGGAGAAAAGTCAGCCCGGGTGGTGAGAGAGGACCCGAACCAAACTCTCCTTTGGTGTCCAATGGAGCTGCTGGTCACTAAGCCTCCTGTGTGGGACCCCTAGATGTCCACAGCCACAGGCCTGTCCAGCAAGCCTCATTTTGGCCACAAATTGTCACACAGTTCTGAGGATAAGGAAATTCTGCTGTCCTTCCTTGACTCACCAGGATCAGAGGGAGCCAAAGTAGGGCTACATTTGGGGGATCCTGTGTGCCCATCCCATTGTCTTGGTAGTACTCACACTGCCCCAGGTGGGCTGGGGTGGAAGATAAATGCACAAATAAACATGAAGCAAAATGTCTCTCTGCTGGCCTCTGGGATGACGGAAGTTCTGCTCTGGCCTCAAGGAGGATGTGGGGAAGGAGGCAAGGAGACTTTCCTACCTGTTCCTGAGGGAGGCAGGCTTCTTAGGCCACATGGTTTTACCTTTTAGCAGTGCTATACAGCATCTTTTAAAGAATGGCCAAAAAAAACATGATACAAAAAATGAGAGTTGGGATGGTTGTGGAAATGAGTTCTGTTTGTTAAATATGAATCTGAACTCCAGGACATCACTGCTCACTTATATAAAAGCCATTATTCAATGCTAACTTCACCCAGTAGTTTGAAAAGAGAAAGTACTTGAATGCTGATCTTCAGGTAAGTAGGCAAGGTGTCATTTCAGTCACTTTATATATATATATATATATATATATACACACACATATACACACACACACACACACACACACCACATATACATATATATATATATATATAAATATATATGTATATATATTAAGTGAATGAAATGACCATATATATATGTTGTAGGTGGACACAACACCTTTATTTATTTATTTTTATGTGGTGCTGAGGATTAAATCCAGTGCCTCACATGTACTAGGCAAGCGCTCTACCGCTAAGCCACAACCCCAGCCCCATTTCCTCCACTTTCGACAGAGGAAGGAAACAGTGCTACTGGAAAGCCCTAGGACCTCCTGTATGAGAATCACATTCTGCTCTGGATGCAGATGGTCATGATCCAAGGATCCAGATTCAAGCATGTGCATTCCCTGCAGCCAGTCAGACCTCTTACCTGTTAGATAAGCTCTTGGGTTGTGCTCTTTTCCTTCAGAGGCTTAATTACAGCCTCTCATTGGGTACTTACTTGTTACATGTCAGTTCCTGCCACATGCTTCATGACCACAGGGATTAAATCTGTCTTATTCACCACCTTGTGGGTCTTGCAAAGTGCCTGGCACTCTGGAGGCTCTTACCAAATATATGCAAAGTTAGTGGATGACTAGCTGACCCTCATTACCCCAGTTATGCACATTCATGACACTTGGTCATGAAATTTTTCTGCCTCTGATGGCATATCCTTTCTCAAGGATCGGTGGCTTCTAAATCAGGAAATGTCATTGCTTGGGAAATGTTGATCTTCGCAGAGGTTTGAAGCTGCTGTGGACTTGGGAACATTGTTCAGGATTCTACCTCATGCCCTGGCCAGTCCATACTTTTTCCCCACCCTGAATTAATGGGAAGGTGATGTTACCTTTATAAAATTATTGATTTGGTCACTGATCATTGGTTTAGAATCTTTTGTTGAGCTTTTTCTTTGCCATACCCTGAGTCAGGTGCTTAGGTACATTCAGAAGCTGCTCTGGATGCAGATACCAGCATGCTCAGGTAGTGTGGACATGTGGGTGTGCAGGCCATGTGCCCAGAGAGACTTTCTGACCTCCAGCAAATCTCCAAGGACAAACACAAATGACCAGTAGCCAGCAAAAATAGTTGTTCTAGGTGGAGGGGACAGGATGCTGAATGCCATGGAAGCCTGAGAACTCCTGGCAAGTCTAGAATGGATGCCTGCATGTTTTCTTAGGGTGTGTGCATGGTTTAATGGTTATTCTTTATTCCTAATCACAGCATCAGTGTGTGATGACATTTGTTCCAGGTGAAAATAGGTTTTCTTTGCCCTGCTGTGAGCTAACTCACTTAGAAGTGTCTGCAAGAGTGATCACCCTGGATGTTTCTGAGAAGCCACGCTCCAGGCCAGTTAACGCCAGTGGAGGGGATGAGACGTTACTTCCTGCAACAGTGATCCCCAGAGAGCCCTGTGACTTATGATTAATGATTCAGGAGAAGAGACCTCTTGCCAGGCCCCTGCCAAGAGAGCTGGGAGTAGGAGTGCAGTGCCCATGCCTGAAAGGGCTGAGTGGGCTGAACTATGGGGGCTCCTAGAATCTCAGAATTGAAAGGGGCTTCAATGGGCAGCTCAGCCGGCTTCCCACAGGTGGGGGTGTCTGAAACCCCTGTGGAAAAGCTGGGTGGGCAGTACACTTGTCCCTCAGCTGCCTGTGGTGGAAGGAAGACTTCCCCAGTTGGTGTGGTTTATCTTTAGGGTGGACCCTTGGACAGCAGGCCTGGAAGAGGCGCACCCGTCCATCCAGGCTGTTCTATAACACAGCAGATGGCCTTGTTCTCCCCCAAGGCTGTTCTGCTGATGTTGACACTGCAGTTTCATTTATAGGTGAAAAACAATGAACGTTCTCATTACTAGTTCCTTTTTATTAGCTGAGGAAAGTGAACGGTTGAAGGATTTAAAATGTTTAAACAAACCTAATGGGGAAAAGTAGACACTTAAACCTCCTGCCTAATGTACCTGCCTCAGCACTTAGGATGCCGTGAGAATTGCTTTATTATTTATCTCACATCTTTTCACCTCCTTAACTGGAAGCACAGACTGGAGGAGACATTTGGATTGATTTGGTCTACTTTTCTGCATTGTACATCTGAGCACATAAGGACCCAGGCTCTTCTGTGTCCACCTGAGCCCGTGGTCTGTCACATGCCATCCTCCTTCACATCTAGCCATGAGTATTTTTATTGCATTCTTTTCTCCAACCCTTCATGACTTTTTAACCAGAGCACAGTGTTCTTTACGTAGATGGGACTTAAGAAAAGTATTACCCAACTTTTTATTTGCTTGGAGTTGTGATGTCAGCTTGCAGGAAATGGTCTAGAAATGTGTGGAGAAAATCTGCAAGACTGCCCCCCGCAAAGTGCCTCTGCAAGGCATCGCTCTCATGATTTTAAAGACTGGGGAAGTGCTCTTATTCATTTTTTAACAGAAAGAACAAGCCAGAGTTGTTTTCCATCACTTCACCAAGAGGCTGGAACCACCCCACCCCCATCCCCACCCAGGCCCCCCTCACGTTGGTTATAGAACATTGCCAGTAAACTATCAAATCCCTGAATCTCTTGGGCTTAAAAGGAAAAGCATCTTCTCCAACTTGGGAAAGAAAGTATAGGCTTTGTAATTTATATAAGTAAAACCCAAGTAATGTCCTTCTGAACACCAGCCACCACGGCAACATGCCATGCTTCTGGTATGCTCTACCATGTTAACGCACTTAATCCTCAGCCCCAAGTGGTAGAATTTGTTTTATTCTGAATTTTATTAAAGAGACGGGTGACTTGTTCAAAGTCACACAGGTAAAAAGTGGAGGAGACTGGGGTCTGCTCATTGCAAGCCCTTTAGTCCAGGAAAGGTGACACTTTGCCTTTGAACATATGACATGAGAGTGGCCCAGGATGAACGCCATTTGCAGTTGAACTGCTGTCTCCTGGAAGATGCTGGACTTCTTTTCTCCAAGTGAGATTCTAAAATAGGATGAGGGAACGCTCATTTATCTCTACCCTCCAGGGGCCCACTTTCATAACCTTTCCCCATGGGAGGGAGGAGAAGCAAAGAAGGCCCAGCCACCTCCACTCTCCTCCAGATGTTTGGCACCAGAGGAGTGACTGGACTTGGGTGCCATGGGTCTCAAGGACAGAGGGATGCTGATTACAACAACAAGTATCCAAACTAATTTCAGTGGCCTTTGGAAAGTCATTCTCCATGGGAATAGAAGTGATGGAGAAGGAATTTCCTTATCTTTCACACATGTCTGTTATGTATAATTTATTATTGCCAATGACAACAAACATAATTGTCTCCTCCCAATATCTTAAAAAAATGTATTCCCCAAAACATTTGTCTGCGTCTTTAGAAGTTTGCTTCACTTTTTTGGTATCAGCTCAATAAAAAAAATGTGCCACCCCAGTAGTGAAAGCCAGTTTAAAAAAATAATAATATTTTTAATAAACCCTAATGGTTATGCAATATCTGGATAACCATTAGGGTTTATTAAAAATATTATTATCTTAAAGCTTTCACCTTGTCCTCTTCAACAGAAGTAAGGAAAGCTCATAATCTAAAGATGACATGGAGAAGTCATTGCTTTTAACTGTGAACCTTTTGCAAAATAAATAAAAAAGTTTAATGTAAATTAATCTAGAGAAATCAAGCTATCAAGAGGGAAAAGGAGAAGATAGAAAGCGTCATGAAGTTTCTACTCTTGGAGTTTAATGTTTTCTTTCTGAAAGGGAAAGTTGTTTCCCCATCCCTCGTCACAAATACCACTAAACATGGGAAACGATGATGAGTTCACTCTATAAGAAGCAATGAGCACTTGAAAATTGGCATGTTTACCTTCAAAATCTGGAAGATTTGGGGTGTTCTGAGTCAATAAATGAGAAGTAGTAAAGAGCAAAGTAAATATGCAAACTCCATTGTGCAGTTAGTCTTGCCGAAAGGTGCTCAGTTACTTAAGGAGGTAAGCAAGCATTAGACAGGTAAGCAGAGTCCAGGTGAATTTCCCCAGAAGTTTCTCTCAGGTGGGAGGCAGAACCATGTCATATCTTGCTTGCCATCTGAATTGACTGCAAATCTGCAGTTCTGGATGAGCCATTTGTGTGTAGAGCATCACCTCCATCTCCCAACCCCAGCCCTTTCAAAAGTCTCAAGGAATCTGAAGCCCTAAGTTGATCAGCTTGCCTCCCAGGGTCTTATTTTCCCCACATGAAAGAAGGGAGAATATGTCTTATCCTGATGATTTTCTTCTAGTTCATTTGAGTCAATGGTTAAATGTGAAAATGGAAATCAAAGTGAAGATCAGATCTAAACATTGTTAAGATAGAAAACAGACATTTTGAGAGACTGCATTTTAGGGTAAAAATGGAAATTTCCCTTGAGACACTCTAGCCATTTTGGGAGAAGCAGTGGAATGGCCCTTCCTCCATTGTGCTGGATAAATATGGCAGCAATTTACTTTGTGTCCTCATTTCAAAAGACCTGGGGGCGACTTTTGTCTATTGCTATTTCTTCAGCATCATCTAGATCATGTGATTGGTGCAAAATGGATAATAAATAC
This sequence comes from Ictidomys tridecemlineatus, assembly GCF_052094955.1. Lineage (NCBI taxonomy): Eukaryota > Metazoa > Chordata > Mammalia > Rodentia > Sciuridae > Ictidomys > Ictidomys tridecemlineatus. Next base: position 77,817,329 of record NC_135487.1, on the reverse strand, counting down.
TTGTGAGAGTGAATGAATGCTTGATTAAAACAAGCAATTCTCCTTCATGCTACCAAGAAAAATGCAGGAGTTTGAACCCTGAGTTGGACCTGAAAATGCAATTGGAGTTTTCTTATAGAGGTGGCATTATGTATAGGAATTGAAATATAATTGTTGGAAGAGGGTTCCTGGTATTATAGTTACTTTTGGCACTTGTGGATGGAGATGAGAGGCTCTTATTATAGTTCATGACACTGTTTCTGTGGGAAAATGCATTCTTGGTCTTAAGAATTGGTATATGAACAATCTTGTGAAATATAAACCAATCTTAGTTAATACCTGCTTGAAATTTTGGTTTCACTCTGCTTATTTTGCAATTTATCCACAAATAGAGCATTGAGAGGAAACTTGAATGGCCTTTCTTCTCTGGCTGACTCCCAAGAGGAAAGGTGGTATAGTATCAGGAATGTTCCTATGATATACTTTCTAAAGTGGCCTAGGAAGACTAGAGGATTTCAAATAGAATATTTGAAATATTCTATTTCAAAATTGGGGAGGAGTTCCTTTCAGTTATGTTAATATTGCCAGTGGTCTCTGACCCAGAAATATCACAGTGGGTCACCAACCAGAGCAAATCAGAGTATCAACCTGGATGATCATAATGCTGGGCACAATGCTATCTAATAAGCTCTGAGAAACGGCTGTGCCATCACACATAATAGGCAGCATGGTTATGTGCTGATGTACTCATTCAGGCAACCCAATCTGCTCTCCTGATGGGGGATGGCATGAGCAGCAAATATTCTCAGACACACTGATGTCAAGGTCACAGATGTTAAGAAGCCTGGCACTTCATTGTTGTGCACAAAGAACCTGAAGCCTCAGCAGAAAGTTGAAAGCTCTCTAGCCATAAGATGGTGTCACCTGGTGATGGAAGGGCTGCTCTTGACAGAGAGGGTTGCAGACTGACTGTACTTGCTAGGGTATGAAGAGGTATCTGTGCCACAAGGCTGACAGGTCTTGGCAGGTAAAAAGGGAAGAGTTGGTAGCAAAAATATAACACTAAGACAAAAGAGCAGTTTTTAAGTAGTTGGAGGGGTTATGTAATTCTAGCTGGGATGTGGGGATCAAGGAAGGGATCAGGGACAGCACTGGCCTCTTGAATAAAGGTGATACCAGTAGTCACTGTGTGTCCTATCAAGGGCTCCTCTGACAGTCCTGGTTGCAATCACACGAGTAGCCTCATGTGGGGCTGGGAGAAAGCCATGAAGGGAATTGACCACCCTGAGCAGAAACACTGACGCTGTGTTATCTTCAGTTTCAGTGACGGCCAAGTTGACTCAAGAGATGGCAAAGATGGACACTTCTAGCACCAAGCTTATATTCCACCAGGTTGGTTACCAAAAAGAGTAAAAATGTGCCTCTTTTCTATTTTAGGGTAACTTACTGTTCTTGAAAGTCTCAAGGCTAATACTCGGTAGCCCAGCTTGGATCATGACTGTGATTTTGACTGGCCAGGCCAGGGGTACTCTCAAGACTTGGACTGAGATTGTCTGAGACGTGGTTGCCCAAGAAAAACTGAGTTCCTGTCACCTAAAGAGAAAGACATGAGTGCTGGCTGAGCTGTAAGACTTCACATTTCCACACTTCCCAACTCCAAAATATGTGCCTGGGTGTAAGTCAAAACTAGAACTTAAATGATGGAGCCAACATCTAAGGCCTCCGTGTAGCTATCAGTGTTCTTAGAAAGTGAAGGGTTTTCCCCAGATCTGCTCTAGAACACTTTTTAAGTAAAGTACACTCAAGCGCTTGCCCTAGAAAATAACCACGTGATTTCCAAATGCATAAACCGGAAGCTTGGGGAAGGCAAGTTCTAAGACAGAACTCCTGTACCCCGTCAGCGAATGTAGATGTCATCACTTAGCATAAAGGAGGAAATGAAGCAAGAGTAGAACCCATCAAGTGGGCATTGTGTGTGAGTGTGTGTAAAAAGTGAAGCATCATCAACGTTATAAAGGTAATTTCCTTTATTATGATATTATTAGATGTCAGTGGCATTTTTTTTATTGCTTCCTTATCACTTCCTGAGTTAATCTAATGATGCAATCAATTCTTTTCCACCAGATAAGGCCCCTCCCATTCTTTAAAAGTACCTCTTTGAAGGACCTTTCTAGATTCATGGAGAGAGAGGCTCTTTTTCCTTCCTGTCACTGTCTTACAGTGCTGACCACACTATGGCAGCACTTGTCACGTTGCCCTGTGATTTTGGTTAGCTCGAGATACTCTGTTGGGCAAGAGCTGTGGGGTTCCAGGAGCATCCTTGGCTCTCCGGAAGCTCATACTGAGTACTAACAGTTCCTTCCACAAGGGGTGTTGTGGGAACCCAGTGAAACAAGCTGACACATGAAAAGTGCTTAGCGTGTTGCCTGTACGGAGGTGTTTTAGTCAGCTTTTTCATTACTGAGACCAAAAGACCTGAACAGACCAATTTTGGTGAAGGAAGAGTTTATTTGGGTCTCAGGGTCTCAGAAGTCTCAGTCCATTGAAAGTGGGCTCCATTCTTCAGGGCTCAAGGTGAGGCAGAATGTCAAGATGAGAGAGTGCGGTGGAGAAAAGTAGCTCAGGACATAGTCACCAGGAAGCAGAGAGACGAAACAGCTCACAAAATATAAAACCCACCTCCTCCAGCCACACCCAGCCTACCTAACATTACCACCCAGTTAATCTCTATGAGAGGATTAACGCATTTATTAGGATCAACCTCTCCTAACACAATCATTTCAATTTTCTTGCATTGTTTCACACATGAGTGGGTTTTTTTTTGGGGGGGGAGGAGGGGATACTTAATATTTATATATGACATTTGCAGTTGACATTCTTGTATTAATTCTTATTAAAATAATGGGTGTGCGGGCATTATTATCCATATGTTCTTTACTAGATGGTGAGATCCTTGAGGGCAGGGACTATCCTAAGGTTACAGCAAATACTCTATATAGAGTGAAAGAGAGAGGAGGAGAGTATAAGGGAAGACAGGAGGAGAGGGGGAAATATAGGAACATCAAAGAAGGTATCGAAACCGAGTTCTCGGGGCTGGGGATGTGGCTCAAGCGGTAGCGCGCTTGCCTGGCATGCGTGCGGCCCGGGTTCGATCCTCAGCACCACATACAAACAAAGATGTTGTGTCCACCGAGAACTAAAAATAAATATTAAAAACTCTCTCTCTCTCTCCTCTCTCACTCTCTCTTTAAAAAAAAAAAAAAAAAGAAACCCCGAGTTCTCTGGCAAAGGCAACTCTGAGTGGGCAGAACTTGGCAGCAGGAGGGATCATTTCCACCTTCTGTTGTATAGATGAGGAAATGCAGGGGCCAGGAAAGGTCAAGGAGCCTGTCTTGGTCCACAATTGGCATTAGGGAGGCTGGAAAACAGACCTCTCCTGGGTTACTCCCCACAGCCCCAGCTGTCACCTGGGCCAACTTTATTGGCTGCTCCATTTTCCTCAGTAAATGCCCGTGTGCCTTGATAACCTTGGCTGATGTCTGCCACTGGGAAAATAGGGCATTTTCTATTCACCCACAGCTAGAGATTGAGGAGAACATAGGTACTTTGTGGGGATTTAATATTTGCATCTTTTCATTGCCTCTCTTGTGAGAACCAGGAGGCAGCCATTAAAGAATAGAATGATCCTGGTGTTAATCTTGTAGGCTCCATAGATCAAACCCTAGTCTCAGCCATAATGAGGATTACTGACTCTAATAGCAAGTTATGAGGCAGATAAAAAAAATGCTGCATATTTTTCTTGAATATAGGTTTGGTCTAAAGTGTCTACAAAGATTGCTGCCTTCCATGGGAAATAGCTACATCTTATAGCTGCCTTCAAGCCAACTTAGGGTCTCGACAGCTCATACTGGGAGGTCTCAGAAAGGAATCTCACCCCCGTGTTTGAGTGAATGGGGTTCCTCAGAAGTGAGTTAAAATTATTTGTGAGACTTGATAGGGGTCTTGTTAGGGGAGTTGGGAGTGAACTTGAGGTTGGAAAGCCAGTTGAGTGTTATGGTGTCCGTAATTTCATCACAGGCAGTATGATCTCCTGAGTGTATTCCAGGCCGCATTCCCCTAGGTACAGCCACTTGTTCTGAGTGGGAATTCACACACACCCTAGGGTAGAGAGCTGGTACTCTAATTAGGAAGCAGGTGTTCCAGAGACAGCTCTCATGAGAGCTTCCGTGATCTCTCACTATGATCAACAGTAGAAGCTTTGCTAGTTGGCATAGGTAATGTTAGGAATAGGTTTCTGTTGACAAAATCAGTGGCTTTTTAAATGATACAATGGATGCTACAAATGGGGTTTCCTTAGTGAGCTTGCTAGTGGTCAAGGTATGTGGATTGTCTGAAGTATTTTAGGGTAGCTCGCTGTTCTTGCTTGAAAAGATCATACCAATCTAGCCAGTCCTGAAGCTTTCAGTAATGCAGCCCCACGTCCAGATTTGGATTTGGAAAATTCTAACTGCCGGATGCCTATTATAAGGTGATTGAATTCTACTCTGAAGATATTTATTATTATTTACCTGAAATGATGGTGTGAGGTCAAGATCTATCGCAGCCATGTTTTAATTCTGAAGGGACTAACCCAAGGACAGCAGAACAGTGCTCCCTAACAAGTCATGAAAAATTTAATGGCTTAAAAAAATAATAATCATTTATTATCGCTCTTAGTTTGTATGAGTCAGGAATTTGAAAGCAGTTCTAGTTTAAAGGTTTCTCCTGAGATTGCAACCACATGTTGCCAGAGTTGTCACTATTTGAAGGCTTGACAGGGCCTGGTTGATGCTACCTCGTGGGGGAAGCCTTGGCTTCCATGTCAGCTTCTCCTTAGGTCCTGGGATTCCTCAAATATAGTAGCTGAATTCCAAAGGCAAGCGTCCTGAGAGAGAAAGCCAATTTAGCCCTGATACACCTAGGCAAGGAGACCGCTTCCTTCCATGAAGATGTCATGAACTTCCTGTGAAAGAAAACAGACTAGGTTTGGTTTTTGGTTTTGCAGGAGGGAAATCTCTTGACCTTTTTGTTTTAACAAGCAACCTTCCAAATAAGTTAAATTTTTAAGAAGAAAATGAAAAATAATTGAACAGAAACATGAACCTCAATGTCCTTTGTAAATGCCTTTATAATTTTCCATGGAATATTTTTCTGTTTAGTTAGGAAAAGCAAATTAGTCATGTTTTCTGGCAGCCTTAAACTCTTTAGTTTCTAGTTCCTAAAGGAGTTATAGAGCTCACTGAAGAGTCATCTGGCTGTCCCATCAAATACCCATTGTCTGCTTGGAACTGGGGAGTCCCTCTGGGGAGGGTGAGGTGTACAGACTTATTACAGACATCCCCTAGAGAATGACTGTCCATCCAGGTTCTGCTGGCTACTGCATATGGAGTCCAAGATAAACTGAGGCCATCCAGGAGAGAAGCTGGATGGCCTCAGTTTATCTTGAGGCTGATCAGCTTTCTTCTGCTGCTTCTCTTTTCCTGAAATATTAAGTCTTCCTGCTAAGAGAACATCCCAGCTTGTGCAGTTACAAGAAGCAGGCAGAAAGTCCCTCAGTTTATTTTGCCTGGAGATTCATCTTGAACTCCCAAGGGAGCATTTAATGTCATGAGGAAGCAACATCTTCCAAATACACACAGCCTCAAATTCTGGAGGCCAGACTACCATTAACCTCAGCCTCCGCAGACACAAATGTTTTTAGAAAAGGTCTTTGAGGAAAAAGGCAATCACAAATCCCACACACTTTTCTCAGGCTGGAAGACCCGGCAAATTAAGGAAGGAGTCCTGTGGTGTATGGATACTGCCTACAATACTAGTTTTGAAGAAGCACTAAAATCCCACTGGAATTAACTAGCACTGTAATGTCAGTTAACTCAGGTTTCTGCTTACAACTGTTCCTGTGGAAGTAAGCAGTTTCTTGCTGCAAACTTCACCATTGTTTTTTCTTCTCATTGAAACCTTCCTTTTCTGTGATGCCTGTGGGTATGTATTGGGGTACTACTGCAGCCAAAGCTTCGTCTCTGAGAATGCACCTACATCACAAGACCAGAGTCACATTTTAGCCAAGTGACATATGAAACAAATAATGCATGGGAAAGAAAGATCTCTTTTAGGTTTTTTAATGATCTAAATGATAAGTTCTTTAACATGCCCCACAATACAACTCTACCATAGGGAATTACCCACAATAAATCCATGTTGCCATCTTCTTGTTTTAAATATAAAGAACTTAATTTTTTATTAATGGAAATTTCTTCCTCACTAATACTGAACAAAATGCCTTAAAGGAAGGCTTAATGGTTAACTGTCTCAGAAAGCCCCAGTGTGTCTCCTGTTCCTGCAGAGAGAGGCCCATACTTATTGGTTTGACTTTCTTGGCTAATGGATTATTTCCCCAGCCTCAGGAGTTAGGAATAGACATTGGAGAGGAACAAGGCCCTACAAAAGCCAAGCATTTTGGCAGAGCATTCTCTAGTTTTCAAGGTAGGTGACTAATCATTCCTGTTTTTCCTGTATTGAGCACTTTCACAGTGCTAGGGGCAATAAAGTCCTGGGACCGATTGGTCACTGTATCTCAAGGCAACTTGTACCCAGGGAGAAGCATAGTACAGGATGTGCAGTGTAGGATCTGGAGCTCAAGGACTCAGGTTAGGGCTTAATCTCTACTATTTAACTTGCAGTACAACATTGGGCAAGTTACTTAACCTCTCTGCTCTTTGACTATCTCATCCAGAATCTGCAAAAGATAACATCTACCTCTGAGGGATATTGTGAGGCAAAAATGAAAGAATGTATCTAGAAGGCATCTGGATGTGCTGGGCATATAGAAAGTGCTTGTCAAGCTTAGCTATTATTAGAGTTGTAATCATGATTATTCGAAACACAATGTCTTCTTGCCTCTTCAGTAGTGGGGTGGGCAATCCTGTAGGAAAAACAGCAATCACTGTACTTGAGATCAGCATAGAGCTGTTAAGAAGAGGTCCGATAGTATCTTTGACATCTCAAGAAAGTGGGGAAATGTGTGATTATGTTATTCCTCTTTGAAACTGTTTTATCAAAAAATGATTTTCCTTCTAAAAATCCTAGAGGGGCAAATCTGCAGAAGCCTGGTGAGTGGAATTCTTGGATAAGGCAGATAGGCCTCTGCATACATGCAACAAAGCTCCACAGGCTTTTCTGGTCCCCTCACTGGGCACCAGGAGAGGGACACTAGGGAGCCTGTGGTTCAGCAGCCACCCTCCCCTCCAGGCACGGAATGGGCCTGCAGACCTTTGGTGTGTGCTGTAGAAAACCTCCTCTAGGCACATGTGTTTTTGATCAGTGTCACCAGAGCCTGCTTTTGAAGCTCTTATTTCCTGTCATTTTTGGCCTGCAAATTCTTGCTGAGTCATTTGACCTCATGCATCTTCTGAAACAGCATCACATGACCAGAGGAAGCTGTTGTGAGCCTACAGCTTGGCTGTAGGTCACATATTTTTTTTTTTTTTTTTTGCCAAGTCCTTTCAAGAGAATTCACAAGTTAATTAATGAGTTCACAGGCACCCTGCCTTGAGTTAGAGACCTAATGCCTTAGTGGGAAGTATAGGACCTGGCTTTGTTCCCCAAAAGCTTGTTTTCTAGTGAGGGGAACAGACCTAAATCGAAAGATTCCACTGAGAACTTTAAGAAGTTCTGTAAAGTATAAAAAGAAATGTATACCATGTGACCAGGTAGCCCAGAGTAACATATCCTGACCCAGGAGGATCCCAAAGGAAGGCCCATCAAGCTAAGTTTTGGAAGTAAAGGAGAATAGATAGGATTTTGGCAAGCTGAGAAAAGAGAAGGAAAGTTTGTGCCGAGGGCATGTGGAAACAAGACGATATGTGCAAGTTCATGGTGTTACGTCTAGTAATCAGCAAGCTCCATGGGATCACAGGAAGCACAAAAGTGTTGTAGTGGGAGATGGATTGGACCAGATGATGGAGGAGGTGAATGAATGCAAGACTAGGGTTGAGACTTTATTTCATATGGAAGAAGGAAGGCTTTACAACCAGGGGGGGTGGGTGGTATGGACCCCAGGAAAAGGCCATGGTGAAGGAGGGGGCTGGGATTCAGGAAGACAGGAGAGAGAGGAGGTGAGAGCTGGTGAGTGCAGGGAATGAGAGGGAAGCAGGAGAGGAGACTAAGGGAACATTTGGGAGGTAGAAAGAGAAGACTGATTTACATCCACTTTAATGTAGCAATTGAGCAATTGAGCGGGGTTGGGGAGATGTGCAGCCAGGAATGGAAAAGCAAACTGGATCCCACTCTGGATAGAGCAGGAACTATGACACAGTGAGGAAATGGGTCGTCCAGGCTAGAACAACAGAAGGCTGAAGAGCACCTTGCTGGTAGGTACGAGAAAGAGACCAGTAATAAGCGTTCTCTGATCGCCCGAGAGAAAGGCTGAAGAATTGAGATGAGATATATGAGAGATTTTCCAGATGGGAGACGTGAAGACAATTTCCTTGAAGACAATTTCAGGATAGTTTTGTTTCCCAGCTTCGCTCTCTGCATCCCTGTCTGGAGATAGGAAAAGAACTCCTTCCCTCTGCCTTGCTGGAAACCCAGCCCAACCGTCACTGGTCAGTGGTTTCCTCTTTCATCACAAAAGACAACTCATTGTTACTCTGAGGAAAAGCAAAGGCAGTTGCTGTGTATCTGCCATTGGAAATGGTTGTACTAAATTTCCTTGAGAATTCAAAGTAAGAATACTGAAAATAACAGGAATGAGTGGGCTCATGGCTGTGTGACCATCAACATCAAATTTCTTGGGGGTGGTTTGGAACGGAATGCACTTCCAAACAGCTTTGGTGGAAAAAGAGAAGCATAGTTACTGGTCACTTGATGGTGGGGGCACATTCTGAGAAATGCATTGTTGGGTTTTTATCATTGTCCGTACGTACATCATGAAGTGTACTTAACACAAACTCAGGTGGCTGTGATGTCAGTGGGCAATATGATTTTATGGTACTGCTGTCACATAGGCAGCCTGCCATTGATCATAATGTTCTGTGCAGCGTGACTGTAGTAGAAGGCTATAGAGACATCTCAGGTCACCAAACACAGTGACTGAGTCTCACCTGAGACCTGAGAGAGGCATTTGTTCCTGGCTTCTGCCTGTCTTAGAATTGGCTGCCTTTTCTCCCAGGAGGCTGACTGTCACATCACCTCTTTGCTGCCTGACAATGCTTTAATGGCCTATGCACAGGTCACAGAGAGCCAAATCATGTCTTGCTCTCCCAATTCTAAATTCCTGAGGAATCGACTCTGGCCTGGCTCAAGCACAGGTGGCGAGAACAAGGCAATTCTCAACTGGGGATGTTGGGGATGGGTAATCACCTCCTGGAGCCATTTTAAATATTATGACAGCCAATAAAAAATTTTTAAAAAGTAACGACAGGTTAGAAACTTTAACCTTTTTGGAATACGTGACAGATATTAGAAATGCTGAGATCAGAGACCAGGAATACATTAATAAACATATAGAACTTCTGGAACAAAATCATTTAGAAAAGTCATACAATGCAATTCCATTATCTACTAAAGTGGCCAGCAAAGGGAACACTGGCCAGCCTGTGACATTCTTGAAACTCAGAGTCACCAGCCTCACAGTTCTGTGAACATGATGGAACGACCACATCTGTACCTTCCTCAGGCATCAAGTTGTGGCAGCTTCATTTGTTTATGTTACTTTCCTTCAACAGATGTAAAACTTAAACACTGATCCATTTTCAGTTACTGTAGATTGGTTTAAAATACTTGTACTTTCAAAGTTTTTCTAAAAAAATATTTATTTATTATAATTTGTTATACTTGACAGAAGAATGCATGTCAATTCATAGTACACATATAGAGCACAATTTTTCATGTCTCTGGTTTTACACAAAGTAGAGTCACATCATTCGTGTCTTTACACATGCACTTAGGGTAATGATGTCTAACTCATTGCACCATCTTTCCTACTCCCATGCCCCCTCCCTTCACCTTCCTCCCCTTTGCCCTATCTAAAATTTCTTCATTCCTCCCATGCTCCCTCTCCACCCCCTGCCATTATGGATCAGCATTCACATTTCATAGAAAACATTCGGCCTTTGGTTTTTGGGGACTGATTTACTTCACTTAGCATGATATTATTCTCCAACTTCATCCATTTACCTGCAAATGCCATGATTTTATTCCTTTTTAAAACTGAGTAATATTCCATTGTGTATATATACCACAGTTTCTTTTTCCATTCATCTATTGAAGGGCATCTAGGTTGGTTCCACAATTTAGCTATTGTGAATTGTGCTGCTATAAACACTGATGTGGCTGCATTGCTGTAGTATGCTATTTTTAAGTCCTTTGGGTATAAACCAGGGAGTGAGATAGCTGGGTCAAATGGTGGTTCCATTCCAAGTTTTCCAAGGAATCTCCAAAATGTTTTCCAGATTGGTTGCACCAATTTTCAATCCCACCAGCAACATATGAATGTGTCTTTTCCCCCACATCCTTGCCAACATTGTTGTTTGTACTCTTAATAGCTTCCTTTCTGACTGGAGTGAGATGACATCTTAGAATAGTTTTGATTTGCATTTCTCTAATTGTTAGAGATGTTGCACATTTTTTTCATATATTTGTTGATTGAGTATATAACATCTTCTGAGAAGTGTCTGTTCAGCTCCTTAACCCATTCATTGATTGGGTTATTTCTTTGTTTGTCTGTTTTGCTGTTAAGGTTTTTGAGTTCTTTTATATATCCTAGAGATTAGTGCTATATCTGATGTGCATGCGGTAAAGATTTGTTCCCAACCTGTAGGCTGTCTCTTCACCTCACTGATTCTTTCTTTTGCTGAGAAGAAGCTTTTCAGTTTGAATCCATCCCATGTATTTATTCTTTATTTTATTTCTTGTGCTATAGGAGTCTTGTTTAGGAAGTTGGGGCCTAATCAGACATGATGAAGATTTGGGCCTACTTTTTCTATCAGTAGGCACAGAGTCTCTGGTTTAATTCCTAGGTCCTTGTTCCATATTGAGTTGAGTTTTGTGCATGGTGAGACGTAGGGATTTATTCATTTTGTTGCATATGAATTTTCCAGTTTTCTCAGCACCATTTGTTGAAGAGGCTATCATTTTTCCAATATCTGTTTTTAGAACCTTTGTCTAGTATGAGGTAACTGTATTTATGTGGGTTTGTCTCTGTGTTCTCTATTCTGTACCATTAATTTACAAGTCTATTTTGGTGCCCATACCATGCCGTTTTTGTTACTATTGCTCTGTAGTATAATTTAAGATCTGGTATAGTGATGCTGCCTGCTTCATTTTTCCTGCTAAGGATTGCTTTAGCTATTCTGGTTCTCTTATATTTCCAGATGAATTTCATGATTGCTTTTTCTATTTCTATGAGGAATTTCACTGGGATTTTGATTGGAATTGCATTAAATCTGTATAGTGCTTTTGGTATTATGGTCATTTTGATAACATTACTTCTGCCTAGTCAAGAACAAGGGAGATCATTCCATCTTCTAAGGTTTTCTTTAATTTCTTTCTGTAGTATTCTGTAGTTTTCATCATAGAGGCCTTTCATCTCTTTTGTTAAGTTGATTTCCAAGTATTTTATTTATTTATTTTTTGAAGCTATTGTAAATGGGGTAGTTTTTCTAGTTTCTCTTTCAGAGAATTTGTTACTAATATACAAAAATGCTTTTGATTTATGGGTATTGATTTTATATCCTGCTACTTTGCTGAATTCACTTATTAGTTCTAGAAATTTTCTGGTGGAATCTTTTGGATCCTCTAGGTATAGAATCATATCATTGGCAAATAGTGATTGTTTGAGTTCTTGTTTTCCTATTCATATCCCTTTAATTTCTTTCGTGTGTCTAATTGCTCTGGCTAGAGTTTCAAGAACTATATTAAATAGAAGTGGTGAAAGAGGGTATCTCTGTCTTGTTTCAGTTTTTAGAGGGAATGCTTCCAATTTTTCTTCATCTATAATGATGTTGGCCTGAGACTTAGCATAGTTAGCTTTTACAATGTTGAGATATGTTGATATTATCTCTAGTTTTTCTAGTGTTTTGAACACAAAGGAGTGCTATATTTTGTCAAATGTTTTTTCTGCATCTATTGAGATGACCATGTGATTATCTTTAAATCTATTGATGTGATGAGTTATATTTATTTATTTCCAAATGTTGAACCAAACTTGCATCCCTGGGATAAACCCCAGTTGATTGTGGTGCACTATCTTTTTAATATGTTTTTGTATTCAATTTGCCAGAATTTCATTGAGAATTTTTGCATCGATGTTCATTAGAAATATTCATCCGAAGTTTTCTTTCTTTGATGTGTCTTTGTCTGATTTTGGAATCAGGGTGATATTGGCTTAACAGAATGAGTTTGGAAGTGCTCCCTCTTTTTCTATTTCATGGAATAATTTGAGGAGTATCGATATTATTTCTTCTTTGAAGGTCTTGAAGAACTAGGCTGTGTATCCATCTGGTACTGGGCTTTTCTTGGTTGGTAGGTTTCTGATGGTGTCTTCTATTTCATTGCTTGAAATTGATCTGTTTAACTTGTGTATATCATCCTGATTCAGTTTGGATAATCACATGATTCTAGAAATTTGTTGATGTCTTTGATATTTTCTATTTTATTGCAGTACAAAAATCCGCAACCATTTTATTTATTTATTATTCATTCTAATTATGTATATATGAGAGCAGAATGCATTTTGATTCATTGAACACAATTGCAGCACAACTTTTCATTTCTCTGTTTGTACACGATGTAGTGTTGTACCATATGTGCAATCATACATGTACTTAGGGCAATAGTGTCTATCTCATTCCACCATCTTTCCTGACCCTATGTCCCATCCTATCCCCTTTCTCCCTTTGCAAATTCTAGCTCTTTCCAACTAGCTTCTTTCATTAGCATAATGACTTGGAGATTCATCCAAGTTGAAGCTTTTTATCAATAGTTTATTCCTTTCTCTTTCTGAGAAGTGTTTCATTATATGGATATGCCACAGTATGTTTATCCATTCATCTCCAGACGAACATTTGGATTATTTCTGGGTTTTGGCTATTATAAATAAAACTGTTCTGTGTTGTGTACAAGTCTTTTGTGGACTTTGTTTTCATTTGTCTTGAGTAAACACCAGGAAGAAAGTAGCTGGAGAATGTGGTAGGAATGTGTTTGACTGTATAAGAAACTTCCAAACTGTTTTTCCAACATGATTGCCATTTTCCATTTCTTCCAGCAACGCTTGAGAGTTTCAATTCTTCACATGATTGCCAATATCTTTGTTGAAAAATCATTAGACCAGATATATGTAAGTCTATTTTTGGTCTCTCTATTTTGCTATTTGTTGAACTTTACACCAATACCACATTGTCTTGATTACTGTAGCTTTGTGATAAATCTAGAAATCAGATAATGTAAGTTCGCCAGCTTTGTTTTTCTTTTTCACATAAGTTTTTCTTTCATTTTTATAAGTCTTTCACATTTCTATATGAATTTTATAATCAGTCTGTCCATTTCTAAAGAAAGCTCACTGTGATTTGAAATGGAATTACATTGCATCTATGGATCAATTTGGGGATGATTGATTTCTTAAAAATATGGAGCCTTTCAAACTATGGACATAATTTACCCCTTTATTTAGGTCTTTTTAAAATTTTTCCAAGCAAGCTTTTATAGCAGTGTCTACTAAGTCTTGCTCAACTTTTTTTATATTTTCTATGTCAGAATATTTTATATTTCTTGATGCCATCATAAATGGTATTGTTTTTAATTTTAATATTAGTTTGCTTTTTATGCATAAATACAATAGGTTTTTTAAAAAATTAAACCTTTTCTTTTGAGATAATTATTGCTTCACATACAATTGAAAGAAACAATACAGACAGATCTAATTTCCCCAGTTGTGATATTTTGCAAAATTACAGTCCAATCAAAACCAGGATATTACTATCAATGTGGTCAAGATGTAGAATGGTTTGGTCACCACAGGGATCCCTCCTGTTGCCTTTTATAGCTAGCCCACTTACCTCCTCACAACCTGTCCCTGAACCCTAGTCACCACTAATCCATTCTTCATTTTTTTTTTTCTTTTGGAGTCTGTTAGCATGGAAAATTACATTGGTTAATACTTATATGTGAAATTATCCCACATTCTGGGATAAACTCCACTTGTCCATAGTAGATTGTTCTTTTTATCTATTGTTGGTTTAGACTTGTTATACTTTTGTTAAGAAGTTTTACATTTATGAGGGTTATTGTTCTGTACTTTTCTTAAAAGGTTTTGCTTTTCTGATATTAATATAGTCACTTCAACTTTCTTCAGATTACCATTTACACCCTTAAGCTTTACACTGATCTTTTAACTTAAAGTGAGTTTCTGATAGGCAATGTTTAGCTGGTCTTACTTTTTATTTTCTTAAATCAAATCTGGAAATATCTAGCATATAGTTGAGCTGTTTAGAGCATTACACTGACATCATTGAATTTAAAGATACCATATTGATACTTGTTTTCTATGTTCACCTGTATTTTGTTCTGTTTTCCCACTCTTTCTGTCTTCTTTTGGATTAATTCAGTATTTTAAAAAAATTATATTTTATCTCCAAATCTGGCTTATTAGCTATAATTTTTTATTGTGTTGTTTTAGGGTTTACAGTACACACATTATTATTCTCCACTATATTATCTACTGATAAGAGCTAGAGTTTGTGGTAAGGGAGTCAAACTTATTGTAGATACATTTTAAATAAAATAATGGAAGATTTTATTTTTGAAAAATAAGCTTGGGTAAGTAAAAGCACCCCAGAGCTATTTGATGTTAAGAAAGCTATGTGTGCGCATGTAGGAATGCTTATGTTTGTAAGAACTGAAATTTGGGTAATCTGACTTCTGTACTTTTAAAAACAAGAAATATTAAATATACATACATATATTTAAAATATAATGTTATATAACAAAAACTTGCATATATTTATATAGCATATATAAAATAGAGCCTTTCCCTCTGCCATTCATTCATTCAACAAATACTTGGGGTACCAATATGGACTAGGTGTGGAATGCTTTTAGTATTTATCATCTTAGTACTTTCCTGGCACTTTGGAAGTTATACAGTAAACCAAAACAACTTTCTAGGGATCTTCTTGGAGGAATTTTCCATATGATAAAGGATTTAATATATTTCTTTGAGTAGAGACCCTTTGCAAAAGCTCAGCACAGAATTTGGTTCCTATGCTGGGCTGAGTGCACCAAGTTAAGGGTATGGTTAGAGTGACATTGCCAAAGGAGATATCAATTGTGTACCTTTAGTGCCAGTTTCTAGGCAGATGCTGAGGTTTCAGAGGTGAAAAAAAAAATCAGCTCTTCCTAGCTTTGTGTCATTCTGTTCAAAATGCCCCTGTCATCTGTGTTTGGAGGTACAAAGGAGCTGGTCTTGCTGCATCCTGGAAGACCTAGGAGTTCAGACAAACATCTGCCACTTGGAACAGGCAGAAACATCCCATGAGACTGTAGAGGAACATCTCCCACCAGGTAGTCATTTGGATTCAGTAAGACCTTCCCTCCAGTCAGTACGATCCAAGGACAAAATGGGCCTCCTTGCAGGGTGAGTTTCCTGTCACAAGGGCTGTCAGGCTCTGGCTTAATGCCTACTTGGCAAGAATGTTGCCGAGGAATTCATCACTGACTAGAAGGAGCGAGACTAGACAGATCTACAATTCCATTCCAGACAGAGAACATTGCTTTTATGAACTCCACTAACCTCAATTCCCGGTGCTCTGGCATTTCCAGTCTGCAGCTGGGAGGTGAACTGGTCTCAGTGGCCACCACCTGCACCACCTGAGGACCATCAGCCATCCCCAGAGTCACAACAGAGCTGGACCACCTAACTATCACCCAGGTAGGCAGGAGCATGCCCTGGGCCTCCTCTAATATCTTAAGCCATGAGATAAACTACCCCTGTGCCTGCTGGACACCCTGACTGCTTCCCAAACCCATCCTCAGCAGCGGCTGTTTTCAGTGACATGGGGTCACTGTGGCTTATGTCTGGCAAGACAGGAAACAGACAGCAAGACATGCTGTTTTATAAGTGTTCCTTCATCTTTCCAAGTTTGTACTTCCTTTAAAAGACCTTTTAGATTTTTTGTTGTTGTTGTTCCCTCTTTTCATTAACTTGAAAAGAGACTATCACTGTTCGCCAAGGGAGAAATAATCTTCTCCTACCCAAAGTGCTCCTTTTCAACTCACCCCTTAGTGTTTCTGAGCAGGGTTCTAACCTAGCTGAACACCGTTTCTACCAATGAAGTCACTTATAATACTTGAGAAGGAAGATTTGGGACCTGGGGCCTTGGTTTGAAAACCACCCTGTCTCTGCTCCTGTCAAATTGCAGAGCAGTAGGTGAAACACACTTGTGGGGTGTGTGTGTGCACCCTTCATGCACTTGGGATCAAGGACACACCTGTTCTTTCTGCCATATGGTAAAATAGAATGTTAGTTGTCATGCAAAGGAGGGTCTTGGAAACCAGACGTTTCCTGCCTCACCATGTTGAATGGACATAAGTCCAGCCACCTTACTGTGATAGGAAATGTGCCCATGGTGATTTGGTCTCCCACTGTCTCTTCTGCTTATGTTCTATCTGTTCCTTAACAGCAGTCTTCCAAGTTGTTTGAAGTTCTTGCTTTTAGCAATGGTACTTACACCTCTCCAGGA
This sequence comes from Ictidomys tridecemlineatus, assembly GCF_052094955.1. Lineage (NCBI taxonomy): Eukaryota > Metazoa > Chordata > Mammalia > Rodentia > Sciuridae > Ictidomys > Ictidomys tridecemlineatus. The sequence goes on along the minus strand of NC_135487.1, from coordinate 77,800,575 downwards.
GTACTGGCTGAATGGCAGAAGTACAGTGGGGTGGATTTCTCATTAAGCTCTTGATACCCATTTTAGCAAAAATTGCTTTATCATGTGGCCTGGGAGGAAACTTCAGTTCTAGAGTGGAGATAGAATGGGCCTAAGATAGGCAAATTTTGATGATCAGAGGAGGTAAGCAAAGGCCTGGGCGTGGAGCAGAGACGGGGAAGGAGGCTGAACAGTGAGAGGCCCTGGAAGGGCAGCAGTTAAGGATCAAGTGAGAGGTGAACATGCTGCAAGTGTTGCACCTTCTGTCTTATTCCCTGTAAAGCCCGGGGCAGGTACTTGATCTACTCTTCAGCCTCCTAGGAGCAATATGATGAATGGGCCGCTGCTCAAGAGCAGCTTCCTGTACATAAAGAGCCACAAGACCTGGCTTCAGCCCAGTTCTGCCATGTACCAGCTGTGAGATCTTGGGCCATCCTGATCCTCAGTTTTTCTGTCAAATGACATCAGGTTTCTGAACCTCTCCCTGGGAAGCATGTGACCTCACATACTTCTATGACATCAACTACTACCCACACCACAGTGTCTTCCAAATCTATACTTGCAAACCAGACCTCTTCTCTGAGCTCCTGGACCCTGAGACAAAACTTCTCTGAACATCTTTTTGGGATTTGCAGGTCCTTAGAGCTCAGCATGTGCAGTATTCACTCTTTTTCCCACCTGGCCCCATTTAGGTGAATGGCTTCGTCATTCATGCCTGAGCCCATCAGAAATGTTGACGTTTGCTCAAGCTTCTCCTGTGCCTCCCACATTCATTCAGTCACAAGTCCTTTATAATCTCCCAAATATCTCTTATCATCTCCCAAATATGTGCTGCCCATTCCCATTGTCTCTGCCCCACATTGAAATCCTGTCCTCTCTTTCCTGGACCATGTCAGTAGCTTCTTGTCTCCCAGCCCCACTGCCTCAGCCCAGTGTCCACACGGCCTGATTACTTTCTAAACTCCAAGTCTTACCCATCCACCTCTCTTACAACCCTCAGTGACTTATTTGCCTTAGAGTGAAAGTCCAAAGTCTTACTAGGTCCCGAAACATACTCACCTGTGATCTGGGCCCCAAATGGGTGTTCTCTTTATTCCTCTTCTGCCCACCTCCCTCAGCCCCCTTTTTCCTGCCCAGCTCCAACTCTCCCATCAAGGCCAAGATCCATACTTTTCCTCTGGAAACCTCCCTGGTCCTCTGGAGCTAGAATGAGCTTCTTCTGTGCTCTTACCCCATGATGCCCTCCTTCCATGGCACCTAACATGCTGTGCTCTTACCTCATGATGGCCTCCACTCTGGGTCCCCAGTGGTGTGTGAGTTGGTGAGCAGTATGCCCTAGTCATCTCTGAACTTGGCATGCTGCCTAGTCCCCAAATGGTTCATGTCGAGTACATGGATGACTGAGTCCCTGTCACCGCAAAAAGTACTTGTGAGAATTAAAGGATGACAAGAGAATATACTTTGCAAACTATAAATGTGTTAGGGATATTTTGGAAAGTCAATGGACTTAGAGAGGAAATGAGCCTGCTGGGACCACTGGAGAGTAAAACAAAAGAAGGGTTGAGCTGTGATGTCCTAGGAAGTCAGGAGATTATGGGGACAGCTCTAAAGACCACACATGTGACTCAGGAAAGGAAATGAGCATCTTGAGAAGTCACTCCAGGCCCCAGGTGCTCCAAGAGGACCATCTATATAATATAATTCTGGTTTGTTCATGTGACACCATCATCCAATCAGCCACTCCTGCCATGAGCAACACATGTATAACTTGAAGTCAGAGCTTCCTTATTTTTATTTGACTTCATCAGATGGAACATGCAGACTTTTAGAACAATAAGCTCACAGTCTTCATTAAAGACATAGAATAAGTTTTGACAACATTTTGCCAGAGCCCTGGAATGTCCATATTCTTGCTGAAGAGTGAGAAAGCAAGAGAGAGAATTTTATGGGGGCTGTAATGGTTAATTTGAATTGTCAACTTGATTGGATTAAGAGACTGTCAGTGATTAAGAGGATTATGGGTGTGTCAGTGAAGGTGTGTCTAAGAATGATTGGCATGTGGGACAGCCAATTGGAATGGAGAACCCTCCCTAAGCATGGGCAGAACCATCCAATAGGATGATGGCTTGGATGAAATAAAAGTTGGAAGAACAAGAAAGCAGCAGCAGATGCAAGCTCAGTTTTTCTTGACCAGGTTCTTGATTGCTGGTTTGATCATCTGAGGATACTGGACTCTCCCTTTGCTAAACCCAGCCTAATTCCCTCTTAAGATCAGGAGCCATCTTGTCAAAAGTTATAAAAGATTCATTTCTGTTTTCTGTAAAATATTAGGATTTCTATTTGGCCTGGCCGTATTTTGATGTTTTAAACTTGCTTGGAATTTCTGCCCATGCCTTGAACTCACCCATGCCTGGTTTTTCTGACCAGATAACAACTCTCTCTGAAACCTTAGTGGCACCTCATAAATTCTGTCTTTCCCTGACCAGATAACAACCCTCTCTGAAACCCCATTGGTGCCTCATAAATTCTGATGTTGGGATCTGAATTTACTCCCTAAGTGCTGAACCATTTAGACCATTAACTTTTTTCAATTGAATAGTTTTTTCCTCACAAATAGTGCTCACATTATTAAAATAAGGTACTCTGAGCATGCATTTGCATTGCAAGGGGTAGGGAGAGTTCAGTTCATATGAGCCAAATTGGGGCTGCTAGTTTGTTAATCCTGGGCATTAAGGCCCGTCACCATGACCAAAAACTGCATGCAATTGTGCCACTTACAGGGTCCTCCATCTCACATTTATGTCCTGCTGTGAAATGGAACCTGGGAAGGGGTGCCATCTTGGCAGGTACTAGAAGTCTTTTATGGGCAAGTAGAAATGGGAGTCAGAATTCAGGAAAGAGGCAAGATGGAAATTTGACTGAAGGAAAGGATACCACAGTGTGATGGCTTGGATATAAGATGTCCCCCCAATAAGCTCCTGTGATAGATAATGTAGCAATGTTCAGATGTTCAGAGGTGAAATTAAGATTATGAGAGCTGTAACATCAGTGGATTAATCCATCTGATGGATTAGTAATTTGAAAGAACTACTGTCCTGGGTGATAACTATGGGGAAGTAGGGTGTGGCTGGAGGAAATAGGCCACCTTGACACTTATATTTTAGGGGCTTGTCTCCTCTCTCTCTTTCTGCTTCCTGGCTGCCATGAGCTGAGCAGCTTTGCCTCTGTTGCCTCTTTCTGCCACGATATTCTGCCTGCCCTAGGGCCCAGATCAATGGAATTGGCGAACCATGGACTAAACCTCTAAGACTGTGAACCAAAATAAACCTTTCCTCTTCTAAGTTCTTGTCAAGTATTTTGTTCCCAGTGGCAAAAAGCTGACTATACACACGGTGTGGTACATTCTTTCCTCTTCCCTTAGTTTCTTAAGAAAGGAAGGAAGGAAGTGCTGGAGGAAAAGTTAGAGAAAGGAGAACACTAAGCTTTCTAAACTGTCAGTTCAAATTTTATTAATGATTCTTAAAGAATTACAAACACTACTAACAACTAGTAAGGGTTCACAAAAGTTACATCTTTGCAACTTAAAATTGTATGTGCAAGGAGCTTAAGTCAGACATCTGCTGGACTGAGTGACATTTAGAACCACTCATTGTGTAAACAGAGTTCCCAGAAGAAGAAATATAGATGGCCAAACAAACGTGAAATACTGAGGTCACTAAAAATTATAGAAAGGCAATTTAAAGCATATATCTCTGTGTGTGTGTGTATACATACATATACACATAGGTATATGCATATTTTTTTTGCCTCAAAGTTCAACATGTTCATCCTGACACTCCAGTAAAATGAAAGAGAAATACAAGAAAGAGAAAGTCAAAGGATCTAAGAAACATTAGAAATCCCTTAAGGGTGTAATTAAAATTTAAAAAAAAATGAATTATGGTAGTTGTGGTACATACCCAGAAAACAGTAATGCAAAATTTAGAAAGTTGTATGCTTCAGAAATTGGATGACCTTCATGATATGAGAAAGAGGATATATGTTTCTAATGTCAACTAGCTAAAAAATATGAAAAGCAAGTAGAAACCTCAGAAAAATCAAGAAGCATATAAGATCCTAATCTAAATGAGAAGCAATCTAAATTAAGGCATAGTTTTGAGGGACTGATTAGAGTAAGGAAAGACAATTTATTTAATTTTTCCTTTTAAACATTTTCTTTGGAGTGGCCTAGGATTCTTTGCTTTCTTACCAGATTCCTCAGTAATTGATTGAAATGTTTACAGAGTTATAAAACTCCCTGTGAGTTATCAACATTTATAATCAATCTTTGGACAAAAGCACAGAAGACAACTTTGGTTTACAAACAGAATAGAGGTATTAAAAATCCATTAAATATAAAAGGGAATGGTAGTGATGACGGAAATCAGGAGGTGAGGGAAATGGGAGGTAAAGAGGGAAGAGTAGATGGGGAGTTTCTCATTCCATAGTAGGGAATCAAGGGGATTACAGACTAAAGTGTGAGAAGAGACAGAGGGTGAGAGGATGAGGGAGCACAAACCCTCATGTAGCAGGAGGCAGTAAATACTGTTGCAAGTTCATAAATAAAAGATCAGAGACATAAGGATGTTATTAATATTTTCTGGCAACCACCAGAAGAACATTACCCAGAACTGGCAAAAATTAGTTGTAATAGGGAGTGGATGGAGAGAGGAGGAGTGGAAGGAGGAGAGTTTTCTTAATGTTCTCTACTACTTGAATTGGATTTTCATCACATGTAGATATTAATTTTTTCAAAAATGGAAATAATAGTACTGCAAAGTGTTTGCATTGGCAAAGAAAACAGGTACTCTTCTACTCTGCAAAAATGAAAATTGAACTTTATTTATTTATTTATTTTTATTAGTGCTTTATGGTTTACCATAGTAATTGGGTTCATCCTGACAATCTCATACATGCATGGAAATTGATTTCAGTTTATGATTCTCCTTTTCCCCTCTGAAAATTGAACTTTAACAGGCAATTCTGTGTATTAAAAAGAACCAGGTCACTCTCCTATAGTAACACCATATAAGTTCAACTGTGGCTGGCAAGCCAACCAAGGAGGAGGCAGAAGACACACAGGGCTTTTCCACATCCCATGTGAGCGAGAACCTGTGTGTCCTCGTGCCTTCTCCCTGTGCACGTCTCACACGCTGACTCACTATTAAGCAGCACCAGCCGCCCAGGTTCTTAGAGTTCTCCCATCTCCAGTCTTCATCTTTATCATGATCTCTACATGGAAGACTGAATCTGGTGGTTTCTCCATCCTCACATGACTCACTTTGGTTTACTTTTGTGGAAGCCACTAAATTGGGAGCTGGGACTTTTCCCTTCTGCCAGAGTCTGAGGCAAACCACAATTTTCCATAGTCTCTGGGTGCACGCCAGCCACTTGGAGACGTGCCCTTGGGTCTGTTCGTCCTCTCCTCCTGGTTACTCAGAAGAGGCCCTGTTTGTGTTTCAAATGCAGCAACATATTAGAAGAGTGGCCCCCACAGGCTGACATGCTCGTTCTCCCCATCACTGCTGATGTTATGGGAAAGAGAACACCTTGGACAGCCTCAGCGATGGTAGTCCAACTTGATTTGAGTAGGGTAGCCATGTGCTTCTTGAGATTTTATAACAAAACTCCTGGGAAATGTCTGTGGTAGAACTACATTTTTGTAGAGTGTAACAGTTTACACATCACCATGATAGCCCTATGATCTCCATTTTAAATGAGAAAATTGAGCTCTGTGGCAAGTCAGCCACCCTGATCACTTGGCTACAAAGTAGTAATATAGGGATTAACATCCTGATTATAGGATTCCTAGTCTCCTATATGAGATTTTTTTAGGACTTCTTTTCTCAGTGCAATAGTTATAGGAATTAGACAAGAAGCTCTTTACTCTCTTTCAGAGTTCCACAGAAATTTCTGGAATCTAGTAACTCACTTTGTTGGCCTTTGGGCTGAATCCCAAGTTTGACACTTAACAACTATGTGCCCTTCATCAAGTTCACACATCCCTGAGTTTTAATGTCCTCATGAGTAGGTTGGAGGTAATAATACTTATCTCCAATAAAACCTCATCAGGATTGCTTTGAGGTTTAAATAAGATCCTACAGAAAGTAGGAGCTCAAAGTGGCCATGTTGATGGTGGTTTAAGTGTGAAGAGATGGTTTTGAAACACAGTGGACACATTACACAACCCATACAAATTTCTTCTTCAGATGGGTTCCAATTAACTACTCCCCTGTCTTCTCAGATGTCAATTTGCCTTCAGGATACCAACTTTATAAGTAACTGGTCAAGCTTGGGGGACAGAGGTGGAAGGTTCAAGGCCAGTCTAGGAAATATAGCAAGTCCTTCACCTCAAAAATAAAAACTGGTTAAAGGGAATTAAATACTTAACTATAATATGTGAAACGACTAGAAGGAAACAGGGAAACACTTTAGGACATTGGAATGGGCAAAAAATTTTTTGGATAAGATCCCAAAGCATAGAAAACAGAAGCAAAAATAGACAAATGAGATTACATCAAACTGAAAAGTTTCTTTGAAGCAAACAACCATCAAAGTGAAGAGACAGCTTATAGAATGAGGGAAAATATTTGCAAACCACATATCTGGCAAGGTCCAGTATCCAGAATGTCTATATCTTCATAGAACCCTAAAACTTAATATAAAAACAACTTGACTTAAAAATGGGCAATAGATCTAAATGGATATTTCTCAAAAGAAGATACACTAATGGCCAATAGATACATGAAAAAATGCTCAACATCATTAATTGGGGAAATGCAAAACAAAGCCACAAGAGATATCACTTCACACTAGTAACAACAGGTATCATCAAAAAGACTAAAAACAAGTGCTGGTGAGGATATGGAGAAAAGAGAACTCTTGAATACTAATGGGAGGAATGTAAATTAGTATATCTATTATAGAAAATAGTATGGGGGTTCTTTAAAAAATGAAAATAGAACTACCATTTGACCCAGCAATCCCATTCCTGGGGAGATATCCAAACAAAATGGAACCCGTATGTCAGAGACATATGCACTCCTCTGTGTTCTTTACAGCACTGTTCACAATATCCAAGAAAGGGAAACAGCCAAAGTGCCCATCAACTGATAAATGGATAAAGAAAATGTGGTAATACATACCACTGAACACTGTTTTGTCATTGAAAGAATGAAATCATGTCATTTTCAACAACATAGATGAAACTGGAGGTCATGGTTAAGTGAAATAAGTCAGGCACAGAAGGACAAATACCATATTATCTCACTCATATATAGAATCTAAAAAACAATGATCTCACAGAAATTGAGAGTGGTTGGAAAAATAGTGATTAAAAAGCAATCGATTCTTGCTCCATGGCATTGAATAGATAATTAAAAGTCATAAAGAGTTAAAACATTGTTTTTCATAAACAAGGTTGGGTTTTTTAAAAAGCAAACTCTAGGGCTTGACTTTCCTTTTGGATAATAAAGGCTGACAAATAAAAAAAATAAAGAAAAAAAATGAAATTGAGAATAGAATAGTGGTTACCTGAGATTGAAGAGAGTCTGGGGGAGAGAGGATGGAAAGGTTGGTCAATGGATTTTAAGTTTCAGTTAGATAAGAATAATAAATTCTGGTGTTATTGTGTAAAATAGTACAACTATAGGTCATAATTAGGTACTACTGTACATTTCAAAAATCTAGAAGAAAGAATTTTGGATGTTTTTATCATAAAGAAATTATAAATGTTTGAGGAGATAGATATCTATTGAGAATGTTCATGATAAGGATGCAGAGGAAAAAGTGTAAGTCAAGACTTCAGAGTAGAGGTGCTCAACAGGGAAGGAAGGGAGACTTGATATGCCCCCCTCCCCACATCTTCCCAAGTCTGGAGAAGTTTTTGGCTGTTACAACTGGGAGGAGTGTGCTATTGGCATCTAGTGGGCAGAAGGCAAGAGATGCTGCTAAACATCCTGCAATGTAAAGGACAGCTGTCCACCCCCCAAACAAGGAATCACTGGTCCAAAATGTTGGTAGTGTGGAGGTTGAGAAATTCTGGTTTATAGCTTTCATCCTTTAACCAAATATATCTACCATTAAGCAATGTGACTTGTTGCATGAATAAAACAACCCAGGTGAGAACAGAGTCTTTTGCTAAAAAGTGTAAGTCATATGATTTTTAAAAATCTTGCAAATGAGAAGTCTTAGTATCCCCCACAACTCCTTAACTTAAACTTAACTTTTCTTTTCTTTCTTTCTTTTTTTTTTTTTTTTTTGGTAATGCTGGGGATTGAACCCAGGGCCTCACATTTGCTAGGCAAGCACTCTACCATTGAGTTACATCCCCAGCCCTCCCAAACTTTTCAAGTATGAAATGAGCATAATTTAATAGAACCAAATATTCTAAAAATTATACAAAACTTTGCAAAGACATTATTACAGCTTTTAAACATAGGTATTTATTATCTTTATAAGTTTATAAGTCACATGAATTGTCTTATTCAGTATTTACAATTGGATATCATTGTCCCAATTTCATAGATTGTGAGATGATAAACTTTAATATTTTTGGGACATCTGCTATATGTCTAGGCACTGTACTTGTCACCAGACAGACAGAAGTTTGGTCTTAAGAAGTTCAAAATCTCCTGTTGGACACCCACATGTGATACGTATACTAATAGAAGTAGGGATAAACAGTCATGGGAGAATGGGAAGAAAACTGGGGGAGGAAACCAAAGTCATTTGCCTAAGGTTACGAAACTAGTAATTGACAGATCTGGTTCTTGATTTAAGGTCTTGAGTCTCAAATCCTCTGTCTTGGCATAAAGATATAATCTCCTTAGCTTTTCTAGTGAAATAAAAACAAAACTGAAAAATATTTACTCATAAATTACCAAGTGGGCAAAGTATATAGAATCATTTTTGGAACTGTGGTCCAGACTGGGATGATGACTGGGAAGATAAGACTTGGCAGAGCAGAATAATAAAGGGCGTCTAGTTCTCAACCCACCCACCAGGCTGTCCCCGAGTTTGGACAGTTAAGACCCACACCCCCGGAGAAGCCTGACTTTGAGTTGGAGGAGCTGGAAAAAGATCTCTTGAGGTTAGGCGAAGTTCCCTAAATGTAGCCAAGGTTCCCTTTCCTCTCTTTGCAGCTGGTGTGAAGAATTCTCCATTTAGGGAGATAATCTTAAGTGAGTGGGAGGAGCTGCCTAACAACTGGTGGGGTAAATAGGGAGGAAGACAGAAACAAATAGCCAACTTCTCTAGTGTCCTCTGGTCAGCTCTTTCCCTCCCCCCTTCCTCCCCCAAATCTGGATGGAAATATGAAGCCACAGTCCACTGGCAATTGCTCATTCTGATGACAAATAATAAGCCAGTCCCTTGAAATATCATTTAACAGCTGTTTGCTTCCACAATCCAGGAGACACGATTTTGCCATCTGGATTTGCTTAAATGGCCCGAGATGGGCATATTCGGGCAGTGTGCACTCCCAGTAGAGGGCGGAGGCCAAGCCAGAGCCAATCTGGTGATTAAAGCTCAGGGACTAAGTCACCCCCTTTGTCCTTTCAGACAAGGATGGGAGTAAATGGGATCCATGCCAGTGACATAAAGTCCTCATTTTCCATTCAGGCCTGAGCTTTGTCCCCAGGGCCAGGAGCAGGGGGTAAACATGAAACCTGATTTGCTTGTGCAGTGTAGAACTACAAAATCATGATACTCTCAGGGCCCCTCCTTCCCCCCTCCACTTCCTGGTGAGGAGGCTGAACAGTCTTAACTGTCACCACATTTATTCTGTCCAGCCCCTGCCTCCAGGGCCACCGTCGACTGAACCAGAGTGAACACCTGACCCAGGCTGCGCCCAGCACATCCGCTCTTCCGGGAATTTGGAATTGGTGCCTTAGAGACATTGAACGTTCCAAACCAGAGGTTTTCACCCTGACTCTATGTTGAAACTGCCTAAGGAATTCTGAAAACAGGCCCTGCTCCACACACACACACACACACACACACACACACACACACACACACTCACTTATGGGATGGCCACGCCTACACCCCAGATTCTGACTTTAATTATTCTAGGTTAGACTGAACTAAGTTCTAGCTTGTTCTGCAGAGCTTCCTATTGTAGCTGGGAGAGGCACAAATGCACAGAGGAGCAAACACACAGAGATCCGTGAAGTGGACCTTCAGTGAGAAGTTGGGCTGAGAGACCCCAGTCCTTGAATGAGCAGACAGTGACTTGATTCTTAGAGCTTTCTAATTTGGAGTTCCAGACTAAGGCTCAGTTGTAGTTCCTGCCCTTGAATAACTTCCTTCAAAACATTTCTTCTGAAGTTACTGTGAGTAGCTTCTATTACATTTAATAGCATGAACCTTCACCAAACCATTCTCACAGCCTGTCCATCGCCTGTCACAATCCTGCTGATTTGGCCTCAGAAATCTTTCTCAAAACTCATCCTTGTAGGCTTTTCAATGGTGTTCTCATTATCGCCCTCCATGAGTGGACTTTGCCCAGGTCCCCTTCACTCCATCTAGATTCCCCATGACATAGATCCAATCCAATCATTCCCCAAATTAAGAGTCCTTTACTGGTTCCTCCTTGTCTGTTAAAATAGCAAAACAGTTCTGGATAAACTGGCATGTAAAAAATATGTTACTAACTAAAAAAAAATAAATATCAATGGGCATATAATAATTTTGCTTTTATTTTGAAAATGTGATTTAATTATGCATACATAAAAAATTCATGCATAAATTTAGGACAAAGAAAGAATACCTTTCAAACCATTAGTTCAGGTTTCCTTGCTCCAGTGTCCTCTCTCCCTACTCCATGCCACATACCCTCTAGCTGTCCTAAACTTTCATTCTTCCCCCATCAGATCACCCTCTTTCAAGTAACTATGGCATTGCCTGTTCTTTGCTTCTTACTGAAATGCCTGTACTCCATTTTTTGCCTGAACACTTCTACTTTTCCTTTTTTGCTTCAGATCCAGTGACAACTCCTCTGGGAAGTCTTCTTCAGGTGACCCATTCCTACTGCAAGTCAAGGCTACTTCTCTCTCCCAGGGGCCCCGTAGTCGCTAGCTACTAGGTCTACTACAATTCCACTTAATTTTGCTGTGGCTGATGTGATCAGACCATTCTTTTCCCAACGGGAGGTGAGCTCTTGGAGATGAGGGCTGAAGTTTATTCATCTTGGTCTTCTGTATATAGCAAAGAGCCTGAGTAATAATGGATTCACAGAAATTCTTGGTGGTTTCATTGGTTGAACCGATGAACAGACTCTTGCACTCAAGACAGAGCCAAGAGGTACAGCTTCTGTGCTCTTCTAGAAAAAGTCTACCAGCTCCAAGTAATCACAGTCCTATTTCTGAGCTAGCTGGTCCCATGCAAGGAGTCATTGTTTTGTTTTGTGTTTTTTTCACCAGCTTGTTGGCTGTCACCAAGCTGAGTGGTAATTGTTGATGTGGGCCTTTAAACACCACAAAGATCAGTTGAAAATGTGTTTCTAGGAGTGACTAACAAGAAGATAATGAGTCTATGCCTATTCTGAAAATTGTCTAAGTGATGGTGGGTTACTTATTTCTGTGTGGGTATTTGCTTCTTTCTTTCGCTCATCTCTTTAAGGAGAAATCTTCATGGCAGAATCCTTCTTGCCCCCTCCAAAAAAGAAACTTTCCTTATTGCTGGGAAAGAAGCTAATTCAGGCTGTAAAATAAAATAACAGGGCTGATAAACAAAGGGAAGTCATAGAGGTAAGGGGTGTAGGAATTTTCTTCAAGAGGATAAGGACAATCTCATCAGAGCAAATATGAGTAAAGGAGAGAGGGAAGAGGATGGGAATTTTCAATGTTTAGTATGTAGTAAATATTTAAGCATTCCAACTTAATTTTATTCTCTGTAATGATTTACATGACAGATGAATAAAGAATGAAATTACTTTTAAATTACATGTTGGCTATTGCCCTATGCTTCTTAAATATGACACTGTCCCAAGGCCAACACATAAGATCCAAGTCTTTGCAAAAGTTACATCTACAAATGGGTGAGAAGGGTCTGTGAAGAGATGAGTTTGCCTTCTGTTCAGGACATTGCTATCTTTACAGCTGTTTTTGCCAGAAAGAATGGATCTGGGGCAAGGAGAGACAGCAGAAGTCCAGAGATGACCAGATCTGGGTGCTGGGGAGACAGCCTGAACAGTGAAGCACTGGATTTGGGGAAGTAAAGGTGGAAGGGTCCCTCAAAAAGGCACTGTCCTCACCGTTCTCTGGAACTCTTAGGCCATGGGTGTCTAGGAGCTCAGATGGGTGGGTTGGAGGGAGGAAGGGGAAACTGATTTTGATACCAGTTTACAGCTAAATGCTAGTATGTTGGGCCAGCCTCATCTGGACAGGCATCCACCCAGACCATGGACATCCTAGGAGCCACAAACCACTGGGCCATGGAGATCAGTACTGACAGGCAGTGGCTCTGGGAAAGTCATGGTTTCTAATATCCCAATTATAGCTCACTCAAAGAAAAGTCTCTGAAATATACTGAGAATCCTCCACTGTGACTGCAGATTGTAAGACTAGAAAGGGAAGGTCCCTGAGGCAAGGTCAACAAAGAGACAGCAAAACAGACATTTGATTGAAAGTGGGAAGAGATACTCTAGACCACCACAGACACTGTGGATTCAGACTTATTGCTGGGAAGATGTGCTTGCCTGAGGGAAGAGCCAAGGCAGAGCACGGTGGCTTGGTGAAGAGAAATACCATTCTGGTTGGATAGGTGTACTGGACCTCAAAAGCCAGAAGACCTGGGCTTGATGCCTTGCTCATTGCTGAAATTTTATTTAGCATTGGGCTTTCAGTGTCTTCAAGTATTTGTTGCATTGTGCACCTTCTACAAAAATATACATTCTACAAAAATATTGAGAACTCCTGTATACCAGGTACCTACTGGGCTAGGTGCTGGGGATGCAGGGTGAATAGGTAGATGTGGTCCCTGTCCTCTTGGGCTCACATTCTACAGAAGGAATCAAAATGTTGGTTGGGGTCCAACATGTTGACTCAGGAACTGACTCCTTTACCAAGACTCCTAAAGTGCAAGAAGTAAAATTAAAAAATCAATAAATGTGATGGCATCAAATTAAAAAGCTGTTTCACAGCAAAGGAAACAATTGTGAGCAGGAAGAAAGAGCCTACAGAATAGGTGAAAATCTTTGCCACATGCTCTTCAGATAGGGCATTAATATCCAGGATATGTAAAGAACTCAAAATACTTAACACTAGAAACCAAAACCCCAAAACAAATAACTCAGTTAATAAATGGGCAAAGGAAGTGAACGGACACTTCACAGAAGAAGAAATACCAACAGTCAACAAATACATGTAAAATGTTCAACATTTCTATTAATTAGAGAAATGCAAATTAAAACAACACTGATATTTTATCTTACTCCAGTCAGAATGTCAATTTTCAAGAATACAAGTAACAATAAATGTTGGTGAGCATAAAGGGAAAAGGGAACACTCATATATTTTTAGTGGGATTGCAAACTGATGCATCCACACTGGAAAGCAGTTTGGAGATGTCTCAAAAAAAAAAACTAGGAATGGAACCATCATACCACTCAGCTATCCCACTCCTTGGAATATATACAAAGGACTTAAAATCAGTCTACTACAGTGATGCAGCCACATCAATGATTGTAGTGGCACAATTCACAATAGCCTTGATGCCCTTCAACAAATGAATGGATAAATAAAATTTGGTATGTGTACACAATGGAATATAATTCAGTCATAAATAAGAATGAAATTATGACATTTTCTGGTAAATGGATGGAACTGGAAACTATCATGCTAAATGAAATAAGACAGTCCCATCCCCAGCAGTCAAGTTTGAATATTTTTTCTAATATGCAAAGCTCATCCAAAATTAGGTGGAGGGATTAAAGAAGAATAAAACAAAGATCAATGGAGTAGACAAAGGGGAACAAAGGAAAGGGAGGAGGGATGGGATAGGGAAAGATGGTGGAATGAATCTGACCTAATTCTCCTATGTACATATATGAATATTCCACAGTGAATCTCACCATCATGTACATCCACAAGACATCAAAAAAAAAAAAAAAAACTAAGTAAATAGCAGAAAGATCAGTAGAGGGAAGGGAACAGAGAGGTAGAGAGAGGGAAGGGGAGGGGAAGCAGAACAGGAACAAATTATATTCCATGCTTTTATAATTATGTCAAAATGAATTCTATTTTCAAGTATAACTTAAAAGAACCCATAGGGGAAAAAAATGTCGGTTGGATCTGGATCCCTGCCGCCTACTGCCTTCCTGCCACATCTCTTTCTGTGGGACAGGGCTTTGGCCAGTACTTTCAAAAATTGTTAGCAGGAATAAGGGGAGGCTCAGAACACCACAGTTTAGGACAGATCAGAAAATGAATCTGATCTCCTGGCCACAATCATCGTCTCCAGCATGAGGGATTTGTGGAGAAGCTGGGAGGTTCCAGAACAAAGCCAGGAAATGATGACAGCCTCTTTCCAGGCCTTTCCAAGAAAGCTATAAATCTTTTTCCCGGTCTACACAAGAAGCAAAAATAAATTTTAGTAACTTTTCTGACATCAGTAGGATAGTTGACAGCCCACTTCTAGGGACTGAGTAGAGAGTTGGAAAGACAACCCAGGTAGAAAAATGAAGTGTGACCACAAGTGTGAAGGTAAAAATATCATAGAGGCGATTTAATTATATATGTGGCAGTTTTCTTCCTGCTCTGTCTCCAACACACTTGTAGACAGAGCGACCAAATAGCCCAAATGAGTGCTTATTATTTGATTCTTTCCTTTAAAGTGAATACCAAGGAAACATTCCCCAGTGTTGGTGGTTTCCATCTATGGTGTGTGAGCAAGCATGGACTCCGTAGGCTGAGGGAAGCTTAGTTTCACTGGGGATGTGCTTGAGGTCTCTATTTGGTTTCAAGGCTGTACTTTACCTCATCCATCCAGCTCACTGTCCAAGGGCTGATCTGTGGGGTCTCCACAAGACCCCAGCTTGCAGGCTTGTGGCTGGGTTGAGCCAATGAGAAGAACCAGTGAAAGATGTTCTAAGGGCTTTGGGGAAAACGGGGTGGGGCCTCTATCCAGCCCCTGCCTTGACAGCTGCTGGATTCCTTTATGGATGGTGACAGCTCTCCTTCTCTGTGGCTACAGTTCCTACTGGGCTCAGGTAAATGCACCTTCTGGCCCACTGTTGCCAACCCTGGGGCTCCGTTACCCCTGCCCAGATGCTGTAAATTGTCCTTTGATAAACTTCTTAGTCACCCCTCTGGGTGTAAGTGCCATCTGTCTCTAGCTGAAATTCTGACTCATGTACTCTCTGAATTGGACTTGAGGAATTTCTGAAATTTCATGGAACATTTACTTTAACAAAAATGTTTTGAGCAAGTACTTCGCAATGCTTAAACAATCGATACCTAAACATTTTTGAGTGCCTGGTATGTTCCAGGTGCCACACTAAGTGATTTCTATGATTTAATCATTACAACATCCTTGTGGTCAATTTTTTTTAAAAAAACTTCTCTTCAAGCATGAAAACTAATGTTCATTGCATATAAGCACATTTGCCCAAGGCAAGAAACTACAGGGAGAGATTTCATGCCCAGATACATTTCAGTTTTAAACTTATATTTTAAGCTTCTATTCTTTATGGCCTGTTATATAAAATATAATTATGA
The DNA here is from genome assembly GCF_052094955.1 of Ictidomys tridecemlineatus. Classification (NCBI taxonomy): domain Eukaryota; kingdom Metazoa; phylum Chordata; class Mammalia; order Rodentia; family Sciuridae; genus Ictidomys; species Ictidomys tridecemlineatus. The sequence goes on along the minus strand of NC_135487.1, from coordinate 77,784,799 downwards.
TAGAGTATTTGGAAGAATAAGGAAAATCAGAGGAAGAAAAAGAACTCTGCCACGTTGCAGTGTGTGTGTACCTGTTTTGTGCTGCTGTAACAGAATATCACACATTGGTTGCTTTATAATGAAAAGAGATTTATTTCTTAGAGTTTTGGAGTCTGGGAATTTGAAGGTCAAGGAACCCGCATCCAGGGAGGACTTCCTTGCTATATTATTCCATGGTGGCAGAAGGTGGAAGGTCAAGAAAGCTCTTGAGCACGTGAGGGAAGAGGTCTGAATTCATCTTTCATCAAGAACTCACCTTCACAATAACTAACCTCCTCCTGATCTAATGGTATTAGTGCACTCATGAGGACATAAACCAAGACCTAATAAAAGTCACCTCTTAAAAGTCCCAACTCTCCAGTCAACAAATTTATTAAAAAATATTCAACATTTTTTAGCAATTAGAGAAATGCAAATTAAAACTGCACTGCGATTTCATCTCAGTGCAGTCAGAATGGCAATTATCAAGAATACAATTAACACTAAATGTTGGCGGTCATAAGGGGGAAAGGGTACACTCATACATTTCTGGTGGGTCTGCAAATTGGTGTAACCACTTTGGAAAGCAGTATGGAGATTTTTCAAACAACTAGAAATGGAACCACCATTTGACCCAGATATCCCATTCCTCAGTATATATCCAAAGGATTTAAAATCAGCAGACACATCAATGTTTATAGCAGCTCAATTCACAATAGCTAAGCTATGGAACCAACCTTGGTGCCCTTCAACAGATGAATGAATAAAGAAATTATGGTATATATACACAATGAAGTAAGCCAATCCCAAAAAACTAAAAGTCAAATGTGGAAGCTAACCCACATTAAGGGGAAAGGGAAAGAATAGATATTCAGTAGATTAGACAAAGGGGAATGAAAGGAAGGGAGGGGGTATAGGAAAAGGAAAAACACTAGAATGAATCTGAAATAATTTTTCCATGTCCATATATGAATACACCATAGTGAATCTTACCATTCTTACATCCATAAGAATGGGGTTCTAACTAGACTAACCTATATTTCATGCTTGTACAATTATATCAAAATAAATTCTACTGTCATGTATAACTAAAAAAAACAATAAAAAAATTCCGAGTTCTCAACACTGTTGCTTTGGGGATTAAGTTTCCAACACATGAATTTGGGGGGAGTTTCAAACCATAGCAAGGGGCAAACATACACAGATAATTGGATGACTAATTTTATCTGGCCAACTGAGAGTTGGAGGAGAGTATTTGGGGGGAGAACAATATGTGCAGTGATCGGCTGGTAAACACTTGACAACTGGTCCCCTCTTCCCCCTGAAAGCCCTAATTCATAGTGTTGTAGTGTAAATACTTGCCCAGCACTGACTTCAAGCTCCTAATATGACATTAATAAATGGGGAGGTGGGAAGACATGGGCACAATCGGCTCTTGAAAGTCAGTATAAGCCTGCTCCAGTACACCACTGCCGTTACGTGAAGGGCCAGAGTCCCAAGCTAGCCTGGTGGTCTGGGGTACTACAAGTGGAAAAGAGCTGCAAGAGTACAAGGGACACATGGTGAGGGACAATGGAATGGGGACAGGGATAGGACTGAAAAGGAGGGAGAAAGGCCCAGGGAGAAGACCGTGGCTGATGGGCTAGAGCTGTGCTTTGCAATTTGATGGCCATGCCCTGCTACCAAGAGCTTCAAATGTGGCTTTGAGCGAAATACATATGCCAGATTTTTAAAATCTAATATGAAAAAAAGAATGCAAAGGTATCATTAATACTTTTTAATATGTCTTACTTTTAAAATACTTTATATATGTAACATACATATACATACATGTAATGATTCCATATTAAAATGATAATGTTTTGTATATCATAATATCCAAGTATTGTAATGTTTGTAATAAATATTATTACAATTAATTCCATCTATTTATTTTTACTTTTTTTTTTTTGATAGTTGTGTTTGGACAGAATGCCTTTATTTATTTATTTATTTATTTAATGTAGTACAGAGGATCAAACTCAGTGCCTCACACATGCTGGGCAAGCACTGTGCCACTGAGCTACAGCCCCAGCCCTTTATTTTTACTTTTTAAAGTGTAGCAGTTAGAAAATTTAAAAAATTATCTATGTGGCTGGTATTGTATTTCTTTTGAACAGCTCTGGGCCAGAAAACTTGGACTTTATAAAGGTTATAGAGTTTTAGATGAGTACTAAACAGATGTGGCCTGCTTCCCATAAAGATCAATCTGGTGCCATATGGAGTTTGCTGAGTCCTGGTGGTGTTACCGCTGTTGACCGGTGACGAGTTCTTGCTCCCCGATGTTGAAGAATAACACCAAAGAAGCACGCCGAGGCAAGGCCAGAGTAGAAATTAGAAATTTATTAAAGGACAGAAGAAAAGACTTCTCCCGGAGGAAGAAGGGGACCCAAAAGGTGGAATCCGTGGAAGTGAGGTTGTTTCCCCTTTTTATAGTTCTTTCAGTCATGGAATGTAGGTTAGAAGGCCCCAGGGGTGGGACACAGGAGGGCCAAAGAAGTAGTCTGAGCAGGAAGGACTTCATTATCACTTCTTTGTGATGGGCTCATTAACATTTCTTTGGGATGGGCTGTCTTCAAATCTGTTGGGGGCTGTTCATTAATACTTCCAGGTGGACTTTGGCCTAGGCCCTTTTCGGAACTTCATTAACATTCCATGAGTTGTCCTGTGTTTTCCCTGAGTCATTCCCAGCATGGCCTCCATTTTAGATTTCACTCGGTATTAGACCCGATTTACCTAACTACACTAACTACCTAACTTTAAATCTGGCTTCAGTGGGAGGAGAGGGATTATTGAGAGAGTCCAGGTCAGAGGGACCTGGGGCTGAATTTAGGCAGAGGGGGTGAGAGGAAGAAGGAGAAAGCAGAATGGGTGGGATGGTGTGGCCAATTGAATGTGGGAGATGGTCAGAGAGAGAGATCAAGGGTGATGGGCAGGTGTCTGTCTAGCTGGAAATGGGATTAACAGAAGATTTCTTGTAGGCGAGGAATAGGTTTGGTTTCAGACATGCTGAGTTTGAGGTGCAGAGAACTTGCAAGAGTCCAACTGGCAATTGTGCAGAGGTGGCTGATATATTGTTGGCTCCATCTTGAAAACACATCCCAAATGGACTGTTTCCTACCACTTCTATTGCTTCCATCCTAATCCAAGCCACTCTAGTCTCTTATCTGGATTATTGTTCTTGCCTACCAGCTGAACTCCTTGCTAACTCATGTGCCCTCCTTTTCTCAAGTCTCAGTGCAGTAGCTGGAGTAATCTCCTTTTCTCAAGTCTCAGTGCAGTAGCTGGAGTAATCTTGTTAAAAGTCACATTAGAATACGTCCTTTCTCCCCTCAAATTTCCAGTGAATTCTACTGCACTCAGAGTTCATGCCATTCTGTGCAATGACCCCTAGCCCTGTGTGACCTGGCCCCTGCTGCTCTCTGAGCTTTCACTACTCTGTCCCTCAGTGACACTGGCCTCCTTGCTGTTCCTAGAACTCTCCAGAACCCTCCTGCCCAGGGGCCTCTGGGCCTGGTACTCTACCTCAAAGGCTCTTCCCTTGGATCTCTGAGGAGTTCTCAGTCCTCCAGGTCTTGATACATCTGTTCCCTTCTCAGTGAAGCCTTCTTTTTTTTACCCCATCTAAAATGACACCCCATTCTTTCCTTTCCTTTTCTGTATCTTGTCATTAGCTCATCACATTGAGAATGTTACTTAGCATGTTTTCCGTCCCCTCAAGGGACGGAAGCTCTGTAAGGCAGAGATTTTGTTTTATTCTGTTGTGTCCCCTGTGTTTCGTAGTAGGTACTGGATTAGAGTGTGTTAAATGAACAAACAAACTCTAGTATATCAGCCAGTAAATACCTATATCCTAGAACTGTCCTGCCTTTGGGAGCCCAGCTCTGGTGCTTGTAATTGTGACCTTGGGCTGGTGATTTACCATCTCTGAGCCTTCATTTTATCATCTGTGGGATGGAGAGATTAATACCACCTTCCACGATTGTAAAGATTCATCCATTCAATGGTTGTAGAGCCCCCACCCTGTGCCAGGAGGCGTGCTTAAGGGGGATTAAGTGAGAGATTGTTTTTAAGATCCCATGACACTGTGTCTGGCACCTTGTAAATGTTTACACTTACTGAGCATTAGCAGCAGGAGGAGGAGAATCAGGAAGAGGAGGGTCAGGCATTTAAAAAGTGAGCTGGTATGAGCTGCAGACCAGGGAGTGAGCAGACGCTGGAAATAAATGAACCATCCCAGGGGATAAGAGCAGAATGGGAGGGAGGGAGGGGACTGGGCTGGCCTTGCTGAGTTCACAGGGTGATGCTCAGTGGATGGGAGGGGAATTCCAGTGACTGTATCAGCCAACTAATCAGTCTCCAGGACCCAAGTCCTGAAGGAGAGCAGACATGGACCTCCCCAAAGCCACGAGTCATTGCTCCTAGAACACTGTGGGGGCAAGGATGGGATGGGGGGGGCACTGCAGGAAACAAGGAGAACATGGTAACACACTGTGACAGGGTCCCACCACTTCAGACTGGAGTAGGGCTGGACTGGGCATCCTAGGTGTCATGACTTGAGAATACTTTACGAAAGGGCAGCACCTCCTGTGGGCACAGAGGCAACTAAGAGTGTATAAGGGCTCTCAGGAGGCAGAGGTCCATAGGCTGCTGTGGTCTGAGCGGGTCTCCAGGTAGCATGATATGAAGGCCAAGCATCGGAATGTCACAGGTCAGGCAAGAGAAGAGCGCAGGATGAGAAGCCCTGCCCCTTCCTTTTGGCCTTAGATGTCTCTGGACCTGGCCTTGTTGCCCTGGGCTGAGCTTTGCTTTAGTCTTTCTGGTGGATTTTTTCAGCAAACATCCCAAGGACATTTAACTGCATGAAAGTGTAAAAGAAGTCCCCACCCCCACCTGGGATCTAGGCCCCAGGATAAGGGAGAGCCAGACAGGAGGTGTTTCCATGACATGCACTCCTCAGGCTACTTCAGGGCTGGCTGACTACCCTCAGAAGCCCTGATGGTGTCACAGTGTCCCCACCATGAAGCTGGGGATCCTACCATTATATGGAACAGAACAGCCAAGGTAGACCTGGAAAGTCAAATCCTGTAGTATAGCCACACACTCAAGTAAAATGCATCCTGCAAACACATACCCCTGAGGGCTCATTTCCTCACACTGTCAATAATGTCTGTTGCATATATGCAGTGCATGAATAATCATAGTAAGAACTCCTATGAGGTCATGATGGGGGGCCCACTGCCTGTGCCTGCACTCAGAAACCACCCCCCACGTCCTTTCTGTGAAGTACAGTGATGAAATAAGTGGGTTCTAGAGCCAGAAAGCTTTTTGATTCACCTCTTGCCTCCTCTACCTACTAGTTTTTTATCCTCGGGCAAACCACTTCATCTCTCCGGGCTTGGTTTCTTCATCTGTAATATAAGGCTCATGGCAGAATTCAAATCAATAAGGTTGTTTAAAAGATTAAATGTAGAGAATATAGGAAGTGCTCAGAACAGTTCCCAGTAGATATGATTGCTGCTTGTTATACTAAAACACGTATGTAGACATCCCTTAGCAAACACGGATCTTTTGCTAGGTTTTGGAGGTTGGGATGTGACTTTGTGATTCACCTGAAATTACCCTTCATGACTAGGGGAAAAAAAAAAAAGAAAGCTTTTGGGACCCTCAGTGCACTTCTCTCTGCTTCCTCATGTGCTCTGCGGACCACTTATCAGTTCTGCCCTCTGATTGCATAACTTCATCCAAGCAGGATATTTCCATTCCAGACTACTGCACTGAGGACAATGTTTATTTTAACACAGACTAGACAGTGTTTAAAGCCATGGGGGCCTTTCTCTTGGAAAGGACCAGTCCCATGCTTTAGGAGCCAACAACCCCCAACTCATTACATCCACGTAGTTAAATTGAAAATGTCAAGCTATTTAACAACTTTGTACTAAATACTTGGAGGTCATAAATACTTCAATGAAATCAGATATTTTTCTTTTCAAGTTACAAATCTTCCTTTGCTGCTCTTCAAGAGTATGTATTCTACTTTAAGCCTGGTGGTATGCACTTTCCATGGAGCTGCCCACTTGGTCTTCATAGGGTCCTAAGCTGTGCTCACTTGCCATCTCTGTTTTGTGGAAGAGGAAGTGGATGTATGTTGACTTGCTCCAGCTCATACGGCTGGTAAGTGGAAGAGGCTGGCAGAGGCCATACTCTTGACCATGCTCTTTATTCTTGTGCAACGGTGCTGGCTCTTGTCATCAGTGGGCCACGATGCTGCACACACTGCTAGATGTCTGTGGGCTTCAGTTTTCCTATTTTAAGGGGCTGGTCTAGATACTTCCCCAAGGATAGGATCTCTGGGTTCCAATACTCTCCATCGGGGCTTCCAGGGTTCTATCCGATTTCTTGGCACTTGGAGGATCCGGAGGTAATTGGCCTCTGGCTTTGCGGGAAGTTTATAGTATTGTTGGGGACATGATTGGCAGTATAAGAGAGTTAACTATTTTCCCACAGCGTGATTCAGGCCAGAGTGTAAAGATTCTGGGAAGGCAGATGAATCTCACTTAGTGGAAAAATGGATCATCTTAAAAGGAGAGCAAATCCTCCTTACTATCTGCTAAAAACTACTTCTCTCTTAAGCAAGAGCCAGACGTGCTTGTCTGGTGGACACATCATCACCATCTGACTCCCAGTCCAGCCTGATACACCCAACCCTTTAGACAGGGAGCCCTGGGCAGCTGGCGGATATGCCACATTTCAACGAAAGCATGAACACTTTGAGGGTGTGTTTGTTTTTTTCCTCCACAGAACATACTTCCGTATGTTGAAACATTTTCTCCATCAGACCCATGCTTGGGAAGATGTGTGTTGAGGAAGCAGAGCTCAGGGAGACAGAGGTCAATTTACAATTGCATTAAAGTCATGGAGGGGAGCAGCGGGTGGAGACGCCACATATGCTAAAGCTGAATTTCTTTAACCATAAAGAACTGGTTGTGAGCAGAAACAGTTTGCCTGGGTTTGAAGCCACGACACCAGCAAGCGGAACCTTTGGATGTGTTACACTTCCAGCAAGTGTAAACTAGCTTTGCAAGCTAGGGAGTATTTTAAAGTGTTGAACTTGGGTTCACTAAATGAACTGAAGAGTGAGTCTCAGATCGGTTTTATCTCAGTGCTGTGGCATCTGCCACAGGATCTTATTTCTTAACCTTTCTCTTGGTTTTCCCTGGGGGTGTAAGCCAGTCCTGCTCTTCATTCCAAAGCAAGGGCAACAGCACCCATTTCCAGGGTTTCACTGTTCAGCAACTGTCTGATGACTCTCAACTCCAAAGGTGCAGCTAAGAAGTGGCTCAGAATCCAGTCCCATATATGCTGCTATCTTCTGGAGACCTTTGTTCATAGTGCCACAGGTACCTACTTCTCAACTAAACACCCTAAACCTGCTTTTCTTCCTATGTTTCTTATTGAATGGCCCTCACTCATGGTCCCCACCCCCCCACATCCAAACACCAGCAGTTCCCTCCTCTGTACACACACCTTGTATACACACCTTGGTTTGGGGCCCAGCCTCTTTTTCCTGTAGCAACCATTACATGGGTCCCTGTCTTCCTGTCTTTGAACCTATTCTTCACATAGCAGCTAGAGAACTTCTACAGCATAAATAGGAGGTGTGAAGTCCTTTCTGAAAACTCAAAGGCTTTGGGGATTTATCCCAAACTCGTCATTCTTAGGTTGGTCCTGACTTTTTACTTCAGTGGCCCCCTGGCTCAGCTCTCATGGGATCCCTTCTCTAGAGTTCAAGATCAGAGGGCAGAAGAGATAAATCTGTTAAATGAAAAATACTCCTACCAGCCCACATGTTCTGAACTCAGAACATGTCAGTAGAATCAAAAACTTCTATTTTTAATGCTAAGGTATCAGACTAACCTGATCAAAATCAATGAGGAAAAGACAAATGATCAAAGATAACCACAGAAGATAGCCAGGGAAGAAGGACACAGCTTTTCCTGTCCTACCTGGCTAGAGCTGACCACTCCCTTGTTGGTGCCTCACTAAACCTTACCGGTAGCTCTCAGGACACTTTGCACATTGTGATATTTTCTTTGTACAATCGGCAACTTGGATTCAGGAAAGATGTGTCTTCCTGAATTTTTTTTCCTGCAGCAAAAATCTTCTAAGCATAAGGATGAGAATATTCTCTGTAATATGAATGTAAAATTGCTTAATCACAACATTATGCTTTCTCCCGCATCAACCAGGAACATTTGTTTCATCAAAATGGCTTGTTTTAAAGTGATAACTCCATATTACAAATAACTCATGTCTTTATTAAACATCTTGCTCTTACAAACCAATAAAAGAAATACACTTAAGAGGAAAAATTGGCCATTCATAGACAATTTCCAAATGAAACTAAACAGATGCTCATTAAACATGACAGATGCTCAATCTTCCATGTAAGATATAAAAACTTAAAATATTCCTCACATCTCAGGATGTGAGGAATGGGTATTCAGATATAACATTGGTGGGAATGTCAATATATAGAACCTTACTGGGAGACTAAGCAACAGTCACTCAAAATTTAGAATCTGCATAATCTTGCCCCAGAACTTCTAGGAATTTGTAGGAATTTGTTCTACAGGAATAATCACAAGTTTATGTGAGATAATATTTAATTGTGACATTGTTAACAAGAGTTAAAATGTAAAGAAGTCAAACTTTCATCTGTGTTAAACAAATCATGGTGCCAACACAATATTAGGCAATTGTTAAAAGAAGCAAATCCCTATAGATCTTCATGTTTACAAAGAAAAATGTTCATGATACAGCAAGTGAATGAGGCAGATTGTAAAAAAGCATTGTATCCATCTACCTATCCATCCTTCCTTTCCATTCTTCCATGCAAGAAAAAAGTGAAAGAAAATGTCTCAAACCGTGAACAGTAATTGTCAGTGGATGAAGTTGACTTATCAGTGACTTCCACATTTTATTTCATATTTTGAAGATTTTGCAATGAGCAGGTATCACACCTGTAACAACAGCAAAAACAGTAAGTATTGCCAATTTGGGGAAAAGTTTTCTTTACCAAAGAGTAATTTGAGAGACTTATTTCTTCTGGCATGTGGGGAACATGTCTCATGGAATAACTTTCCTGTTCTGAGGGCCCTCAGCTTTTTTTGACTTCATTTTTTCTACTAACTCCTAAGAAACCACAGGATAAATTTTCACATCTAGTTTTACCCCATCAAAAAGGAACAAGTTACACTCAATTTTAAACTATGGATAAAAATCGTAAATGAAGTCTAAAATAATAGACAAATAACACAAATAATAGCTAATTCATTTTTTCTCTCCCAAATCATCCTTTGGCACTTGTTCTCAAGGCAAAATGAACTCATTTCTAATTTCCTTTTTGCTCTTACAATATGCTTTTTTTTTTTAAAGAGAGAGTGGGGGAGAGAGAGAGAGAGAGAGAGAGAGAGAGAGAGAGAGAGAGAGAATTTTTTTTAATATTTATTTTTTAGTTCTCGGCGGACACAACAGCTTTGTATGTGGTGCTGAGGATCGAACCCGGGCCGCACGCATGTCAGGCGAGCGCGCTACCACTTGAGCCACATCCCCAGCCCTACAATATGCTTTTTAAAAATTAGTTCATTATAGCTATGTACAATGTTGGGGTTCATTTTGACATCATTATACAAGCATTGGATATAATTTACTCCAGTTCTGTCCCTCTTACTTCCCCATTCCCTCTTCTCCTCCCTCCCTCTGCTCCCTCTCCTCTACTGTACTGATCTTTCTTCTATATATTTATAGTTTTTTTTAAAATGTGCATTATAATATGCATGCAGGTAAAATTCACTGTGTCTTTCACCTGAATCATTCTTAGAGAATGCTTGCTGGTTCCTATTGATCAGTGATTCCTTTTCTCTCTAATCACGTAAACTAAAATGAGCTCATGATTTTTCTTGGGTTTAATGGTATGTTCATTTGACTGTGGATTCTGGAAGTTCCTCCTTTTCCCTTCTTAGCAAACTGTAAGTTCTTTGCCTTTTAATCCATCGCATCGATGAATTTTATATTGGTGGGACCTGATAAGCTGGAAAAGCAAAAACTTTGTATACTCTGATAAGATGCATGACTTTTAGTGGTTGGGAGATAAATCCTTCAGGGATAAAAGTCTGTGTCACCTCAATAAGCAACTTTCAAGTCCAGCACACGTACTAGCTGACAATGAATGAAATCTAGAAAGAGTAGTAGGGGAGGGAGATGATGAATATCAGTAGCCTAAAGGCCAGAGGCAACAGAGGGGTTATAAGGAAATAGGTGTCTTATCTCACTAACTTTCCTCGTTAGATTTCCCCCAGAAACTATGAGCATCTGCCATCTTGAAAGCACAAATGGCAAGATAAAGTGAACCTAATGGAAGATGTGAACCCGTCTCAGTGGTGCAAGGGGTGGTCTAACATGGTCACAGTTTCGCCCAGAGGCCCTAGGATCTACTTCTATTGTTTCTGTGAACATCATTGTGCTTTCACCCAAAAGCTTTTGCTTCTCATGGCCCCTCCTCCACAACTGGTTACTAGACTGCTTAGCCCCAGTGCAGAGCCCAGATGTGCCTAAGGGTTTCCATTTCCGCTGACTCTCCATTGCCAGGGGCTGACAGTTTGTCAGCATGAAGCCCTGCTCCCTGCCTCCATGAGGACAAACTCACTCAAGTCTCTGCCTTATGAGACTTCACCTGATGTCACACCCTGGACTGTCTTCTTTCTGTTCCTTAGCCACCTTCCCCCACTCCCTGGCTCGGGCCAGTGTCTTCCTGGAGTCCATCCTTGCCAAATATCTTGCACAAGAACCTTCTCAGGGTCTCCTTCTGGGAAATCTCCCATAAATGATAGGATAGTAGGTAACATTGACTGGGACGGTTTTTACCATGTGTCAGACACTGCTATAGAGCTTGGGTTGTTTGTTTGTTTCTGTTTGCTTTTTTTTAATATTTAGTTTTTTAGTTTTAGGTGGACACAGTACCTTTATTTTTTATTTTTATGTGGTGCTGAGGATCGAACTCAATGCTTCATGAATGCCAGGCAAGAGTGCTACCACTTGAGCCACACCCCCAGCCCCGTTTATGTTTGCTTTTAACATGCCCTGCTTCACCTAGTCTTCCAGAAGGCTGTCAAGTGGAACTTGTATAATCAGCCCCTTGGTAGGATGTCTTAGACTTAAGAACTCAGACCCTGAAGCCCAACAGCATGAAGCCACATTTCATTTCTCTCAATTGGACAAGTTACTCTTCTCACCCACAAAGTGGTTATAATACTAGAATCTGCTTCATAGGTTGGTTATGAAAATTTGATGTGCCAGCATGAGTCAAGTATTGAAGTGCTACTCAGGTACATGTTAAATGAACGAATACTTCACACAGGTCCACCCAGACTTTCAAAGATTAATCAGCTTCTCAAGTTCCCCCAGCTTAGGTGGGCAAAGTCAGAATTCAAACCCAGAACTGTATGAGTTCAAAGCCTAATCTCTTAACTACGATTCTATGCCACCTGGGTCAGGCTTACCGCCCGTCCTTTGTCTTCAAACCTTTCAAATTGTATTTTCCCATAAATCTCCTGGCCCATCCCCAGCTTGTCTTTGCCAGCATTCTCTTCTCTCAACAGGAGGAACTGGGTCTCCCAGCAGATGTTGGGGGGCAGGAGAGGTCAGCTCTCTGTTGCTGCTGAGGACCACCTTGCCTTAGCAGGGTCAGCACACTGTGTTAATTCCCGAGGGGCTCTCTCTACAGACCTCTTTATTTTCTTCATCATTTCTGTATTCTCCCCACCAGAAAGCACAGAGTCTCACTACTGAAGTCATGAGTACCTCTTTCTTTTAATTCCAACTTCATTTTCCGTTTTCCTAATAGCAAAAGCAAAATGGGTTCGTAATTAAAAACATATTGAACATGAAAGGGGAGGGAAGTGAAAAAACTCTCACTTGCTGCCCATGTGGCTTTCTGAGGCCACTTCAACCACCCAGGCCTTGACTCACCAGGGCCCATCACTGGGCTCCTCCAGGGTTCCAGGATGACACACCTGGCACGACTGACCCATGTCCTTATAAGGCAGCCTCTGTGCCTGGCGCCAGCTTCCCTGGCCTGCATTTCACTAGTCGATGAAGCAATGTCCTCTGCATGGGAAGGGCGGGGAGCAGCTTGCTCCTAGTGCTACGTAGCTCCACTCAGGCGGCCCTACTTCCTTTTTTGTTGGATAGAAAGTGAAAAATAGAATTCTGGGAGAACCTCAGGAATGGGGCCACTTTTTTCCATGTTGTGCATTTAGTAACATTTCTTGGGCAGCTGCTCTGTGCCTGGTACCCTACTATTTACAAGAAAGGGAAGAGACAGAGTTGTAGTACCTGGTTATGACACGAGGTTTCTCCTTGTGTGTGTGTGTGTGTGTGTGTGGAGGGGTGAGTGGATGGGGTGTCTCAAAGTCTCTTTGGGTCCCAGGTCTTGGGAAGGAAGAGTAGATTGGAGAAGGAGAGTTCACAGTTAATGTCGTCTGTATCAGTGATGGAGCACAGTGATTTACATACACGACCTCACATAATCCTCAGGGACTAAAAGTCTACAGTGAAGTAAGTGTCCCGGGTTAACATGAAAATTCCCTGAAATGCCTGCCCTGGTTTATCTTGCTTTACTTCAGATCCCGAAGTTAAGCTGAATACAGCCCCCTAAGATTATGCACATCTTACCCTCAAGGAATATTTTGTTTTAACTTTAATACTTATATCTCTAATCAGTCACCAAAGTTTGGTTCCAATTAAGATAACTGAATAAATGGTAACTGCCTGATTCCCTGGCACTGATCTGCCCCCATCCAGACTGCCCACAGCTGACCATCAGGACTCCTGGAGCACCAGCCAAGGACATCACTCGTTCCTGACTGCACCTCCACCCCTAACCTCATTGAGGCAGGAGAGACTCTTCTCCCCAGCACTGGGGAGGTCACACCCCACACTGACCCAGATGCTCTTCCGGGTAAAGGGCTTAAGATCAATTTGATGCCTGGGTTTCCTTTGGAGAAGGGGTGATCCTTATATGTGTTCTCACCTATCTATTTTCACAGCCTTGAGCATGACAAGGACAATCAGGTGAACATTCTACTGGAAGCACTGGGAGCATACCTAAATGACTTCTCTAGGATTCACACATCAACCACGCTCCCCTCTCCAAGGTTCCCCATCCTCGTCTTCCTCCTCTTTGCTCTCTCTACTTGGACCCCATTGCAGCCCTTGTTGCTCCTCATACACACAAGCTAGGACTGCCACTTAAAATACTAGATTCAAAGTTGAATCTGAATTTCAGATAAACAATGAAGAGTTTCTTTAATATGAATATCATAGTGATTTGAATATGTGTCATCTCCAAAATTCATGTTGAAACCTCATCTCCAATGCAGTAGTATTAGGAGGTGAAGCCTTTCTGAGGTGATTACATAACAAGGGGAAGCCTTCATGGATGGGATTAGGACCCCTATAAAAGGGGTCCAGGAAGCAGGACTCTTCTGCCTTGTGAGGAGGCAGCATTAGTCCCCTTTCATCCCTTATCTGTCTCTTCTTCCACATGGGGACCCAGAGTTTATTCCCTCTGGAGAATGCAGCAACACGGCACCATCTTGGAAGCAGAGAGACCAGACTCTCACCAGACACTGAACCTGCTGACACCTTGACCTTGGACTTCCCAGTCTCCAGGACCGAAGTAATAAATTTCTATTCCTTATTAACCACCAAGTCTGTGATACTTTGTTCTAGCAACACAACATTCTAAGATAAGTAGGTTCCAAGTTTTGCATGGGACATCTACTAAAACTGCATTTGTTTATCTGAAATTCAGATTTAACGAGTGTTCAATTTTCTTTTCTTGTTCTACCCACCCAAACCCTCCCCACCTCCCTGAGATTCTTTGCTAGATCTGGCAACTCTATACCAAGCTCATTCCTTTCCTTGGGATATTCTTCCTCTGACAGTTACTCCCTCCTCACTCAACCCTGGGCTCTATCTACCCAAATGCCTTTCTTCAGGAAGACCCTCCTTGATCCTATGTCTCAAACCCAGCTCTACCTCTCCCCCCGCCTCTTGCCTTATTTTCCTTAGAGCCTTACCCAGCCTGACCTTACCTTGGATGTTTGTTTTCTTGTTTGTTTCCCCCCTCTCATGGGCTCTTCAGGAGGGCAGGGGTTCATGTCTGTTTTGTTCACGGCCATTTCCCCAGTGCCTAATAGAGCCTGGCGTAAAGTGGCTGGAAACTATTTGCCAAATGAATGGCTTGCTCTATACCATCAAGTGAGAATTTTAGTTTCTGGGTCAGTTCAAGAAAGAAACAGTAGGAGAAAGTAGCTTCGAAAGTATTAGGGGAAGAGTTGTGGGGCGGGGGAAAGAAAGAGATAGAGACAGAGAGACAGAATGAAGAGACAGGAAATAAGCTGAGACCTTTCTGGGTCTGCAGATCTCTGAAATGCAGAATTTCCATGGGAGTCCACACAGGCTGCTAGATCTCATTTCCACCAAGGTCAATACAATGTAGAGTTTCAGAGCACGGCCCCTGGCTCATGGTTTGAGTCTGAGATCTACTTCTCACTTCTTGTCAGGCTACAGGTAATTAATTAACCTCTTTAGCCCTAAGGTTCCGTTAAGTGTAAATAAGATTGTGTGGGCTAGGGTGGTGGCTCAGTGGTAGAGCACTTGCCTGGCATGTGTGAGGCACTGGGTTCCATCCTCAGCACTACATACAAATAAATAAAAAATAAAGGGACATTAACAACTAAAAAAATTATTTAAAAATAAATAAATAAGGAAGATTGTGGGTGAAGTTCTTAACACAACTGATGCTTGGCAAGTGCATAACAGAGCACAGCTGTGAATAATATGCCTATAGACGGCTACACTCCCTGATCATGAAATTCACATTCCTTGATTGCCTTTTTGATCTTTGCTGACTCTCCATTATGGCCATTTTTGAAAAACGCATTTGTTGTTATTGTTTTAGATGTTAAGTCATGGCAAGAGAATGGAGGGGGCATGATAGTGATTAAGACTGGCAAGCCAAGTGCACGATAGGCCTGGGCAGGCCAGTGAGGCTCTCCTGCCAGCTGGTTGACTTGCTTCTGTAAGCCAGCCTCATTGCCAGAGGATCCAAATTCAGAAACAGCATGAGAATAATTTACTGTAATTGGGGGCCTATAAGATTTCTAGGAAATAGTTGAAGCTACAAGTGTTAAGCCCAGGAGTGTGTAGGGTCCCTGCCACTGAGTATACAACACTATTCACGCAGAAGCCAGTCTGGCTTTGATGTAGCTGGCTCTGTGTCCCTGTGCATCCTCTAACATTCTTTGAGCCTCACATTCTTCTGGTGGGAAAAAGGATGATAACGCCTGCTCTGTTCTTCTTACAGGTTTGAATGACCATAAAATGATATAGGGCATGACACAGAGCTTTGGCATCTGTAAACCACTATGTAAAGCCCGGGATCCTCCTGATACCATCAGCATTGTCTGTAGGGTGGGGGCTTTTCTGGCTGACTGGGGATCGACAGCTTCGTGGACATCTTGATGTCACCCACACCCAGCACCTCACAGACATGTGCCTTCTTCCTGGCGCCAGGGTTAAATACCTTTCAATTATTGTGTCTCTATGGGGTTAAAATGGCACAGAGTGATCATACCCCCAGAACTCGGCCACCACATCCAGGCCAATGATGTCTGCCAGATGTGCACTTCCCAGCCCGCAGCCACTGCAAAGGCAGGAAATTAGCAACAGCTCTGAGTAAACTTCTCTCTTCTACATGTCCATAACTCAGCACTCTGCTGTATTAGTAATTGGCTACCATTTCTAGGACTGGACAGTACACATGAAAAGTCCCACAGTCCCCAATGCCAGTGAGACAGTGATCCAGGATTCAGCCCTCTTCTGTCCCAGCCTCTGGTCAGTGCCCACTCAGATGGAGTGCTGTGCAGTGGTCCAATGATGCAGACTGAGGCAGCCCGGCAGGGACGGGATGTACTGGAACCTGTGACCTTGGGTATTTTGCTATCCTGCCACATCCCCAGTCCAGGGTCCTGGCTCAGGCTGCAAAACCAGGTTGCCTCTGAAAAGCAAATTTTTTTCTCTTGGTAGGGTGCTCATTGGCCAGAGCTGTCCTGGGACTATAGCAGGCAGCATCCTCACCTCTGGCTCTGTAGTTGCAGGCATGCATTAGATAAATATTAACCAAGTGATGGCACCAACTAGGTACCAGGATGCATCAGGGAGGAGAATGGATTGTGAATTTCCTTTCCTAGCTAGAATTTATATTCCAGTTGGGGAGCAAAAATAATAAATAACTAGATTATGCAGCATGTTAGCAGGTGATGATCATGGGGAACAGCAGGGTGTGGGAAGCAGGTATGAGGGTGAGAGGAACACTGGGTTCTACCTTCCCACAGGGAGGGCTAATCTAGTGAGGAGCCAGCATTTGAGTAAGTACCAGGGGGTAGAGAGAATTTTAGGCAAAGGGAGCAGCCCTAGCAAAGGAGACTGGAACCGAGTGAGTCAGGGAAAAAGTTGGGGAAACCAGCAGATCAGGCCAGGGCACGCAGACTCCCAGGCTCTGTCTGGGTGACCTCCATTCAGGAATGCCAAGACCATGCTTCAGAAACCAGGAAGAGATTGGGAGGAGAGAGCGGGGAGTATGAAATTACTCAGAGACCAATTGTTAACCACGAACAGTGGGGAGAGAAATGAAGGCCTTTGGAGTGGCACCCACTATTCCTCTATATGTGTATCTACCAAGTTTGTGTTACACACAAACTGTGCAATTGTTCTTCCCTCTCTTCCTTCCTTCCCTCTCTTCTTTCCTTCCTTCCTTTATGAAAAAAAGATGCCATTTAAAAGCAGCCAGTGTGTGTGTGTGTGTGTGTATCTTTCTGAAAAGAAAAAACAAATCATGATCATTGAAAGAAATGTCAGCTGCTAATCCTGTCCAGGTAGGGGCATTTAACCTAGTTGGGTATAATGTGGGGAGGCTGATAAATTTGTTTCAATGGGATTCTCATTGTTCTACAAAATCCCTTGCTGTCTGGAATAGCTGAGGCAATCCAGAAACATTTAAAGAACAGTGCGAAAAGTTTTTATTTCCATCTCTGGAGAAGATTCAAGAACCTTGACTCCAAAGTCTCATTCCTGAAGGAGTGACCTCTAGGTGTGAAGACAATGTGGCTGGGGAGGTGGATGATGGTGGAGTGGCAAGATGTTTCTTGGATTCTGACCTTGATCTACTTCTCCTCTTTTCCTGGGCTCTCAAGTCTGCACCCAAGAGAGCAACCACTTCTCACTAAGCTTGGGATGTGAAATAATTGTCTCCAACCTGACTTCCACCCACCTCCCAGCTGCAGGCTTGCTTTCTCCAGTCCCAACCATACAGCAGCCAGGGTCTCCTTCCACAGTAGCACACATGTGGACACAGCACTTGCCTCCCTTAAAGGTCCCCTACCTGGGGCCTGCACTGGTCACTGTCATTCTCATCATGGATCCCAAATGTTTGGAAATGTAACTTATTTTTCAAATAAAGATGACACCAATAAAACAAACAAATATATATATTGGTAGATATATACTTTTTTATTTCTAATTTTTTGGTACTGGGCAGTTAACCAAGGGGTATTTTGCCACTGTGCCACATCCCCCAGTCCTTTGTATGTTTTTGAGACTGTATCTCATTAAGTTGTTAGATTTCTGAGGTTGGCCTCAAACTTGCAATCCTCCTGCCTTAGCCTCTTGAGCCTCTGGTTTTACAGACATGTGACACTGTGCCTCGGTAGATATATACTTTTTAAAATTTTTAAAAAAATTATAGATGGACACAATATCTTTATTTTTATTTATTTTGATGTGGTACTGAGGATTGAACCGAAGGCCTCACATGTGGGAGGCAAGTGCTCTACCACTGAGCTACAACCCCAGCCCTAGAAATATATTTTTTAAAAACACATTTTTAACAGTTACTTGTTAGAAAGTCAACTCTGAAAAAAGCAACTGTTTTGAAAAACATAAACATTCGACATTCATGTCATGGGCGCAGTTGCAATTTTATCTCAGAGCTAGTATCTGATTTATTTCTGCATTTGTTTCTATTGCTCAATGTTGAGAAACTTTGATTCACAGAGATAAGGCGAAAGAATAGATGGTAACTATGGGAGATAACAACTAACTGTATATTTCAAAATAGCTACAAAGAAGATTCTAAATATTCTAAATATTTCCAGCACATAGAAATGATAAATGTTTGAGATGATGCTAATTACCCTGATGTGATTATTACACATTGTATACATGTGTTGAAATACCACACTGTACCCCATTAGTATGTATAGTTTTTATGTGTCAATTAAAAATTTACGAATTAACAACAGTTTCATTTTACATTTTATTTTTAGGTAGCCTTGAAACTTCAGGATTCTCTAAATTAAACAGATCCAAGATTTTAATGTGGAGTAGGAGGAAATTTTGATTCTAATATTGAACCAGTAGCACACATGTGGACACAGCACATCTAAGTGCTTCTGTGCCTTATATTAAATGTAAAAGTCAAATTAAAAGTAGTCCAAACCAGGAGAGGCACTCATGTAATATTATCCTGACTGCACAGCTAATCTTTGTACAGCATGGAGGGAATGAAAGCCTGGGTTTTACCAGCATCAGAGTGCTTCAGTGTGACCTAGTTTGCGATAGTGCACCAGTCCAAATTAATTGGGATGATTTACATGGACTGGATTTTAAGAAATTACCTATACAGAGCTGTACTCTTTTTATCCATTTTATTAAATACTCATAGTTAGACCTGAACTAATTGAAAAGATAAATTTTTTGTCTATCAAAGAGTGTTAGAGTCTGTAAACAAGTCTGGATGCGCCTGGCAAAATGCCAGAGGGAGTGGTTTGTGAAGTAAGGCCAGCGAGCCATTAAGTGTGGAGATTCCTTATTGGTTGACTGATGTATCTAGTTTATGCTAATTAAGATAAGCTGTGTGGAATGTATAAATATCCCTCCGGTCCTACAATAAACGGCTCCTACTCCTGCTGTATCAATCTACACAAGTTGCTCGTCACCACCCTCCCCCCCCCCCGCCCCCTGTTATTTTGCTGCAGCCGGACTGCGGCAAAAGAGCATTTTTTAATATAATTTTTTCTTTATATATGACAACGGAATGCATTACAATTCTTACTACACATATAGAGCACAATTTTTCATATCTCTGATTGTATACAAATATTCACACCATTATCAAAGAGCATTTGCCTGGCAGCATGAATGAATACCTTCCTGGCCTTCAATATGTTAAAAAATTCATACAAATCACGTGTAAATATTTTGTAAAAGTATAGGTTTTTTTCAAAGTGATTTAAAGTACATATTTGGGAAAGCTTTAAGAATAAATCATTCTGTTTTTTAAATAGAAAATATGACATGGTGCAAAATTCAAAATGTAAAGAATATTTAGTGACTAATAAATCTAATCCCTCCACTCTGTCTCTGACTGATATTCTCCTTGGGGTAACCAGTGTTACCCATTTATTTGACTCCTATCAGGAATATTTAATGTCCGCCACCCGTGTGTGTGTGTGTGTGTGTGTGTGTGTGTGTGTGTGTGTGTGTGTGTGTATCTTAGTTTGGGTTACCCCAGAAACAGATTAACACAACTTGATCTCAGAGGTGCTCCCAGGAAACACCTGGGAAGGGATGAGGACAAACACTGGGCAGGTATAAGAGCCAAGGAAGGAAAGAAGCTTAAGTAAATTACCACTGGGCAACCAGAGCTAATCCTGCTGGGGAACCTAAGAGCCAGCACAGGACCTGGAGCTTGGAGTTATTTCTCCCAAAGGGAAATGAAGTTGGAGTTTTATAACAAATTCCATTGTTTAAGAGCTATGAGGTATGGGCAGCCAGCCATATGGCCTGGCCCAGTAGACTCTGGAAATCAGAGGAAGCTCTTGTCAAAGAAATGCAAGGACCAGCAGTTAAAGTGAATGGATACGCATTGCAATGTTAAGGAGCAAGAGGTATGAGCAGGGCACCAACATTTGTTGCAATATTCTTCTAAATACATTTTGAATGAAATTTGAACTAGACATTTGCAAAAACTATGATCCAGCCCTGTGAGTCAGGCTTCCATAGAGCCCAGTGAAGGCTATTATCATTTGTGTGCATAGCAAACAAACCCTTATAGGGTCTGACTTCAGCAATTACATCTAGTTCTTTTCCTATCTTAATCTTAGTCAAGTTTCTGGCCCTTATTATACATTTAATCCATGCTCACAGGCCCATAGACCTCCCGTCCCTACCTCTGCTCATGAAGTTCTTTCGGCCTGTGTATTCTTTTCCCTTCTTCTTACCTGACCAACCTTACTTACTCTCCCAGGTTCCGGTGAGTTGGAAAGAATAAGGCTGACCTTAGAGATGCAGATGTCTCAGTGAGATGATGCCAATAGTGTTTAGCATGGTGTCTGGCATAGAACATGAGCTCAGCAGTGGCTGTCTGTGTGTTTGCCTGTTGTCTGTCCACCTCCCCACCTGTCTTGTGACTCAGAAGACCTCCCCAATATCCCCAGCCTGGGCTTACTTATTGGAATGATTTGTTTTCTGGTCTGGCCCCACTCCAACTGTGCTTCCTTTGGGCAGGAAGCAGACTTTGCCCATCTCTAATTCCCCATGGCTGGCACAGAGCCTGGATATAGTAAATGCTTTTGAATACAATTGAACCAAGTACACCGCACAGTGGCCATTCTTCTGTGTTTGTAGGAATTGTGAGGAAGGAGAAAGCACTGTATATAAGGTGACCCAGAAAGGCTTTTTAAGGTGGACACAGCATGTCTTATAAAAGACATGAACATATAAAGACTGCTTCTTCTTTCTTCCTGGGGAGGCTTGCGGACATGTGATTTAATTTCCATGCCTAACTGTTTTCTCTCTCTCTCTCTCTCTCTCTCTCAAACATAGCAAATCAGTGCACAAATGTTTTCTGAGTCCCTACCAAGTGTTGGGCACTATTCTGGGGAATGGGGAGAGAGTGGTACACATGACAGGAGACCCTCTCGAAGATCTTAATACTCCCTTGGAAGGTACAGAACGAACTATTTCTTTGGTTGGTCTCTATTGTCTGCAAGTTCTGAAGAACCTGGAACAAGTGGGGCTCAGCAGAACCTGATGGATAGAAATGTTAGACTTTTGGGTAAAGACAAAAGGACCAAGACTCCAATCAGAGGAAGGAACCAAAGGAGATCAAGGATATCCTTTAGAAACACACTGAACACTGGTCTGTAATAACAAGAGAATGGAAAGTTACAAAGAGGTATGAGTCTCCATCCTTACCTGTGAAGTTCTGCTGTCCAAAACAGAAAAAGCAAGCCTACTGAGGTAATCCTTAGTAAATTACCAGTTGTGATGACCATCCAAGTAACAATTTTTGGAGGGGAGGCTGGTAGCGGGGATTGAACTCAGGGGCACTCAACCACTAAGCCAAGTCCCCAGCCCTATTCTATATTTTATTTAGAGAAAGTGTCTCACTGAGTTGCTTAGTGCCTTGCTTTTGCTGAGGCTAGCTTTGAATTCACAATCCTCCTGCCTCAGCCTCCCAAGCTGCTGGGATTACAGGTGTGTGCCACCGTGCCTAGTAAAAGTAACAAATTTTTAAGCCATTTTATTTTGGAATAATTGTAGAGTCAAAGGAAGTTTACAAAAAATAGTGAATGACTGTGTATCCTTCACCCAACTTCCCCCAATGCTAATATTTGCAGAAATAAAGAACCATATCACAACCAGGAAATTGAGATTAGTACAATACACAGACCTTATTCAGATTTAAATTTGTTTTTCATATGAGTCTATGCAATCATATCATATGTAAATCAATATAACAACTAATACAATCAAGACACCGAATTGTTTGGACACCACAAAGATATTCCTGGTGTTCCAACTTTGCAGTCATACCTCCAATCTTTCCAATTCCTCATCATGGCTACTGCTGAGTTTTGAAACTTTGAGTTTTTACATATGAGTTCTTTGTTATATATGTAGTTTGCAAATAATTTTTATTACTCCATACCATGTCTTTTCATCTTTCTTAACAAAGCCTTCCATAGGACAAAATATTTTAATTTTGAAATACAAATTATCCATTTTTTTCTCTTATGGATTATAATTTTAGTGTCCTAAGAATTCTCTGTATTGCCCTAGGTCCTAAAGACTGTCTCATATTTTCTTCTAAAACACATATAGTTTTACATTTAACATTTAAATTCATAATACATTTTGAATTAGTTTTATCTAGTATGTAAAATATTGATCAGGGATTATTTTGGTCTAACAATATCTCTTTATAAAAAGATCATTCTTCCCCATTGACCATCTTTTATCCCTACATTAAAAGCCAATTATAAATCCATACAAGTATGGATTTATTTCTGGACTGTCTACTATGTTCCCTTAATCTATCTATCCTTCCACTTTACACAATGTTTTGATTACTATAGATATATACTAAATCTTTAATTGAATAGAATGATTCCCCCCACATTATTCTTTTTTTTCTAAAGTTGTTTTATCTATTCTAATTTCATCGTATTTCCACATAAATTTAATAATAATCTTGCCTAAGTCTACAAAAAAATCATGCGGTTTTTACTGGAATTTTGTGATACACCAATTTCAGAATTCACATTTTTTTATGCTCAGTGTTCCAGTCCATGAGTATGGTATGTTCTTCCATTTATTTACATCTTCCTTACTTTTTTTTTAATCCTCATTTTGTAGTTTTTACCAGTCCTGTATATGTTTTGTTGGAATCTTTTTTGATAATTTTTTTGGTAAATGGTAATGTGTTTTAAATTTTAGTATCCACATGATCATTGAGAGTATACAGAAATACAAGTTGTTTTGTATATTTATTTTATCTTCTACAGTCTTGTAAAATTTTGTGCTACACCAATTTTAGAATTCACATTTTTTTTTATGCTCAATGTTCTAGAAGTTCTGTTTTGTTTGCTTGCTTGTTCTTCAGTTTTAATTCCTTGGGATTTTCTATATTGGTTATTATTTCACTGGCAAATAAGGATAATTTTATTTGTTCTTTTCAAATTGTATGCCATCATGATAAGATTATCAGCTTTGAGGGCCATGCAGGTCAAAAAATCATTATTTAATTCCAAAATACTCTACCTCACCACTCATGTCTAGATTATTTCCCTAGTAGCCACTGTGTGCTCAGGGAATACAGCCTCACTCTTACAATAGATCAAGCATCTATTATTAGGGAAAACATCTGGAAAGAATACGATACATTCCAAAGTCAAGGAGGAAGGATTTGGGGGACTTTTCTCATCCTGCCTCTTCATGAGCAAGGGTCATTGAAGGGTGACTCTCTGTACTGTTTGTTCCCTTAGGTGACGACCACCCAGGGTGCATGGATGACCTTCTCAAATCCACTCAGGGAAATGAGCAACTCATTTCCAAATACTGGCCAAGGTCGGGACCTCCTGAGGCAGGCAGAGAGCAGGGATTGAGGAAAGGGTGGAGTGAGGCTGTCTGAAAGTTGGGGAGTCTCTCCCTCCTTCCTGAATTTAAAGGGGTTTTTGATGAGTAAGTGTGAGGTACATCTGTTTCCTTCAACTCAGAGCAGGGAAAGGGGTTCCTGTGGGATCCTGCAGGAGGTAGATTTAGGGGTGATTAAAGAGAAGGAAAATAAGATGATGATTCCTGTCCTTCTTCTCAGTGGTAGTGAATCTATATAAAAATAAAAGAAAGATTAAAACAAAAACAACACTAGAGAGCTTCTCAAAATGAAGTTGGGAGGTTATTATGGAAGCAGAACTTATGCAATTTAGCTGATGCCCAGAAACATAAACTCTGATCTCCTCCACTCTTTAGCCAGAGGCATCTGGAATATCCTAAACAACTGAACGATTGCATTGTGTCCAGAGATTGAAGATGCATACGGAGAGGTCATTAGATTCTTGTTTCATGGACAATTCCATTATGTTCATACATTCTTTTAGGGGGTACTAAATTCTTATTGTTTCTATCCCATGCCATAAATAGCTGTTATAGCAGTGAAATAACAACACTATTATAATAGCTTCAGAAGTAACCCCACTAGTAGCAGTAGCCAAGAGAGTTTTACCTGAAATGCTGACACTGGCAGTATGAGACCTCTCAATGCAAAGAAAGTGGGTGGGTCCTTTAATTTTGTTTCATTGGGTGCAAGATTCACCTCCTGTTATCAGGTAGTCTTTGTTCCTTCTCAATATCCAATATCCCATATAAGTTCTTGATTTTCCTGCCTTCTTCAGAACACTGATTCAGAGATATCTGAAACCAGGACTCCTGAATTTCAATACCTAAATACCAAATAAGCTCCCTTTTACTTCTGTAGCTTATGAATTTGAATAGAAAAAAATATTTGGGGGGGAAAAAGGAGCAGTGTGTCCTTGATGCCCCTGGGGACATGTCAGAAGTGAGGTTCAGGGAAGAAAATGCCTTCAGTTTCTTTTAAACATCTTTTAGATGGCAAAATGCATAGAACTGAAGAAAAAGTAATATAGTATATATTTCAAAATAAAAAGCCAAAGCTAGGGCTGGATATGAGGATCCCAGAGTCATCTGTGGAGCTGAACAAACAATGCTATGTGAGTGGAGGGATTCAGTACCAGTAAATCTCTAGTTACCCAAACTACTTGGATTAAAAAAAACAAAACAGTGCTATTTACTTTTCTGATAAAGTATTGGGCAATTCATGGCTGGACTCTACTGAAATACCACACTGTATGCAATGCTTAATTGATAGATTTGTTAAAGGTGGATGTGTGTAAAGAAGTTGGAACAATGAGAATGCAGTTCTCTTCAATGTATGCTTGGCTGTGGAGATTTTTGTTTGATCTAAAATAACTAGTACCTTCATTTGCTTTCTGTAAAACAAGAGACCCAGTTACATTTTTAAAAGCTAGGTCTATCTTGAAAATGGTAAACTAGAAGAAAAAAGCAAAATGTAGTTAATTAGGATATTGAATTTTTACTGTTTCTGTGGCTTATCCCATACCATGTGCACCTCAGTGAAATAACAGCACTGTTTTAACAGCTTCAGAAATAACTCCACTGATGCAGATGAGACTTTCCAATTCAGAGGGAGTAGGTGCTTTGGCTCTATCAGGTGCAGGATTCACCTCCTCTTATTCCATGTGGGGTCTTCTTCTTCTCCTTCACTGGTGTCTGTAGCATACCAACCCACTGTCACTTCTCACCTAAATACTGACCCTTGGATGTCAAGTTGAGCCTTCTTATTCTCTCCAGGAAAACCTCTGAGTCAGCAGACATGGGGGACCCCAGCACTTTTAGACCCCCTTCTCTGTGCTCCAGAGTCACTGACCCTGATTCACCTTTGTGCCTTGTGTCACCTCTTCTCTCCTTGGTTTCTCATGTGTTCTAGGCACCAACAGGAAATGTTCCATTGACTCTGAGGGGAGTTGCTGCCTCTAACTTCAGCCCAAGGGGTCACTCAAAACCTGGATCTGCAAACATCTGTCTTTGGATTACACATGACAAAGAGCACTAGTGTATGGGAGGTTTGATTAAATATATCATAGGCTAGGTCTTGCCTCTAGCCATTAATAGTTACCACTGACTTTATGGTAGGATGTGGTTTTCAGCTTCAATTGTAAAGGGCTTTTAGAGGCAAGCTGGCATCTGATCTGGAAACCTTTCCATGTTCATTCGTAGATCTCAGGTTACTTCACAATCTTTTTGTTGGGGTTTATGTGCTTCTTTCACTGGTAAAAGTTACCCATAATAATTCTTTTCATTTTCCCAAATCCTGAAGAGGCAGCTAGCTTAAATAGGGGAATGAAATCTAGGAGCCAAACACCAAACCTAAGCACATCCCTGAGTCAGAGTATTCCATCTGCCCAGATCAGAACAGTCTGGAAAAGCTGACACCTGATGGTCTAAACCACCTTTCCCCTTAGGTTTAATTGTAATGGAGACCTCATCAGGATCCAACATGGAAGTCTGTCCCTGGAAGAGGCAATGGCTTCTGGTAAAGCTACTGATATGATAGATGCTTTCTCAGCTCCTAAGGTGATAGCCCTCTTACCTACTTCTACTTCAAACCCTAAACTGCTTTTCTTGAAACCCTCACTCAACCATGTTTTGAAGTCATTGTATAGTGACCTCATGAATTCACTGATTTGGTTCAATAATCTTAGAATGAGTTTTCTCTTAACCTTTGTGTTTTATATTTCTTTTGAAGAAATCCACTTGCTTATTTATTTATCCATTTATTCATACAACAAATACTTATTGGCTTCCTGCTATATATCTAATATTATGCTAAGTACCATGAGCACCACCCTGCCATCAATGGCCTCACATTGTGCTGTTGGAGTCAAGTAAAGTCAGGACAAGTGCAGGTTACAGGTGCTGGAATGGAGCAAGAATTGGCTGATATGAAAGAAGATCCCAACTCTAAAGAATAAAGTTCTGAGTTAAGTGATGCTAAAATTGAGAGTTTGATGGGTAAGCTGGAGTTGGCCTTGAAGAGAAGAGAAAAGGAGAGCTTTTTTAGCAGAGTCAAAGTTTGTACAAAGGCAGAAAGATACACAAGAGCAGACATGGAGTTTCATGGGTTCAGCTCAGCTGGAATAGATTAACATAGTAGATTAAGGGAAGTCGCAGCAAATAAACTGAAGTTGGAATGGCATTATGGTTCTCTGATAAAACGGAACACACAGGATAGAATTGGCTCATGCAGTGATGGCAGAGGCCAAGTTCCCATGTCTGTAGGGTGAATCTGGGAGAGACCAAGGAAAAACTGTAGCTTCGTTCCAGTCTGGGTTCAAAAGTCTGAGAGTCAGGATAATTGATGGTATAGTTCACCTTTGAAGGTTAGGAGTCTTAAGACCCAAAAAGAGCTGATGTTTTTGTTAGAGACCAAAGGCAGGAGAAAAGCCAAAGTCCCAGTTAGAAGGCAGCTTGGCAAGGAAAGTTCTTTCTTATTCAGAGAAGGGTGAGTCCTTTTATTCTACTTAGGTCTTCCATTGGTTGGATGAGGCCCACCCATATTAGGGAGGACAATCTGCTTTACTTAGTCAACCAATTTAAATGTTAATCTTACCCAAAACACCCTCACAGAAATATCCAAAATAATGATCAAATTTCTGGGCAATCTGTGACCAGTCAAGTTGACACATCAAAGGCATGAACTGGTGAGAGATCGTTTTTGAATGAGAGGACATTCTGAAGTCAACTTTAAGTTACCTTCTCAAAAAGGATCAGGTTCTCTTACCTGACAAGCCAAGGGGTGCTGGGCTGAGAAAATGTTCTCTCTCACCTTTTAAAATCTTCTTATTTTTTTAACATTACATTAATGGATGTCACTTACTGTGCACCTACTAAGGGCTGGCTGGCTGTTCAGCAAATATGTCCCTTCATTCTCTCAGTAATCTTATCACCTACTGTATATGAGGAAACCAAGGCTCAAAGATCTGTGAACACATCCATGGTTAACGCACCGGTAATAGTTGGGATTCAATAAATGTCTGCTGAATAACATGCTGCTTGTTAATGGCTGTGCAGCTACTAACTGGTGAAGTTACATCTCAAAAGTAGGTTGTTTCACTTTGAATACAATAGACTTTAAGAAAAAAAAAAAAAAAAAAACGATGAGTACAGACCAGGAAAAACTATGTGATTAGAGTTTGGGCTGCCAGACCTCTGACATTCTATCTTACTCCTCTATGAGGTAGGCCAACATGACTGGGCCTGAAAAATTCCAATAATTCCAACAAAATCTGTCAGCTCCTTGAAAGTGACCTTAGGCAATTAAACCACACATATTGGCAAACATAATCTCTGGTTCTGATTAACTCAGAAATTCAATAGCTCCATTCCTATCATGCTTGTGAGTATAAATTTTTCCCTGTTATGAATCCATACTTAAAATGCTTTGATAATAACAAGAAAGATGAGGGACAAGGTATGGTTCAAAGCCATCTGATCTCTTTTGATTGACAATGTTCAGTTTGTGGAAGGTAGAGATGGGGGAGAAGGGCTGGTTATGGATCTCACAGAAATTATACTGGTCAGTCTCAGTGAGACATTTATCAAGGGACCAAGTTTCTTCCTAGCAATTTATTATATTTAAAAGCATGTTAAGTCTTGGAGGTCATGAGGCATGATGTCCCTCACTAGTGACACCTGACACAGGAAAAAACCCTTAATCAATTTTCCCAGATTCTTCCCAGCTTCCAATTCAAGGGCAGCTTCACATTAAGAGCACTGGACATGAGCCTTCCTCGCCATCTCTTGTTCTTTGCTCCCTGCCCTGATATCACCTATCCAAAGATATATGGAAACTGTTTTCCATCTTCAAAAAAAAAAAAAGAAAAGAAAAGAAAAGAAAAGAAAAAAGAAAGAAAGAAAAAGAAAAAAAAAGAAAAAAGTGTGGGTAAATTCTAAAAGGGAGTTTTGTGATTTCATTTGAAATTGCCAAAGACTTGATAAGGATGTCTCCAAAGGACAATGTGGTTATTTCAATCATTTTAGACAATCAGTGGTGAATAGTCAGAAAGAGGAAAGGTGGGAGTCGTCTAAGAGAAAAGATTCATCCAGGCAGAGGCTTTAGAAATGCCCTATTGTCTGAAAGCAGCATGAGTCATGTTATTCCAGAAAGGTCTGTGACCCCTGCCATCTGACCACACTCAGTCTGGCCCCTCCTTTCCCTCTCCAACCACCTCTCTTACCCAAAGATAGGACCCCAAACAAAGACTCAGGCTTCATTTTCCAGTCTTAGATGGAAGGTCAAGGGTTCACCTCAACATGTCCCTCCAAGGAACAATTACTAACCCTCCTTGAGCCTCTCCTGACCTCCAGTGTCATCGAGTTCAACACAATTCACATCAGTCTTAGACAATGGACTCATTTCCATCTCCCTTGCTTATTCTACTCCAGCCACAATGGTGTCCTTGCTCTTTCCCAAGCATACCAGGCTCCCTTTGCCTTCAGGGCTCTTGCTCTTGTTAATGGCCTGTGTTCTCCCTCCAGCAGCCTGTCCCTGTGTGGCTGTCCCATTTCCTCTGAACTTCACTCAAATGTTTCTTTCACAAAGAGGCCTCTATGACTGTGCTATTGATAATTCCAACTTCGGTCTACCCTCCCCTCACCCTCACTACTCCCTTTCTGGGTTTATTTTTTTTTTTTACTAGTACTTGTCATCCTCTACTTGACCTCATATCCTATGTTTTTAGTTTATTGTATTTCCACCATGTTTCCCTGTCCCACGAAGACAGGGATTTCTATTTTGCTCACTATTGTGTTCCCAGTGCTTAGCAGTGTACTTGGCACACGCTAAATGCAGTTCAATAGTTGCTAAGTAAAGAACAGCTAATATGTGCCCAAGCCTTGATGTACGCATGCCTGATGTGGGAGGCAAACTGCTTGCCCTAAAGAAGTTCAGAACACATTTGGGAAGACATTGCTAAGAGAACTGGTGTCTCAGTTGTTTCATTATGAGGCACAGAGACTGCTTCAAAAATACTCTCAGAAATTGGGGTTGATTTTAAGGATACCTGTGGACTGGCATTGGTCCAAGAACCAGCAAGCCTTTGTGAGCCCAGAGGCAACACTGGGGCCTTCCACGTCTCCTTCCCTCCCACAGTTTCTCTCTCCTGCTATCTCTGGTTCTTCTCACCTACCAGGCTGCCTGCTCCATTCCTCACTCTCCTGTCTAGATCCCACAGGGAGCTGCTCAGCCTGATGTCTACCGTCCCACTGTTGGGCACAGCCCCTCACATCTTATGGGTGACCTCCACCCCCCAGCCCACCCAAGTGTAGACTGCCTGCCCTTTGCCAGGTACCTCCTCTAAGAACAGCCTTGCTCTAGTTCCTAAAACAGGGAGCCAGGTGGGAGTCAGCCAGCCAGGTCCAGGACATGAATAATACAAGACAATTTGAGATTCTTTGAATTTTTATAGCTCTTCTCAGAACCATATTTTAAGAACATCATTCCATGTCATATACAGAGAAATAGTGATACTTAATTATCAAATAATGTTTCCTTTTATAGATTTAAATGATTCTCTGTTCTGACTATATCCAGTTTTAGATCTCATAAAAAAAATGCTGAAGGAATTTAAAACTATAAGTCCATTATTATTTTCTGAAAATGAATTCCTCAGACCAGAATTTCTAGGTTCAATGGTTTAAAATATTAAAGCAATAATAGCTACCCTTCACTGAGCACTTGCTGATAGTAGTTATTTTAGATGTAATATTCACTACACGTCCATGAAGTAAACATCCTTATCATCCCGTTATGCAGAGGACACCCACAAAAACAAATAACTTGCCTAAGCTCTCACAATAAGATTCAAAATCAGGAGCTCCTCCAGCTCAGAGCCCGGGACTGCCTCCCTGGTCAATACAAGTCACAATTATAATAAATTAAAGTATCCAGCTCATACATGCTGCAAGATTTTAGGAAGAGGAAATATCTGGAGACTGATATAAGCCGGCAAAGTGAGGAAGAAATGTTTGTAACAGGATGTACTTTCTAAGGCCGTGAAGGAAGGGTGGCCAGCCACCAGCAAGACCCCACAGGCCATGTGCTACCAACAGGCCACATGCTGCTGATGGATACTTTCGTTTATTTAACAAATGACATCACAAGGATTTCCAATTAACAATCACGTCCCCTCTGGGTGACTTTGGATACAGTTAATATGTTTCATCAGTGAGAGTTGTCTCTATCTCCAAGAGTCACATTTTTGATCCACTAACTATTGTATTTTCTTGCTGCCCTCTTGAACTCAGCCAATGGCCCTTGTCCGAGGAAACAGAGCTTTTGATCATGACAGGACTAACTAGCAGTTTGGCTGGAGGGATAATTCATTTGTCATAGGAAACTGTGTTCCTGGAAAATTATTAACCTGCCCCTAAATATTATGAAAACATACTCTTTAAAATCTCAATGTGGGGTTTTTATGTTCTGCCTCAGGTCATAGGAAGGACAAGAATAGGCTAAAGTTGGGGGGGTGGGGTGGTGTTTGTAAGTGACGACCAAAAAGAGGGCTGGACCTGGTGTGGTGGCCACACCTGTGTTTCCGTTATTCCGGGGACTGAAGCAGGAAGATTGCAAGTTTGCAGCAACTTAGGAAGACCCTGTCTCAAAATATTAAAAATTAAATTAAAAGGGATTGGGGATGTAGCTCAGTGGTAGAGTGTCCCAGGATTGAAGTCCCAGTACCCAGGGGGGAAAAAATGTGGGCCAAGGTGAGAGGTCAGGTGCCTATGGGCCAACTCTTTGGTGGTTGAGTCACAGTGCAGGCAGGTGAGGGCTGAAGGAGGGGGCATAACAAGTCTAGACTTCACTCAGTATCAGTTCTCCAGCCAGCAGCAGCAGCAGAACTACCTGTGACCCAGAAAGGCAAATATTAGACAATGTGAAAACTTCAAAAGCTCTTGGCCTCCTCAGAGGTGCAGGACCACCTGTTCCCAAGTAAAGACAAGTGGTCTGACACATAGTTGTCTAATGAGTCAGAATACCTAGAAAACTGAGGCCGGGAATGGAAGGTATCCAGCACCGCTGAGTACTGTAGTACCTGGCGCAGAATTCCCCTCCTTCTATCTTTTTGTCATCCTTTATAGATCGAGGCTCTGGGAGAACATCCACTGGGCTTGTCCTGGTTTTCAACCCAGTTTCCTCACCAGTGTGGAAGGGGAGGCCCAGAAGGCAGCATTCCCCAGGAGAACATCCTGCCCTGAGTTCCCTGCACCTTCCACTCTGCTGGGGTTCTCCCTCCTGCTGCCCTTTCTAAGGCATGTGGCCAGATTCCTGCCCTGGGCACTGTGAGGCTGCCTCCCCATTCAAGCAGGGTGCCTACCCTTCTTCCTAACAGAACCTCAATCCCATTCAGTATCTCCTCCTTAGTGGCAACCCCTGTGCATCAGGGAGAGAGGGACTATTCTCAGCTTCCAGAGGGCAATTTCTTTTCTTTTAAATACTAGTGTCTTGTTTATTATGGCATAAAGCAGCATGTTATGTTAGTTCATTTACAGTAAAAACATTTTATGTACAACTACAGAAGAACCACTGCACAGAGAAATGCGGTGTAATTTTTAAACCCATTGAATTATTTGACACATAACTCTGAGAATATTTTCTCTGTAGAAAATAGTAAAAATGGTAACGTTTCCCAAGTTAGCCTAACAGGACCATTTAAGCCAAATAATAGCTCAATGGTACATTCATAAATATGGTTAGAATTCTGGGATCCAAAAGAAATATTAGTTTCATTTATTGAAAGGGCCACATTTTTCTTAAAATTAAGTTGTACCAAGTGAAAGAGTGAAATTCCTTTTAATATTCCTTTTCACTCTTGATTTATGCCTGATCATTTTCTGATTGAAGCTAATCCATAATCCACAAAAAATTTTTAGCTGTTCCTTCCTAAAGGACAGCTATTTTATCTCCCCCCCCCCCCAGTTTTGGGGATCAAATCCAAGGTTTCACACATGGTAGGCAAGTTTAAGAGAGCCATTCTTGATGAATTTAAACCAATTCAATTTGATGCATTTAAACCTCTTGTTAGTTATAGGTTAAACCTGAACATGTGATAGCATTCTGCCAAGAGGAAATATGAGGAGTCTTCTGGAAGGTTCTGAGATTATCTCCCTCTTCACAAGAGACATGGGAATATTTCTTTTTTTTTGACATTGTTATGTTGTCATGTGGCACCACAGTAACTGCCATTTTACAACCATGAGTTCAATAACCCAAGGACAAGTTAATAAATTTTCGCTAAGGAAAGAAGCTAGGTTCTTGATGAGGCCACTAACCTGGAAACCATCATAAAGCAGGGCTTTTTGTTATGTGAAATAAGAAAATTTCCTCATCATTTGTACTTGGGATCTTTCGTTACTTAAAGCCAAAAACATTCTGACTAATCTAATCTCACACTATTTTCACATCCAAAATTTCTAATTAGCACCAGGGGAACTTAGAAGTGTCTAGATCTCCTCCTACGTCTTTCTCATAGGGGGAAGCACTCTAGCACCCTGGCTATGAATACAAATTAAATAGGATTTTACCACACCTGGTTGAAGGCAAAAGTGGTGGAATTGATTCATCTATAAGCCCAAGTCAGGCAAAGTCTTTCTGAGACTTGTTGGCAATGACTATATAGCCAGAATTCTTAAAACCTGAATTCTAGGCTCCAGACTTGAAATATTGGTGGTAAGCTTTTAAGAATGATAATTCTTGGCATACCAGATGTTTTAAGGCTACTATTCATCCTACCCTGGGGGGGTTCCTGGAAGTTGCCAGTGAATTTCACAATCAGTTTATTACAATAGCATGCAGTGTTTTCAGATTAGTAATAATAGGTAAGTGGATAATCAGATTCTGAAGTTTACAAAATCAGAGCCACTGAATGATAGGTAATGGCATTTAGAGTAAGAGATGACCAAAATGGTTATGAGGTTTTTGAAGCAAAAATTCTTCTTATAGCTTAGAATCCATTTTTTTTGTTGTTGTTGTTTATTTTCATATCTCTTCATTTTTCTAACATTTAATTCACATGCAAACTAGATGTCTGCTACACCATTATCCTCCAGCTATAAGATAAAGACACATTGCCTAATGTAATTTATAACAGGAAGACATGAAGCAGTCCATTTTTCTAAAGGGCTCTAGAAATTTAATATATTTTTCCCATGGCCTGGGAGGTCAGTGTAAAGTAGTTTTAATTTAGAAGACGGCTAGATCTATGACTTTTATGAATCAGGTGGCCAGGAAGTTCCCAGAATCTCTGACTATACTTTCTTAGCCCATATGATCTAGGATTTGAAAAGAATAAATATAATTTGATATCATTGATCCTGCCAAAAGCCAGCGGCAGGCTAGGACCTGGGCTTATGCATGAGTGATAGAGGAAGCTGGGTGCCCACACCATCTTCAGGGGTTGGGCAGAGAAGACTAATTTAGAGGAAGTAGGGGCTCCGAGTTGCTTTGATTTGGACATTAAATAGAGGAATGTGATTTAATTTTATATAAATAAAAATTCTGTTGAACAGGAAGTTTTCCACTTGCTTTCTCTCTCCATCATCCCCTGTGTCCCAGGAGGCTGAGGATCTGCATCAACAGGCTCCTTTGTTCTGTGACCTCTGGTTGGGTTCTCCTGCCAAGGGAAGCCCTGGGAGGAGACTGGAGCCTGGTGGAGAGTGAGGGAGGGTCATTATTTTCCCAGCTCCCTTGTGGAAATGAGAGGCTGCATCTTCAATATTTTACCCAATGCATAGCTCCTGTTGGACACCCCTCCTGTTGGACACCCCTCCCATGTTCTTTCTAAATTCTGGTAATGGCTTCAGTACAAGTGGTGCTAACAGCTTCCCCCATTACTTGTTCCTAGGTGCCTCACCATCCCTCACTCACTTCCCTAACCCTGTCTCTTTTGTAAGTGACCCTTTCTTAGCCTTTTACAGGTATTGATCCCCTGCTGAGCCCTAACTGATGCTGTTTGTCGGATTTTCAGATGAGAAAATTAATTTATAGAGAGAAGCAATCATTTCTCAAAATAAAAATAAATGGGGGGGATTTTGATTAAAATGGTGTCATGTCTTAATTCAAATTTCCTGGCCTGTTCCTAATACCTAAGTGGTACTTGCTGAGTTCTTACAAATTTATGATTTCCAAACAAATTGTTTTCCTCAGCTGTCCCCTGTGAACTGAGAGAAATTGCTGAGTCTTCAATGTGGAAACCTGAAAAAGAAAAAAAAATCATTAACTCAGGTTTCTACATTTGAAACTGCACAGATAATACATCTTATCAATGAATTCTGTCACCTAAGATCTCAACAACTCAGCTTGTAATATACAGGCTCCTGGGTTCAAAGACATAAAATATGCTTTGACCTTAATGAATGTCAGACTGAGCAGAGGTGTACCAACCCTGCACAATCGGGGGGGGGGGGGAGGACTGTAAATTGTTTGGAAATGGTGAGTTTTAGAAGCTCAGCAATGCTATTGAGGAATTAAAGATAAATTGGCAGTTTGGATTAAGAAATTACAAAAATTTCTAGTCAAAAAGTTCTGAAATAAAACCTTTCATTCTCTCTCTCTCTCTCTCTCTCTCTCTCTCTCTCTCTCACACACACACACACACACACACACACATACACACACACACACACACACATACTCACGCACACACTTTTTAAGGGGGTGGGTTGAAGTTGGATTGGGGAAGGTAAAATGGGATTTCATACTGCTTTCATGGGAGGGCAGAAAAGGAATTCTGGGTACAACCTGATATTTGGGAAGGTTTTTTGAAGTAAATAGTTCCTGGGCTGACTTTGGAGAATTGGTTATTCAAGTAAAAAGTGGGTATTAAGTAAAGGAGTTTAAGTAGAGGGAATAGCAAGCGTAAAAGGGCAATTTAGTGAATGAGATTATCAAATGAAATTTTGTACTCAGGACCGAAAGAGGCCGTTGGGGCCCATCAGGACCTTGAGGGCCAAATATGGCCTGAAGGGTCACCAGGCACAAGCCTTGACCATGGTCCCAGTCACTTTAGCTATCATTCCTCTTAATCCTGCCACTCTCCTGTGGCCTACACAGGTTCCAAAAGCAAAGGAAGAGCCTCCTCAGCTTTCTTAGGTAGTAAACAGGAGCTGACTCCAGGGAAGGACACTCCTGCCATTGCCACACCAGGGAGTCGGCCCAGGGGCAGGTGTTCTCTTTAGTGGAAGTCAGCTTCCTTCACTGGACGGCCCACAGGGATCGCATCCCAGCTACCTCCTAGTTCCCCCCATCCTGGAGCAGTGAGTCCCAGCCACATCCACAGGGGCACAGAACAGTCTAGGGAATGGTTAGGAATATAGATTTTCAGATACCCCTGGAGCCGGCATGAGAACCGACATTCAAAAAGCTCTCCATGTGACTCAGATGTCCAGCCAGATTTCAGAACCTCTCTTGGAGCAGCTTTTCCCAAACTGTGTTCCTCTGTTCTGAGAGCTGCTAGGTCCAATGATATTGGCCAGCTGTCTTGATTGCAGGACTGCTCACTTACCTGGCGCACTTTAGGAACCTCCAAGAGGGAAGGCCAGGAGTTGGAGAGCAATATAGTCACTATATTTTCTAAGTGTATTTGACCACAGATAGAATCAACCTCGGTCTGTCTGTCTGTCTTTGATGGAACATTCCTCAAGACCATGCAGGACATAGAGCAAGTCATATACACTTAAAAAATATAGTGTAATATATTCCTCTGGGACAAAATTGTCCTAAAAGCTCATCAATCACGAAGGTCCATGCTACAGGAGTGGGGCCATGGCAGGGCAGGCTGCCTAGAACCCCATTGGCCAGGGATTGCTGGACAGTAAGAAAACCTCCTGTAGCAGCCTCCTACACAAAACCCAACAGGTGAGTGTTCTCTTGCAAACCATGGCTTTCCAGGGAGCTTCTAGTCACCTGGAGGGGATGATCATATTCCTCCCAGGAACACCACTTCCCACTAGAGCAGAGTGACAAGTCTGGCTGTTGCACTGTGACACATAGCCTCAAAGTGAGGGATTAGATGCTTATTTATGGAGTTTCAGAACTGAGCAAAGAGCACCTTCTTCCTTTCATGCTTGTTTGCTTCAGGGGCTTCAAAGAGACCTAACATGGGTCCATGTAACAGTCACGGGCCATCCACACCATGAGGTTGAAGAAGTTGGAAAGGAAGCACACTAGAGCTTTGTACCCACGGCACCCAGACTGCTAAGGAGGAAGAAGGTTGAGTCCTAAAAGGCAGGGCAGCTAAAGGAGCCCTGTTTCAATGCTGAATGTTCAATGCAGTGAATGACAACCAGTGCAGAAATGATCGCAACTTGCCACACGTGGCTGCCAGGGACATGCTGAATGTTGCTGTGACCTCTTTCCTGTGCACAAGGCAGGACTGGCGAGGACAGTGCAGGATGTTCCGTAGATCAGCAGAACCAGGAACTGGACATGGATCAGCCCTCGCTGGGTTCAGAAGTGTGTTGCCCAGCATCCTGAGAACCAGCTGCGCATGGGCACACCCAGGCTGCTACTGAAGCTGAGATGGAATCTTGAGGCTGGAGAAGTCTAATTTCAGGAGAAGGAAAGATTGTAGGAAGAATGAAAAGAGAGGAGAAGGAAAGAAAAAAAAGAGAAG
This sequence comes from Ictidomys tridecemlineatus, assembly GCF_052094955.1. Taxonomy (NCBI): domain Eukaryota; kingdom Metazoa; phylum Chordata; class Mammalia; order Rodentia; family Sciuridae; genus Ictidomys; species Ictidomys tridecemlineatus. Next base: position 77,747,504 of record NC_135487.1, on the reverse strand, counting down.
GAAAAAATAGCATTTAATTGCCCAATGCTGGGAACACACATTTTCTTTTAGGTTTTGCCATGACCCCATGAGGTGGGTCTGTTATTACCCCCAGGACATGTTGATATAAATAGGAAACGCAGTGGTCCAGAAGTTTGCCCACATCACACAGTAAGGATCTAGACTCCTGCTTCCCTGACTGAGGGTTTGGGTGCCAGATGGGAAGGAAGGAAGCAGATGGAGGGGAAGAGAGAGAGATGCTGAAGGAAAGATAGACAGCAAGACTGGCTCAGGGGTCCTAGGACTAGAAACAAAGCATAAGAGGAAAGGTTGAAGACTGTACTTCTTTAGGATCTAAAGTGGGATCTTGAGACACCCCTTTGTGTTTTTGCTGGATTCTTCTCTCTAGAAACATGTGTTTGGTAATTTCCCCTCTTTCTTGTTGATGTTCATCTTCTCTGTTTATTTACCTGTTCCCTTAGAGCTTCCAGGAAGGGCTGTGGCCTGTGGCCACTTTCCCTCTGGGTGGGATGGGTAAATGGACTCAGTAGGAGCAGGGACGTCCCCTGAGGCCCAGGAGCATCTTCACATCCTCATGGGATCCGGGCCCACCCACCTCTGCTCTTCCATAAATGGCAATTTCGGTCTTGCCAACAGAAAGTTGAGCCCTGCAATTTTAGTGAGACCACATGCTTCTCCTGAGATCTGTCCCTTTGCCAATGGCCATAGGATCCTGTGGCCAGAGGGATAATTGGAAATGGATGGGCCAGGCAGATGCCCAATTCTGACAAGAATAGCAGTTTGAAGAGCCTGAAGAAGACTTTCAAAATAGGCAAGGAAACCTTGGCACCAACTGTTGAGAGCCACAGCCGAAGGGGCCCCAGCAAACTTCCAGCTGCCAGCAAACTTTCAGACTGCCAGCTGATGATTGGCTCACAGCGGCCCCAGCAACATCTAGCTGATGGGCTCCTCTGCGGTGATGCTCATTGGGCTGTTTCCCTGCCCTTTCAGACCACGGAGCTGCTCATTGGGGGACTTTTTTGGCTCCGCCCACACAACCCAGCCAATAGGCCTCAAGAGCAGGAGGATTGTGGGAGGTGGGAAGGCGTGTGTTGGTGAGAGGCTTGTGGGAAGCCGGTGGTGGCAGTTGGGCTCTGAGGGTTTTTCCTGAGGAGCTGTTTTGTTTGGCATGTGTGGTTCTAAAAATAAAGTTAGTTTCTTTTGACAAGTGGCTCCTGAATTGTGCCCAGCCAGACTGTGGCAACCAACACCCCCCCTCTTCCTCAGCTTGTAACCCCAAGCTGGGTACTGCTCAACAGCCCTACCAGTTGCTGCACAGCTCCATCCTAAAACCACCAGGGAATGGGATCTTATCTGGGGAGAATGTTTTGGGCTTCCCTACTGGGTAGTACTCACTTTCAGAGGCAAGGAATCTGTCACAGCAGAGCTGCTGAGTGGCAGCCTCTTTCTCGCTCTCTTCCCGGGAAGTATCTGCACCTGTGCCTTGCTGTCAGTGGGCAGGATGTGAGCACAGGCTCTGAGGATACAAGTCAGCTGTGGGCCAAAGCAAAAATGAAAATTTCTCCAAGTTCCTCTTTGATTTCCTTTTGTGGTATTACTGAAAACAGGGTCAAGAGGTCATCTAGTTCATAATCCAAGACAAAACCCACTCTAGATGACCAGGGCCCAGGAAGGGGAGACTGTACTCACCCAGGGAAGACAGGGTGACACTGAGTCACACTCTCCAACAGCAATAGAGCAGGCCCCTTCTGCACTATGCGAAGGTGGATGCATCCTACACAGGGCCCTCCTACATGATGAAAGTGGGCCAAGAAAGGACATTTGACCTTGTGTGTGTGTGTGTGTGTGTGTGTGTGTGTGTGTGTGTGTGTGTGTGCATGTATTCTAACCATTGGGATTCTTAGTTAGTTGCTTTTATCTTCCAATTGAATATTATTTGATCACACAAAAAATTTTTAAACTCTGTCATCGAGATATAATTCATGTTCCACGCAATTCACCCACTATAAGTGTGCATTCAGTGGCTTTTATTATATTAACACAGTTGTACCACTAACACCATTTTTATCACCCCAAAAAGAAATCCCATACCCCTTAGCTATCCTTCCCCCAGCTCTTCCCCCATCTCCCAGTCCTAAGCAACCATGAATCTACTTTCTGTCTCTATAGATTGATCAATAATCATCATTTAATTTAAATGGAATCATATAAAGTATGTTCTTCTGAATGGCTTGTTTCACTTAACATAATTTTTTCAAGATTCATCCATATTGTAACAAGTAGCAGTTCTTCATTCATTTCAATGAGTTTAATATCCCATTGTGTGGGTATACCATATTACTTTATTTCACAGCCATTTGGCCATTCTCTACTTTTTATCTATTATAAATAATCTTCTATAAACATTCATGTACAAGGTTTATGTGTACAAACATTTTCATTTCTCATGGGTATATGAATGGCCATGTTTTATTTTTGAAGGACTCTCTGCCCATTTCCCAAAATGTATTTCCAGTGGCAGTGTGTAAAGGTTTCAATGTCTTCACATTCTCAACAACACTTGCTCATCGTCCATCTTTTTCTGATTATGGCCATCCCAATGCTGTGAAGTGGTATCTTTTTTGTTTGTTTGTTTTTCTTTTTCTTTCTATATATTTTTTATTTGAGCTTTATGGTTGTACATAGTGGTTGGATTCATCCTGACAAACTTGGATATGCATGGAAATGAATGTTTGTTTGAAGGGGTATCTTGTGAGTTGGATTTTTATTTTCCTGATGGCTTGAACCTTTGTTTTTGAGAACTTTGATTTTGTTCTGTCTCATCCCAGTCTCCAGTTCTTTGCTCAGTCTGTTAGTTTGCAGTCTGAAAGAGGTAGAAATTCTTCTCTGGGCTATGACTCTCAGAAACTTTGGAGATATATATATAAAATCACATTCCACTTTGTCAATTGCTATTCTTTGAAGTTATCTGAATCCTTTGAAATTCTCATACCTTTATTTTTAACAGCAGGAATTCTTCAATAAATTAATAGCACAAAGAAAAAAGTGTAGGAGTATTACTCTAAGTTTTGAAAAGGCATGAGATATAAATAAATTCATATTATTTGTAAACTCCCAGTCTAAGTCATTTATTACTATTAGTATGAGTATTAGTATTAGTCATTTATTACTATTAGTATGAGTATTAGTCATTTATTGCTATTAGTATTACTATTAGTATTTATTAATACTATGAGTACTTATTAATATTAGTATTACTTTAAGTTTTGAAAAGGCATGAGATATAACAAGTGTAACATGTGCATTATTTTTATACCAGTGTTTGAACAAATCGGTAGTAGAAAGACTTTAGGAGGAATCTGAGAAAACTGAGTTGGCAAAGGTACTAGATGATACCAAAGAATCGTTGTTAATTATGTTAGGTATGCTGATGGTATTGTGATCATCTAGGAAAATATCCCCATGTTTTACAGATATCTACTAAAGCAAGTAGGGGTAAAATGATACAGTGTGTGAAATTTGCTTTAAAATACATCAACAAGGGGAAAAAAGAAAGAGTTGAAGCATGAATGGCAAAATATTCTACAATGGGATATTGAGGCTTATTTTTATCTCTAATTTCATATATGTTTAGAGTTTATAACAATACTACTGATAATAATTACGAATGCAATTCTAAAACACAAATGTAAACTGAAAAATACTAGAAAATATTTGGGTCCCAGACTATAGAATGCCATTCATCTACATTCTGTTAAAGTATATAGGCCTATTACTTGAAAAGTTTAAAAAGTGACTCAAGCCATATTTCTACATAGTATTTTAGCTAAAGGCCTGTAATGTAAGCTCATGTTCTGATGTTGGGTTAAAGCTTTATTCTCTGAAGACAAGCTTTGTGACTGGCATTTGGGTTGTTATTTTTTGACATATTACCATAATGTTCTTACCTATAATTTTTAGTTTTAACTTCTTCAAAGGGAAAAGAGAAAGTTTAGCTAATATAGTACAACTTGATTGTAAATATTTTTAGGAACTTAGCTTTGCTTGCCACTTAATTTATTTTTCAGTATAATTGACAACTCCCTTTTTTTATACTTGCATTTAATTGATTTATATAATAGTCAGATGAATTATATTGTTAGGATTCCAAGGGCTGCTGCCATAGACCGCCTTGAGAACAAATGGAGTTGGCTCTTGGTAAACACATTGCTCAGTTAGTGGGAGCAAAAGTGCACGGTGCAGTCTTCTAGCTGAGACACACTGGCCAGCACCTTCCACAGGAAGATAGAATGAGCTATATATGTGTCTCTTGAAAATTCATGTTGCAACTTAATTCCCAAGGTGATGGCATTAGGAAGTGGCTGTCTTGGGAGGTGATGCTCTTGGGAAGGAGATTCATGCCCTTGTAAAAGATCCTGAGAGATAGAGAGATTTGACCTTCTGTCGTGTGAGGATGAGGCCACAAGCTGCCTTCTTGGAAGGAGAGAACAAGCCTTTGCCAGACACCAAATCTGTTGGCACCTGGATCTTGAACACTCCAGCATCCAGAACTGCAAGAAGAAAATTTCTATTATGTGTAAACTCCCAGTCTAAGCCATTTAGTTACATCAGCAGGTATGAACTAATAAAGAAATCATGATGAAAATAGTAGGCTAAGAGGCAGTCATTTTAAAGCTTGTTCTTATGAGGAGCAAAAAAAAAAAAATCTAAGCTGTTTGACTAATTTGTTCATCTTCCATCAAGTTTTTTTGAGTGATGGGCACCTGGCCAACAGGTATGCTGAATCCAGAGAATACTCAACATAATACTACAGACAGTGATTCATTCAAATAATAAGGCTGTGGCCAAGACCCAGGAGGCAGCAAACCAGGGAGAGGGGAAGTGGGCCCATGAGGCTGAGTGCTTTGATTAAGCATCGTTGGCTGCTGCCCCTTCCTCTCCAGAGATCAAACTTGTTTAACTGTTCCCGTGGTGAATTTATGATGAGCCTGAAACCAGCAACTAAAATTTAAGCATTCTGAACTCCACTGCAACTGCTTTCAAGGCTCCGCTTGTCCCTGTGTGGTGAGGCTGGGAGTGGCTGTTTTTGTTCCCCTCTGCCAGGTGGTTTGGCAACCATGTCCTTGTAGAACACAGTGTGCTCCTGTGGGAGCAAGAAGGAGAATGAGTATGAATCATTGCATATCAGCACTGGAAGGGGCCGCCATGGGCTCTGTTTCAACTGCCCCATTTTGTAGATGAGGAGACCAAAGTCTAATGAAGAGGGATGGCTTGCTTTTCACTAACTTGACAACCACACCGACCACATCCAACAAACATAGATAAGCTATTATTCCAAAACCTCTGCTCCAAATTCTCTTTAGCTCTGAGGGACACTCTGTATCACTGGATGATCCTAACAGGGGCAAAGTGACTGCTGAACTACAGAACAGAAGAGAGACTTGTGGCTAAGTGGGAAAAGATCTTTAGTGACCACGTAACCTGAAGCTTTCATTTTGTAGTTGAGGACACTGAAACTTGGAGCAGATTAGTTACAGAATGATCTCAGGAATGACCTAAAACAAGCAATCAAATATAAAAGTGTTGAAAATTAATTGGTGGCAATATGTACTACCGTGAGCTACTAAGATCTTCATGTTGGCTGGGTGAGTTTCATCCAATGCATTTCTACCTTTCGTACCTGGAGATACTACAGAGTAGGTTCTTAAAATGAATTGTGAATCTTACCACTCGAGCTAACCCAGCCTAAAGCACAATGTATGTTCCATAAGATTAGAGATAGTCAAGGGCATAACGGGCTTAAGGAGTAGGGGAGCGGGCACAATGGCACACGCCTGTAATCCCATAGGCTCCAGAAGCTGAGGCAAGAGGATCAGGAGCACAAAACTAGCTTCAGCAACAACGAGGCAGTAAGCAACTCAGTGAGACTCTGTCTCTAAATACAATACAAAATAGGGCTGAGGATGTGGCTCAGTGGTTGGGTGCCCTGAGTTCAATCCCTGATACTCCCCGTCCAAAGAAAAGGGCAGACTTTGAGGTGTGCCTTGGAAAAGGGGGGTGAGTTATGGAGATGGGAACTGGGAAGAGTAGGTTCTTGCATGGGAAATAGTGAACATGTTAAGGATGCAGAGGGCAGTGCCCCTGGTTTGAGAAGACTTGGGACATCCAGCTGTCCCTGGAGCAGTGGACTAGGGGAGTGGTGGGCAAGGGGAGGCAGGCTAATCCAAAAGGTTAAGAACTATCTGTTCTTAATTCTTCAGAAGACTCTAGAGAGGCTTTCCATTCCCAGGAGGGAAGATCATACATAATCCGCTCTTAGGAAAAATTCATTGCAGAAGCTGATATTCAGCGTGACCTGGGAATCTTCCCCACTTCTGCCAAATCCTCTGGCTCTGTGAAGAGGTCAGAAATACACTGGAAATTGAGTTTATTGGGAAATACTTTCAGATCATGGGATATCTGTTAGGAAGATAAGCATCCTGATGATGGTCCTGGTGATCTGGGCCCAGCTGGTTCAGGAAGAGCAAGGATGCATGAAGATTAGACATTCGAGAGGAGAATGTTTGCTGAGCACTCTTTGTTCTTCAGAAAGGTTCAGGCTCAGTTCAAGTTTGAGGCTGAGGTTTTGATCCAATGTTGATTTTATCAGCACCTGTTTGCCCCAGGACTTAAAAAAAAAAAAAAAGATAGTTTGTATTCATTCTTAGGATGCAGTGGAGGAAATAATACTGACCACTTGTTGAGCATCTGCTGTTAGGCTCTCAGTGTATTTTAGCCTCTGTTAGGCTCTCAAGTGTATTTTCAGCAATATACCTGCACATATACACATGTACAATCTTTTCAGCAACTTTTAGAGTTTTTCATTGGTTCAGAAAGCTTGTTTTATTTTATTTTATTGGGGGTCATGCAACCTGGGCCTGGCCAGTTATAATCATTCGTCACCTAGTCCAATGACTGGTACAAGGAGTGATACAGGACCCACTCTGCACCAATCACAGCCCTTTTTTGAGACTAATAGCTTCATGCTGAGAAGAGTAGTGCTGTCCTCTGGGGTTGCTAAACTGAGGCTGTGGTGGCCCCTGGAACAACTGTACTGCCGTGCCCCTTCTGCCCAGACCTGCTTCTTTTACTGTCCCAGGCTTTGTTCCTGAGTGTTTGCCTCACCGCCTTCCTGCCCATTTTCCTCCTGTTCAGAATGGTTTCCCAGGGAATCAACCAAAGAGGAAGAGGGGAAGGGAAGGGGCAAGAGAGTAATAGGGGTGAGATGTTGATGTTTGACTCTACAGAGGATTTTCTTTTCATTGCACAGTATAATTAAAATATAAAAATACAAACATTCAAGAAACTTTCAGCATTCACTCAGCATTTTTTCCCAGAGGAAAACTCAAACCAGCAGACTTTCCATCAACTTTCAGAACTATTTCTAGAATATGTCAGTGTTGGTTTTGCCCAAAGCAGAGGAGGTGGTCCACATAGCCTCTCAAGGATGCTGCTAGCTTCATTTCTATCAATTACCCTTTGCACATCTAAGAGTTGCTTTGATTGGAAGATTTCTGATAAATTTTGCAATTTGCAGGAGTGGAGATTCAGTGCCTTTTAGCTGAATGGGGCACTGATGGCGAACGCCTCTGAACTAGCAGGGGGCAATGCCGACACTGGCCAGGCTACTAACTCTGGTCAACTCATTGTTCCATCGCTGACATGATTGCCATTCTCAGATCTATGGGTGAACAAATCTACAGCAGGTATTCCTAGAACCAAGACACCCTTTCCCCACTCCAGAGCAGGAAGAGATCTTCACAGTAAAGAGGTGTGGTCCCCTGGCCCAGGTTGCCTCACACACAATCACCAAGGAGGGGCCAAGTGCGAACTGAGATCCACTTTCACTCTGCTTGCCAAGTCATGTGCCTTGGAAGACTGGACGTCTTTCTTCAGTCTTCACAAAAGTTCCACCGCACCCTGACCAGTTTCTCCCTGCCAGGAGTACACCTCCTTCCCGTGTAAACATTTTCCCACCTGAAAAAGAAAGGAGCCTGGGCCCCAACATGAATGGTTGCCAGGATCTGGGACACACCTGTAATGGGCAGGTTTGTTCACAATCCATGGAGCATAAAAGCTTAATTTGTTTTTACATTAAACAGACTGACTGACCATGACAACAATTTCCTGCTTCATTATTTCAGTTCAAGGACTGAAAGCATTTTGGAGAACAAGGAAAAGAACTTGCCGGGTTTTGTTTTTCATGTATATAGAACGATTCATGTAGAAAGTTCACAGAGTTTACCTGTAACCCAAGCTCACAACCAAACAAAAAGATTAGAGCTGGTCATGTAGGGATTAGCGAAAAGCTTCAAGTGAGACCAAAGAAAGACAAATACAATTTTTCCTTTCCTCTCTTTTATGCCCTTGTTAAACTATACATATTAGTCAATATCTTGAAAATTCCCCAGAGGAGGTAATTCCACCTTCCTGTACTACAAATGCTTGTGGGTGACCATGGGGACATGCCAGAGGCACAGTTCAGCCCAGTCTTCACTGCAAAGGCCTTTGGTCATTCTGAAGGGGTAGATAAACCCACAAAAGTGGAAGGCCAGGCAATTTCTGATCAGTTAAACACCCTGCAGTGAGACATGGGCTGAAGGTGCTGGAATTGGTGAGAGCAATTAGCATATTTGCACTCCAAACTCTCAGTCTGAGGACAGAAAGAGCCTCTGTAGAGATGTTAGAGTCAATGGGAAATGAATTTGGCCTTGAGTTATTCTCTGATCCATTTGATTCAATATTAATATTAATAAAAGAATCCAAAAAAGCTAGTTTCATTAAGGATAGTTTGCCTGGTTCAATGAATATCACTTGCTTGGAGCAATTTGAGTGATTTTGCCTCTGAGTTTGACATGGATTTTATTGAAGAACTCTTTCTAATGGGAAAGGAAAGCAGTAAGTCACCAGTACTTTAGCAAGAGTGAGTTTGTCATCTGGAACCAGGGAATGAGAAGAGAAGTCTAGTTGTGTAGGTTGTAGTTATAATGGTCAGGGACCTGGAAATGAAGGAGGAAGAAGGCCAACAGGTAAGTTTGTCTCCAACCTACTCCATGAATTTGTTCAAGGTTAACAGATCAGGCTATCTTAGCCTCGGTTGTGCAGTCAGTGCATTGGGAGATGCGGATTTCCTTATTTTTGTATGACAGGGTTATCACTGACCTCCAGACATAAACAATGCATCCCACAAGCCGATGCTGTTGAGTCAGGTTTGGCCCACCAGGATCAGGGCAATTGAAAACCAATCTTTCCTGACAAGCCCTTTTTGAATTCCAAAGTTGGTGCGAAGCATCTGAAAAAATAAACCCAGGCGGAAATAACTACTAGAGGGAACACAGCTGCTCTATAGTTGTTCTGTGGGGTTAGGCACCCAGAGAAAACCTTCCTCCTGCAAATGGAACAGACCATAGGATCTGGAGGAGAGAGGCAACAGAGCAGCTAGAGTAGCTCTGAGTTTACTTGAGCTTCTTGTGTTCCAAAAGGTTTTCTGCGTGAAAGACCCGTGATCACCTGACAGTCTATCTGTCTACCCACATCCATCCACCCACATCAGTCTATCTGCCCTTTGCCCACCCATCCATCTACCTATCCACTTGTCCCCCAAACAGTAGTTGATACCTGTTACAAGTGCCAAGTTAAGAACAGCTGGTCACATATACCCATCATCTACTCACTGGGTAGGCAGGAAGTAGGGTGATGTCTTTGGTAAAGGAATCAGCTAATACACAGATAAAGCCCAGCAAGAAGCAGCACAGCACAGAACTCAGGAGCCCAGGCTCTTAACTAAGCTGTGTTTTAACACGACTTTTTCTACTTGAACAGGAAAGTTACCTAACTTCTGAGTTCCGTCTTTTGTGAAATGAGGGAATTAATAGTAGCTCCCAGTTTACAGGGTTGCTATAAGAATTAAATGAAAGTCAAATGTTGAGCACAGTGCCTGGCACCTACAACATGCTCACGACATTTTGGTTGTTATCGAAAACAGGACATCTGGAGAAGCAGAGGTGAATTCTTTAGCCTAAAGAGGCAGCGCGGGCAAAGGGAGTTTCGTAAGAGACAAAAAGATGAGTCAGATGCCGTGGCCAGGCCCTCAGGACATTTTACAAAAGCCCAGCCAGCGGGCATGAAGGGACTAAATTGTGGAGGAAACTAAAACCTGTGGTTTTCTCCATTTGTTGGTCTTCATGTTCTTGGAGGTCCAGCAGCACCTTAAACCAATACTGTGGTTGAAAGGCCCTGCTGAGAAGAGTCCTCAGTTGAGGCACATCCCCTACAAGAACAGAGGGAGGGAGGTCAGTACACTTAGAGGACAGAGATCCTGATAAGGGGCTCATTGTCAGCCAGGACAGCCTGCTGGAGCAGTGCAAATCAAGGCAGCCAAAGCTCCTGAGTCTGTGGGGTCCTGGCTCTTCTCTACTAGATATTCCCCAAGGAAGCAACTGATAAAGGGAGGTCAGAAGTTTCAGGAAAGTCAAAGACAGAGGGGTTCCCATAAAACACGGTGGCTCCTGCCAACACACTGGAATGTCTGGAGGAAGGAGAGACCCTGGTCAGAATCAGACATCTGGGTGGGATGGAAAGGTCAGATTCTATAGTCCCTGGAAGGGAAGGATGGGGAACGCCCTCCACAGGCTTTTTTGGGCCAGCTGGTCCCAGGAACATGGCAGTCAAGGTCAGACGGATGAACGATAGTGTGGTTAATAGGGAGAGACTCCCTTAAGCCTGGGGATAGGGACTGGGGAGCATGAACTGAGCAGATGGAGGTGAGTGGATTACCAGAGTAGACAGTGGAGGCCCTGGGGGACTCATTGTCAAACAACTCTGGGACTCTTCCTGTCTACCTAGAAGGTGCAAAGCAAGTGTCTGGACACCCCTGTAGACAGCAGTGAGACCTGCCATGTGGGGTTAGCAGCCTGACTCTCTGATGGGAATTCAAAGCCATCAGAAGATTGGAGACCCCGAACACAGGAAAAAGCGATTGTAAGAGAATTGTGCCTCTGGTTCTGAAATGCTGAGCTGGGAGACAGGCACAAAGGAAGGTGGCAGTTCTTCCGCCTTACACAATAGAGAGCCTCACTGCTTGGTGGCAGACACTCCTGCAGCAAGGTATAAAAGGGATAAAAGGCCTGGCTTGTTCAGGACATGCCACATGCAGGGATCTCAAAAAAAATTCTACCTCATCCTTGAATTCACATCAGGATAAGCTCAAACACCAATTCAAAAGCCTGTGGGACATACAGATCACCTCTAAGATACCTGGGGAGGCCTGTCTGTGATCAGCCTCCGCTCTGAGTCCCTGCTTCCGCATACAATTCCTGACTCAGCTCCCTGTTCTGTAGATCTTGTCTTCATGGTGATCCACATGTGGAATTTGTCTTTTCCCCTTGATTTCTATGAAAACTGCTTCTCCTACCCTGCCTATGTGAATGCCAACTTTGCTGAAGGGCACTGCAGAGGGCATCACATCAGGGAAGAGCTGGTGACTGTATATTCTCAATAAACTTCTTCATTCTCTTCGCAGCTTGTTGACTTCTCAACCAAGTAGCTAGCCATCTTTTTTTTTTTTTTTTTTTAGAGGAGGAAAGGTTTATTTAGGGGCTCACAGTTTCAGAGATCTCAATCCATAGATGGCCAGCTCCATTCCTTGGGGCTTGAGGTGAAGCAGAAAACCACGGTGGGAGAGTGTGGCAGGCAGCTCACATCATGATCAGGAAGCATAGAGACTCCGTTCGCCACATACCAAACATATACACCCCAAAGCCATGTCCCAGGTGTCCCACCTCCTGCAGCCACACCCAGCCAGCCTTCAGTTACCATTCAGTTAATTCCTATTAACTCAGTGAATTAACTGGGGTACTCACCATCTTTCTTTTTTTCCCCGTCACTCCTCCACGATCTTTCTCTCCTTTGTCTCCATCCCCAACTCCTGTGGAATTCCAATTCAGAGTTTAATTATCATGACCTTTATCCATCTTTTTTTTTTTTTGACCAAGGTAGGCCCCTCTTAGAAAAGGTGAAATAATTTTTTCTCACTCTGACAAGCTCAACTGAGGGCAGATCATAGGACGGGGATGAGGCTGCTTTTCTTTCTGGCATGGAAAGAGTTAGGACTTTTCTTGCTCCTGTGACATCTGGGAAGTTGGTTCAGGAAGCCAAGGTGGCACTGAAGGTTCTCATCCTTCCTCTGCCTGGGGAAGTTCTCCCTGTGCTGCTGGGATCTTCTCCAAGTGCTGCTTTATCTTCTCTAATAGATAAGAAATGACCCTGGGCCCTACTGGTGGCTCCCCTTTCCAGACCAACTGCTCATCAGAGAAGCCAACTTTAGACCTGGAGGTCACTCCTCACAAGCATTATTTCTTTTAGTGAAAATCAAACAAAACTTTAACCTTCATTAGGAAAAAAGGGGCATGGAGTGGTTCAGAGCACTTGCTATGACTATTGCCTCCACTCTCCATTCATTGACTACTCTAGGACGGCCAAATAGATTTTTATTGAATACTTTGAATACATGATACCATTTTGTCTTTCAAGAGAATCTTCAAGGTTTCTCCAACAGATTTATGTACATTTTATAGATGAAGAAACCAAGGCTTGGAGGTGAAGTCTTAACCAAGCAGGGATAAAGGTTGATTTGAACATAATTTCCCCTCCTCCAAATCCCAGTGGCTATTATTGTGCCAGTACCCATCCCCCATCCCATGGTGACTGCATGCACAGGGAATAGATACGAGATTAGGAGAGGAAAATGCCTACAAGTCTGAAGAGTGAAGAAAGATACAACGATGCTGAGGTCCAGGTGGGCCTCTGCAACTACAGCCTTTAGATAGTAAGTTCTTAGTTTCCCCCTTGGTTCTTGTCAAGGCACCTATGGGAAAAACCCTAATCTGTCTCAGATGAATAAAAAGCAAGGAAATTTTGTTAATGTTCTACTACTTTTCCTTTAACATGTCCCATAGAGTCTAGTGTGGGAGTAGAGCTGCAAGAACACCTGAATCACACCTAAGCCAGGTGCTACACTGCTGCTAGAATTTAAAACCACATTTCCTCCTCCCAGTAACCAAGTATTGGAAATGTTGACTGGCCTTATTTTCTAAATAAGGAGGTGAAGAAAAATTAACAGCTTGATGACTCATCATATAATTAGTCTGTATCCTCTCATGTCTTAACAGTTTTCATCAAGAGCTTTTAATGCCCTCTAACCTTTCTTGCAAGTATCATATATAATCATGCCAACATCCCCACCCCATTATCCCTCAGAGTGGTCTTAAAATCACGTTAAAAATCGGTATTACTACACACTGTATGTTAGAGACAGATGGATATCCTATCAGATCACAAATATGGAAAGTATTATTGTGGCTTAGGGTAAATTTCCAATGACAACATCATACTTAGGTTCAAAAAGTGCTGAATCTCAAGCAGCTTAGATGGATATGAAGATGCTGTGCTTGAGAAAGTGGGCTTGAAGAACCAGCTAGTGAAGATCCAGATACTGATGTCAAAGGTGCATTGATGAGTCCGATTAAAAGCTCGGTTGTGAGGGCTGGGGTGTGGCTCAGGGGCAGAGCACTTGCCAATCATGCCTGAAGCCCGAGTCTGATGCTCAGCACAGCAGAAAAAAATAGAATCATATTGTGAGGAGGTAAAAGCAACATTTCTGCTTTAGAAACATGATGTGATTTTTAAATATATAATTGAAACTTAAGATATTAATCAATATTTATATTTAACATCATGTGATTTTAAGCATAAGCAATTAAAATACATTAAGTATTAGGTAGCGATGTCTTTCTACTTCATCTATGCTTGACACATTTCTATATTCAAGTCATCAGTCTTAGGAGCCCCTTGGGTGAATGGGCGCTTACTCAAATGTCATGCTCCCTCTGCTCCCCTCTCTTGGAGGTGATGGCTGTATCCTAACTCACATGTGATCCAGCATACAGTCTGTCTCCAGTCACAGGGTGTTGAATTGTTGCTGCCATTTATAGAGATAAAGAAATAGGGATTCCAAGAGGCTAGGAGACTTTGCCAAAGCACACAGCTAATAATGAGCAGGGCTGGTTCTGGACACTTTCCTGGCTTCCCAGCCAGGGTACAAGCTGCTACACCAAGTGGGAGCACAAGGAAACACTTCCTCCCACCCACTGGGAAAAGAGCTCCATCAGGCACTTCACAAAGCCATGGCTTGTGGGCCACAGAGTCAGAGGATCTATGGAGGCGTGTGTTATTCCCAGGTTTGGCCACAGCCCTGGGCAATGCCTTGCACAGGAGTTTAGCCTTTTGCTAATTCGTTCTTAATTCATGACAGCTGAGAAACAGAACTGGCCACATTGGATCATGTGGTTTAGAAATTCCACTTTTTTTTTTTAACTAACATTATCTCTTTTTTTTCTCCTTTTCTTTCAACACATGGTAGCAGCATTACGCACTGCTGATAAACTACGTGGAAGGGACCATTCCCTGGAACACTCAGTGGGAACAGACTCAGTGGAAAATTCTGCAGATGTGTGGTAACGTATGAAATACTAGGAAAAGGGATTTGACAGAACAGGACTGACAGCAAGGTTGCTAATGATGCCAGTTGACATATATTTTTACATGGAATTGAGCCACAGAAATTTAATCACAGTTTATGGAGATTCTGGAGGTACATTCCCACAAGTTAAAAAAAAATGTGGTCTCCAGATATAAGAATCATACTTTTTAAAAAATGTTAGAATCCCCTTCTATGGGGCTAGACATATGTAGCTCAGTGGTAGAGTGCTTGCCCAAGGTGCACAAAGCTCTGGGTTCCACACCCAGCCGGGTGGGGGTTGGGGGGGCATGGGGGAGAATATGGAGTGTGTGTGTGAGTGTGTGTGTGTGTGTGTGTGTGTGAGTGTGTGTTTTGAATCTTTCTCTCATTGGGACAGGAAATGCTCTCCATAGCATAACCATCTCTGGTGGAATCATACTGCAGTCACAAGTGTTTTTCTGCCTTGCTGTTGTCCACCATAAAACATTCCTCCTGGGCCCTCACTTTGAAGGAATGAGGTCCCACAGTGGTAGGGTCAGAAGACACTTTGGTAGCTCCCTCCATGCAAGCCCTTTTGGACACAAAGAAAAGGACTAAAGGACCAAAGAATTTCATCTTTAGTGGTGACCTGTCAGGACAAACTCTGAGATTGACGTCTGTAGTCTCTTAGTGCTTTTCCAGGGCCCACAAGAGCAACCAATGGAACAACCTGACCAAAGGGTTGTTGGAATCTTGGCACGATTCTTGGCCTTGCATCTCTCCCCCATTTGACCTTAACAGCCCTCCAAATCCACCTCTCTGGGCCTGGAGGGCCCTACTCACTGTGGGGTTGCTACCCAGAAGAAATTCCAGATTCAGACAGCTGGCCAGAGTGACTCGGAGAGGACAGCCTGGGCTTAAATCCTCATAGTCAAAAACAAACATCTACTACAGCCCCTTGAAGAGTCAACTTTTATGTTACTGCAAACTTGGCTATTTCGGAGACCAAAGGCCAAAAAGGCAGTTGACAGTTCACAGCACCATTTAGAATTCACTGGCACATGCCCCATTTCTTTCTCCAATGATTTATTCACATATATCAGCCACCACCTAAACCCTTCAATGTAGTCTCTTCCTCAAAGCCAAGAACTACAGCAGGGCCTCAAGATGGGGCCTTGCTGAGCTCTCTGGCTTCACTCTGCTCCACCGACCTCTCCTCTGGGGCACTTCAGCCATCCTGTCTTCTTTCTGGGGGGGGGGTGTTGCTTCATTCCTTAATCCTGGTCAGGCCCCTCATCCCTGCCCCAGTACACCCGCTCAGCGACTTCACCGTTTCTGAAGGGCTTGTGCAATTGTAATGAAGTGATGATTGAGAAACCAGTGAGTATCGACTTCACCTTCCTGAATGTCATCTCTGAGAACACAGGGCACATCTCTCTCTTGGCCCCCCACAAGCTTAGGACCTTGTGTTACATATATAAGGAGCACACAAGAAATAAAAAAATGGTCAAGGTGGGCAGAATTCTGGGCAACCACACACAAGAGGGGGGTTGGCCCAGCTGACGAGCTGTGGGAGCCCAGAGGGGTGCAGCCTGGGTGGCTTGTGAGGGCAGCCAAAGGACAAGCTGGCAGGCCAACTTGGGAGGGAAGCTCAGGCATGGCGCATTTCATAAATGGACCGTGGACAGTCTTATTGGCTGTGTTTCTCCAGTGTTGAGTAAAGACAGGACTCTGGAGTTTGGCTTTCTGGTTTTATTTATTTATTTATTTATTTATTTATTTATGAGCCAAACAAGATTAGAAGAAGAAGAAGAAGAAAAAAACAAAACTGTTTAGAAAGGAATATGACATTCATTTATTTCTTGAAGGTCTGGGAAATCTCATGAAGAATTAGACAAATTCAGGCGGCCAAACTCCCTCTCTACACTGCACAGCGCAGGAGGGACCCTGGTCATCTGTGAGCCTTAGGGTGTTTGTGGCTCCAACACAAAGAACTCTGCTGGCTTTGGAGTCTGAAAGACTTGGGTTCAAATCTCTGTGTTTCACTTACCAGCTGAATGAACTCGAACCAACAACATAAAGCTTTCTTTGAGCTTCAACATCCTGCCCTGTAAAATGGTCCTAATTACTGGGTGAACATAGGAATTAACAGACCATAAGTGAATGTTTGACCTAGAGTAAACAATAGCTGAAATGGACTGACGGATGGTTTTATTACCTGCCAGCTTCTATTTTACTATTCTGTAAATTTGGAGTTTTCTCTTACTGTGACTTAAATAACCCCCTTGAGAAACAGGCATCACCATTGATAGGGAATTTTTTTCTTAAATAATAGGTGGAGAACTTTCTTGAAGCTGTTCTTTAATCCCATTCAATCCAATAGCAGTGCTGATTCAGAAACTGCAGGATGGTAATCACCTTTGGCAATGGATACTTTCCCCTGGCTCAGTGGGAGGGAGTCGCCCCCATCCTGCTGTCCCGGAGACCACAGGAAAAACTGCGCTCAGGTGTAGAGCCCAATTAGCAGGTAAGTTTGGAAGAACACACACAGCGCACACATTCCTGAGCCATGAGCCTAGGGCTCTTTGTTTGCCCACTCCTTATAAGGAGCGAGTTATCATCAGTTCTGCAGAAAGGTCACTGCTGTTTCTCTCTCCTCAAGTGGCTGAAATCAGCTTTCTTCCTCAGAGGGGTGGGGCAGTGATTAAAAGACTAACTATGCCGGCACTTCACATGTCCGGCTATGAGGGTGTTTACAGACTTTGCAACAGAGCTGGGGTTTCTGTCTGACCCTAGGGACTCTCAGAAGACGCATTTGGGAGTCTCCCCTGTGCCCCAGAGGAAGGTCAGCCAGAAGTGTCATGTTTGCAGCCTGTCGTCAGTGACAAAAGTTGGCCTGGTAGGAGGGGCTGGAGCTGAGTTTTAACCCTCACGGTGTGTCTCTGTGCCTTTTTTCACGTTGCCTTCACTGGTAACTAGCTCGCGTGCGGTAATTGTGAGAGTTGCCAGAATCAAGATGGAGTCACTTGTGTCATTCCTAATAAATAAGGCCAGGAAGTTCTGAGGGAATGGTTCTCATGTACAGTTGCCTACCATCACAAAAGATTCTACGGAACTATAAACTTGTAAAAAGGCCACCATACCCTTACACACAAAAAAAATACTCACTTAAGACATCTGCTCATAACTGCCCACCCAAACTTGGGCTGGTGTCACTCTTGCTATTAATCCCTTGTGGTCCAAGATGATTGTTTCAAAATATCATATAGTCCTCATCATTTTGCCTTTTAATTTTTCCCCTTGTCTCTACCTCCTTGGATACACACATTATTGGCTATGACACATGCATTCCCATTATCCTTGCCCTGCTGTTCCCAAATAAATATATTAGTTTTTTGAGAATCTCTCTCTGATTGTTATTTTAGACTGACATGAGGTTGAGCAGGTGGTTGCTGCAAAAAGCAGGAGACACAGAAAGTGAGGTCTGATGCTTGCCCTCCTCTCAGAAGGATCAGCTCTTTAGCAAGGACTAGATTCAAAGGCCACCCCTGGAATCACCAAAGCTCAAGCCTCACCTCACTGCAGCCCTTATCCTGCTCATCTCCTCTCCTCAAGACTCCCATCCCACCATCTTGCACCCAATGCATGATCAGATGCTCAGCTCTCTGTGGTCTCATGTGGTTTGTGGTGCTTTCATGGGTGCTGCCCCCCGCCCGCCCCCCCCCCCACACACTGGCCTCTGCCAAAGCCACAGTCCTCATAAGCAGGTGCTCTAGCTTTCACCTCATTTGCAACCCTGCAGGGCTCTCTGTGAAAGCTGGTTGATGGATTGATGGAAAGTGGATTTGGCTATGGAGTCCACAAAGCCTCACTGAACACACTGTTTTCTATAAGGTGTTAAGAATGAGCCTGAGGTTGTTGAGAGCTGGTTATCTGGAGGCTTCTTGGTCTCCTGCGCTCAACATTTGCTCCTAATTGTCCCTGGAGATGATGAGGCCCAAGGATTCCACTCTCTGTTCCTTTTGCAGGTGGCCACTTTAAAAAGTCACTTTCCAGATTCCTCTCCAGGGTCACACTGACACGAGTGCTTGCTGAGCGCCACTGTCTGCCCAGCACTGTGCTCAGACATGTCCCCAGAAACATTCTGTGTTAATTCGGGAGTGAAAGTACACACCAAAGTTATCTCCCCATCTCGTCCCTCTTTCTTCTATTTCCTGAGCATTTTATAAGTTCTTATCACATGTCCAACTTCCTGATCTTCTTTCCACAGTCTGAGAACTAAGATCAACTTCCCAATGTTCCCTTTCTGGTCCTCTGACATCTTTCATAGACTCTCCTAGTTGTCTTTTTATGGGTTTGATTGTTAACTGCTATAGAAACAAATTAAGAATAGCAACCACGTGGAAGTTACAAAAGTTCCTGCTGTGGTTTGAATACGGTCTGTCTCCCAAAGGTTCATGTGCTGGTCTCCAATATAATGGCACTGAAAGATGGCAGGGCCTCTAGTGAGGCCTAGTGTGTCAGGAAGAGAGGATTAGCTTCCACCAGAGTGGGTTGTTACAAAAAAGCAAGCCTGGTCCTTCACTGATCTGTTGCTGCTTCTCTCACCATGTAATCTCTTCCACAGGCACCACTCCCTGCTCTTGCATAGTCTGCCACCAAGTGATACCTTCTACCATGCTGTGATTTAGCCAGAAAACCCTCACCAGCAGCCAAACAAATGAGTTCTGCTTGATCCTGGACTTTCAGTCTCCAAAACTGTGAGCTAAATGAAACTTTTTTCTTTATAAAATGTACCCAGTATCAGGGATTTTGTTACAGCAACACAAAATGGGCCAAGATCTTTAATTTTATCTCCAATGGATGGGAATTAAATTGGTGCAACTTTTGTGAACATCAGATTGACAACATTGCTTGTAATAGTTTGTGTACTTTAGTTCTTCCCCTTCTCCCTGGTCCTTTGAGACCTGAAAGGGCTAGGTCCACTACTGGACAGATCCTTAAGTGTCCTACCCATAGGGAGCTCTCCCAGTGGGATTCTGGTCCCTAAGAAGGCACCCCTGGGAGCTGAGGGACACTCAAGGCTGCAGCCAGAGCTAAGCAGATGTGCTTTGAAGTATGCGACACTGGTATTTGTATTTAAAAGATTATGGCATCTGAAAACATGGTGTTACAAAAGGGAACTTTTGCAATGACGTTGAAGATCATTCCATTGATGTTCCTAGAAAAAAAGATCTCTAATTTGACTAATAAAAACATGAAAGAGCTGAAGAATTCTACAAAACAGTTGAACGTTTACGTAAATAGAACAGTTGGACGAGCTATGAAATACCCAGATAAACTATGTAGGAAATTCTATAGCAGAAAGAAAGCTCATCTTTATCCAGATCTTCCTGATAGGGAAAAAGAAGAGAGGAGAAGGAGGAGGAGGAGGAGGAAAAAATGTCCCCTGCTGAGACCAAGCACATAAAGAAAATGAACTGGCCTATGCAGGCCACCTGCCTGAGAGATTCTGACATGATAGTTGAATAGAGCTGGTTAACTCCAGAGATTCGGATTACTCACAGACAGAAAACCCATCATTAAAATAGATTGTTCTTTTCCCCTGAGGTTTCTCAGGATCATGAAATGATGACAAAAACACTGTTCAGCAGGAATTTAGGATTGAATGTATGTTTACCTTTGCGGAGAAAAAGAAGTGTCTGTGAACTTGCAGCTCACTTGGTGAGGATAGCAGATCTTGGATTTTGATGGATTGACTGCTTGCATTCACCAATAGTTTACAGGAAGAAAAGTAATATATCTCACTTGGCTGCTGAATAGACTCATTATCTCATGTAAAATCCTTCAAAGCAAACTTGAGGAACATGCAGTAGTTTAAACTGGCTTCAAGCCATGATAAAAAAAAAAAAAGTTGGTGATATCATCAAAACAAATGATAAATTATGGACATATTCAGATTTTAAAATAACAAGTGAACCATGGAGATAAAAAAAACATTTTACTTTGGTTTCAGGATATACTTACAATACAGCTAACGATGTAAATGTTTATTTATTTCAGTCGAAATGAGCAATTTCATCTTTGAAAGAGTTATTTGTTTACTCAAGACAACCCAGAACTATATGATTTCCAAGAAAATGTCATCCGAGAATTGTGAACTTTGGAAGAAACTGAAACCACTTTTGTCTTTTAAAAGGCACTTAATAAACTTACAAATGAAATGCTAAACATTCTATTTCACATTAAAATGAAAAAAAATCCAAAAGGAGTAGAATCCAATTCAATGAGGTGAACATACATGATGAAGATCATTTGATTCTGCTGCACTCAGGATTTATATGGTTATTTGATAACATTGTTTAAGAACTACTCGGTCTTAGTGCAATCCTGTATGTTGCTTAAAAATATAATTTGTATTATGTGAGAAAATAATTCATAGCATTACTAGGAACCAAAAAGACCAATCATTATTAATTTTTTGAAGATCATATTTTATTAGAAAATAGTAAAGCGTGTATAGCTATCTTTGTTGTAGAAAAGATTCTGAAAGTTTAGAATTTCATAAAAAATAATCAATATTAAAACATTTTTGTCCACATTTATACTGCATATGAAAAGCACCTTAATTATTAGTAAGTCAATTTATTAAGATACCTGTATCTATTTTAAAAATTATAAAACAAACCATGCATCCATCATGAAAAATAATAGCAGTAAGTCAGAGATTTACAATCATGTAGAATGTTGCTGAAACTTATTCCATACCATTTTTAGAACTGCAGAATATTCTTATTATCTCTTTTTTTTGCCAGAATCGTCATGTCACGTATGTATATTATCCCTCTATAAAAGAAAAAGATGAATGAATATTTGTATGAATGCTTAATAAAAAATAAATGTGGAATTGGCTAGTTTGTGTTTACTTTTTATTATATATACATTTGTAATATTTTCATTTCTGCATATCTTTCCTCATTTGAGAAAATTCACTATGCTAAAAGAAGTTCACATACTTTGATCAGTCAATCCAACTGCAAAACTGGAAATAAGCAGAAAATTTGAAATTAAAATTAGAAAGATTTATGTCCAATGACCTTACAATAGAAAAAACTATTATTTTATAGCTACTGAAAATGGTGTCTTAAATACTTTATAACAATATGAGAAAATGCTCAAAATATAATGTTAGCTAAAAAAAAGAAAAAGCAATATACATTCTCAGTCACAAAGCTACAGGTATGTCTATGTGGCTATTCGTGTATACATGTGGTATGACATCAGAGAAAGCATGCGAATATTTTAACAGTGGTTCTTTCTGAGTGTTGGGAACATAAGCAATTTTAATTTTCCTTCTTTTGTTTTTCTGTGTTTTCAAAAATGTCTGCAATTATGGTTTTCTGCATGATCAGGAGATAATTTCTGTGAAGAGAAAAAATGAAAAGAGAAAAGCAGGCCTAGAAAAGCTCTTTCTATAACTACCAGCTGACAACAGAGTGGTAGCCATGTGTAGGTGCTTGTCACAGGCATCCTAAGTGATCTTCACAGCAGAGCTGGGAGGGGGCCTTAGCAGCCCTGTTTCTTTAGATCCAGAAGATTCCAAGGCTCAGGAGATTTAAGTGTCTTGACAGTTCAAGATCTTGTCCAAGCTTCTTGGGGCAGCATCTGATGTCACACCTGTCTGTCTGATTAACATGCATCACCCCTTAAATGACTTAAATTCCTACCAGGGTGAAACCTGTCTTAACTGTTCCTTGAAAGCAGAGCGGGAAGAGAGAAGAGAGCATGGAGCAGGGCGGTAGTGACTTGGAGAAGAGCAAAGGACATAGAAATGGGAACCTAGGGACAAAAGCAAGAATGGCCCACTATAGAACTGGGTCAAGGGTCAATTCTGGTTCACAGTTACTGAGGTACCCTCTGCCCTTGACCTCCTGATCAGAGTAGGGGTCTTATAGACCCTGGGCTAAGGGCCCTCAGTCATAACCTGCTCCATGTCTCCTGGAGCAGTGTGCAGCTCTCAGCAGGTCTTGATCCCAGGCGCAGCATGAACCGCAAATGACAGCACATGGTTCAGAGGTTTTGCCTTTTAACTGTGACATGTTAGATTACAGGAGTCCAGAAGGGACCTTTAAAGGACCCCTCTAGAGTCTCATCCCTTTCCATCAAAAAGTCAGCCTCAGAGAGGGAGAAAATCTTTTTTTTTTTTTTTTTTTTTTGTTACAAGTTGGCTGTACTAAAAAGGGTCGAGTTATCTGTGTGGGTGGAAATTTGTTTGGTTAGAGATTGAATTCTTGATTTGCATCCAATCCTTTCTAATGATCCATTTAAGGAAAGAGAAATACTCCCACACAGTATCAGCATACAAAGTCTTGAGAAACCTGCAACTCTCTGCGTTTATCTAACAATTAGGCTCATCCCTGACTCAGCCTGCTCAAGTCAGGAGCCTTGCGGGAATGCAGTCAGCTCCTGAAACAGATATGCGAGCTCTTATTTTATCACCAAAACATCTTTTTTGAACAGCAGCACTGAGCCCTGACACGCAGAACAGCCTGGATACAATTCTCAGGGTGCAAGTCAGCTTAGAGTGATTGCCTCCCTATTAAGAATATCACTTTTCCCAATGACAAGTCCTCCCTCCATACCCTGCCCCGATTCCTGTCTATTTCCTGGCTGGGCCTAAAGTTTCTTTGATGAGGACAAATTCTTCATTGAAACCCAAATTAACATGCATACCCCATGAGATGACTTAAATTTCTAGCAGGCTGAAGCCTGTTTCCTGAAAGCGGAGTGGAGAGAGAGGAGTATATGGGGCAGAGAGGTAGTGACCTGGAGAAGAGCCAAGAACCTAGAAAGAGGACTCTAGGGCCAAAGACAAGACTGATCAACTTCAGAACTGGGTCAAGGGTTAGCTCTAGCTCAGTTAGTGAGGCACCCTTTTGTCCTTGACCTCCCTGTTCAACACAGATCAACTTCCAATGTCACCTTTTTTTTTTTTTTTTAAATCCAGAGAGACACACAAAAGGTCTTCAAGAAAGTGGACACCCTAATTTGCCTTTTGCTGTGAAGGTCATGGATATAAGATTCACTTTATGTTGTGATGAATAGAGCCATGAACTAGGTAGGTATCCATCAGCTTTGCAAATGATTTCACCTCTCTAGGCCTTGGTTCTCTTGTCTGTGAACAAAAAGTGGTCAAACTGGAAATTTTCCAAGTCTCTTTCTAATTCTAAATGATTGCTACTCCTGAGTCTCCCCCCATCTCCGCCAAAATAAATAAGTAAATAAATAACCTGTGCCTTCTTGGATTCAATAGAGCACAGGGAATTCTTTTCTCCTCCAGGAGTGAATCAGAAAAACCCGTGGGGCACTTGATCCACCCCTTTGAGGCTCTCCCTGTCCACATTGGATGGCGCATGAGCAACAGGAAACACCTGGATTCTTGGTCTTTGCTGCTTGCCAGTTGTGTGTGACCTTGGAAAGTCTTTGCCCTTCTGCTCTTTATCACTAGAAATGAGTATAGCTCCTGCCTGGCAGAGTCAGCGGGAGGTAGGAGTTGAGGCATGTAAAGTGAATAGAACAGTGTCTGCCTCCTCACCAGTTGGCTGCCTTCCTTCCTTCTTCTGTTTGAGTCAGATCTTTCTTCATGTGGAAGGAGGAGGGAAGGCCAACAACCACTCCAGAGAGCTGTCAGTTAAGCTTTAGGATCAGCTGCTGTAACAAAGAGACCCTAAAACGCACGGGTCCACATGTGTTCAACAACAGTCAGAGGCAGGTTGCGGGGTGAGCAGCTTCCCTCTATGAGTCAGTCCTAACTTTCTACATTCTAATCTTCAACAAGACTGGCTCAGGGCCCGCCTCTCTAGGAGGCCCCAGGGGACTCCATCGTATCCACAGGGATCACACAGAGTCACAACCCTCAGGGGACTTTCAACTTGCACCATTTTGTCAATCACATGGTGACTGACAACTTTAGGTGAGGAAGTCTTGACTCCTTCCCTGGATGGAGACCTTCCTAAAGACAAGGGCCTGGTCTTCTTGATCTTTATCTCTACCCTGTCCCCAAACCCAGTCTCAGAAAAGTGCGCACGTTGGGATCTCAGGGTGGATTTGACTCTGAGTGAACACGTTCCTGGGGGATCAGTCACCCACGAGCGGGAAAGCTAGAGTATTGACTTAGTCACCACCACCTTAAATATTTTTCAGCTGAACTACCATGTGATTTCTTAATTTTTTCCAATAAATGAAAGAAAAAAAAATGTGTGCCTTTGGATTTTATGTGTGTGTATGAAAATGAACTCTCATGGAAGCCCTTGACTCATCACAGATTCAAGAAATGGACGTTTTATATGTGGACATTGGGAAGTATTAGTTTTCCTGTTATGTGCAAGATAGGAAGGAGCCTTGGGCAGAAGTGACTGGAATGTCCAGTGGGGTCAACACTTGTATTCTTGTAAGTTTTTATAGAATTAAAATTCTTAGTGGAAAAACAACTACAGTCATGGAGTTTTGGTAAGCGTCCCTGATTTAGCTGCTTATGGCTAGCAATCCCAAATAGCAATATAATTCAGTCATCTACCTCGATGCTGACCTCACAGTGTCACAGGGAAAAACACATGGCTCCAGTGAGTGGGTCAATGAAATCTCTGCAGAGATGTGCTATAGCAGAAGGGCAAGGAGCCATAGTCAACTGCTTTAAAATTTCACACTAACTTTCTTGTGGTCATTCTGTGATGAACTCAGCTTCAGATTCTTTCTGCAGAACATTGTGTTAGGCAGCTTTACATTACTGTAAAAAAATACTTGAGATAATCAGCTTTAAAAGAAGAAACTCTTGTTTTGGATTAAAGTTTTGGAGATATCAGTTCATAGTCAGGTGTACTCATGTTTTGGGGCCTGTGGCAAAGCTGTACCTCGTGGTGGTGGGAATGCATGTAAAAGAAGCTTCTCACTCATGGCAACCAGGTAACAAGAGAAAAGAAGAGGGAGGGGCTGAGTCCCAATATCCCTTTAAGAGCATGTCCCCAGTGACCTAAATTCCTCCCACTAGGCCCCAACTCTTAAAAGTTCTATTACCTCCCAATAGTGCCCTGGGTTGGGGGCCAAGCCTTTAACACCTGGGCCTTTGGGGACTTTTAATACTCAAACTATAGCAAACATCTAGTCTCTGTCCCTGCTGCACCTTAAACAGAATTTCTACAATATGTGAGCCATTATGTGTCTTTTTTTTTTTTTTTGGTTACTAAAACTCTTATAAATAAATGACAAAGCTTCTGCTTTGGCTGCTGGTTAGAGCTTATGACTCTATATTTATCCAGTCTCATAAACTGGGGCACTTACACAGTTGTACAGATTGTGCACTGTGTTACTCTAAGGAGTATCATTTACATGAGCCTCTATGGCAACGCCCAAGTTACACTGATGCATCTTTTTCCAGGAAAGCCCTATTCTCTGCAAATAAAAGCTTTCTGTTGTTAAGCTTTCAATGAAGCTTGACTGAGAGACATGGACCCAAGAACCATAAAGCATGTCTGTCCCTGGGTCTGTTTCTGGATGGGTCCAGACTAAGAAGAAGCTGGGTCATTGGCCATGGTCTTCTGGCTGCATATAGTTGCTTTTATGTAATTATGCTTCGGCATAAAGCATCAACCACATTGTAGCATGCAATAAGAGACACTGAAGATGCTCCAAGCAAGGACCCAGCTGGCAAAATTGCAATCTCATTAGAAGAAGTTGCTTTCTGGTCTTAGTATTGGGAAGAGCTATATTCTCCCTGATGTGATTTCATGGGTGGCACTGTGACTCATATGACCGAGGCTGTTTCCATGTCCGTGCATAATGACTGTTAGAAAGTTAGGAGGCTCAATGCTCAATGATATAACAACATTCCAGCTAAGCTTCCCACAGTTCTACCTTCACCTGCATTCATCAAAGCAGCAGGCAGCTCCAGGATACCAGGCACACTCATGATCAGAGACTAGGGGCCTGCTCTCCCTGTCTGGAGGGCAGGCAGCTCCTGAGTGCCCACCATCTGCCAGATGTTGTACAAGAAACTGCTCTAAACATAAGAGACAAAGTTCCTACCCACAGGAAGCTTGTAGAGCAGTGGAGGAATGCACAATAAACAAATGATAAATTTCCGTTTAATACAATATAATACATCTGGGTAATAAAGAAGTAGAAAATGAATTAGAGAAGAAGAACGAGTACAAAGTGGGGAACGTTAAATAGGTATGACACCTGGAAGGTGCCACTTGAGCAAGGCCTGGGGAGGTGAGAAGGGCACTGGGTGGATCACTGGGGAAAGCCATCCTAGAGAATGGGGTCAGCAGGAACAGCAGGTTCACAGTCCCTGATCAAGAGTGTGCCTGGCTGGACAACAGCAAGGAGCTGGTGGACTGGGGTGAAGAGGGTGTTGGAGGCACAACCAAAGCAAGGTGACACTGGGCCCCGAAGGCCTTTGCTGTACTTGGACCCTTGTGCTGTATACAATGAAAAGTGGATAGAGGGTTTTGAGCAGAGGAGTGACGGGATTTAAAAGGATCAATCTAGCTAATGAGTTAAGAACAGACATAGGAGACTAAGGTCGAAGCAGAGAGACCAATTGCAGGAACCCAGAGGCGACAGGGTCTGAGCCAGCATGGTGTAGGAGCAGGTGAGGAGAGGTTGTGTTCTGGACAATAAGATTGGTTGACACAATGGTATGAAAGAAGTGGAAGAGGCCAGAAAAAGTGGAAGAATGGAGTCTCTTTTTTTTCTTAGGATTTTTGTTTTCTTTTTAAGTATACATGACAATAGAATGTCTTGTGGCATATTATACATACATGAGGTATAACTTATTCTAATTAAATAAATCTATTCTTATGGTTGTACATGAGGCAAAGTTACTGGAAGAATAGTCTCTTTAACCACATGCTCTCCCACACAGGAGACTGTGGGACAGTAGATTTGGACATGTAAATGTGAGAGCCCTGTTAGACTCCAAGTAGGGATGAGTGAACTGGAGGGGATGAGAAGTCCTGGCTGGATAGAAACAACACCCCCCGCCTTCAGACACCCTGCAGGAGGCGACTCTGGGCACTGTGGGTAGAGAAGAGGCTCTCCCGGGACTGAGCCCCCAGGCATGGCAAAGCTAGTTTCTTTGTTTTTGTTTTTCTGGGTTTTTTTCCCCCCTTCAACAAAATCTAATTTCCTAGGCTGGTATGTAATTAATCTTATTCTACTACATTCAGTTGCATAAACCTCCTGAAAACCTTTTCACATAAAGTCAAATAGAGCAAAAACAAGGCAGAAGGCACATGGATTGATCCTTTAGGAATTGATCCTTTAGGGAACATATAAGTGCCCTCATGTGTCAAGCAAAAGAGCTGAGGATAACCCAGCCTGCGTGACACTCAGCAGAAGGGAGTGATAAGTACCTAGCATGCAAATAATCATATAATTAAATAATATCAGATTGTAGCAGAGGCAACGAAGAAACTAGAACAAAGAAACAGAGAGTAGATAGGAGAGGGAGCGGTGGCCAGAAACTAGCATGATGAGAGGAGCCTGGCAATGTCATGGCAGCAGATCCCCCAGGCAGGGGAGCAGGCGCGCACAGGCCAGGGGTGGGAGTGAGCTTGCCAGGTAGGATGACGGGAGACACTGGCTTGTGCAGCTGGAACACATTTCCAGGAGGAGATGCGTAGGTGGTAGGGCCAGGGAGAGGGAAGGAGCAAGATCATGTCGAGCCTCACCTTAGCAGCATGGCCAGAACCCAGAACTCTGGCTCCTGTGCATAATGACTGTTAGAAAGCTGGGAGGCTCAACTGGGAAGCCACTGCAGATTTCCCATGGGGGTGGGGCAGTGGTGACATGTGATTTGTCCTGATTGCTGAGTGTAGATGGGCCTGTGAAGGAGCAAGGAGTTGGCCTGGAGGGTGGTGCAGCAGGCCCGCAGCAGAAGATGGGGATGGATAGGGCTGGAGTGGTGCCCGTGGGAGGGGCCAGGTGTATTTTGAACATTTGACCCATGAATTGAAAGAAGGGACAGAGAAATCGAAGATGACACCTGGGTTTCCACTTTAGCGACTGGATGGATGTTGATGCTGTTCTTGAGATGGGGCAAACTAGAAGAGGGGAAAAAGTGAGAAAGAGTGGAGAAAAGAGAAGTGGAAAAAGGAGAAAGAGTGAGTTTTGCTTCTCCAAGGTCCAGTCTGAGATGCCTGTTAGTCACTTGGCACGTCTGCACGTTATCTGCAAAGAAAGTCACACATCCACTCACTTAATATTTGTTGAGTGAGTGAGTGGATGCCAACCCTTTGCGGACCAGGAAGGCCCGACACAGTTAAAGAGTGGCAGTTCAGAATGATGACGCCAACACCATAGGAAGCTGTTTCTCTGATGTTATCTTGACCACTTGTCTTAGCCACCTGCCAAGGCGTTGGCTGGGAACTATTGCCTTCATGCTACAGGTGAACCATTGGAGGCTTCAGAGACTGCATGACTTTTGCCCAATGTGCCCACTCCCATGGGCAGACCAGACCCAGGGCCTGCACCTGTGTCTCTTTATCCTTGGGTTGTGTTCTTTCCATCACTCACACCTGGCTCTTGTCAGTGTGCTGCCTGTCACTTGAGTAAAGAGCTGCTTTGGAAGGTGCCCACATGATGTGGGACTAACTGCGGCCCTCCTGGCCATGGTAATTCTGGCCCATCAGAAGATGTGGGACCCAATTCTAACTCCAAAAGAGACCTGGGCCATCAGTGGGCAACCTGAAGCTGGCTGGGACTTCTGAACAGTATGAATGAGTTCTGTAACAAAAGCTATGATACCACTAACGGAGACTCTTCTCCTTGCTCTGGTGAGGCAGAGCCAGCCAGGGGAAGGGTAGCCCAGGGTTCGAAATGGAATTCAGCCAGGAGTCCACTGAAGCACACAGGCCTTTTGCATCACTAGAGTTCATTAATTGGGAGCACATGGAACGGGTGTGGTGCTTTCCCACACCCTGGAGGGCCTTTAACATCCCAATTTCTCATCTTACAATTTCACAATCAGCTTGGAACATTTCCCTTAAGAAAATTTGTTTTTGTAAACTCCCACATCAAAGGTAGAAATATAGATTTTTATTTTTGCAGGTGCAAGGGGTGTATTAAGTTATAACCATAACAGTGAACTTCAGACGTAAGTGTAAGGATCACTGGGGAGAGGAGGCGGCAGTGGTTATGAGCTCGAAATCTGAAGCTAGACTAGTTGGTTGTGTTTGACTCCTGATTCTCCACTTTCTAGTTACATGCCTTTTGGAAAGTTTCTTAATCCACCAACACCTCATACTGAGGGTTCAATGAGTTCATGTAAAGCACCTGGAATTGTTCCTGTGCCAAATATTCTATAAGGAAAAACTACTACTATTAGCAATAGTATTATTTGTATAGCTGCCTAACTTGTTAAAAGTGCTAAGTCCAGAGTCATACCCAGTTTCTGTTTCACTGGGTCTGTAGTGGGGCTTGAACATTTCAAAAGCCCCACAAGAGATTTGGATGCAATAGAACTAAGAGATCCTTTGAGAAACTGGTCTATCAAGGCAAAAATGGGCATCTAGTGTCAAAGTAGGAAGTACAACAGAGAGAAAACCAAGGGCAGAGAATAATGTACACTTCCTTGATTCACAGTTTCACTCTTTGGTGTGAATGTGTAAAATGGAACCAGTGGGCTCTTGTAATAGATACAAAGATGGTTTCCAAAGAGAGGAATTTAAGTGAACAACAGATTTTTTTCATAATACACAATTATTTTATTTGCAGGGAAATGGATGGCATTAGAGCAGATTATGCTAAGTGAAGCCAGCCAATCCCTAAAAGACAAATGCCAAATATATCTTCTTTGATATAAGGAGGGCAACTAAGAACAGAGCAGGGAGGAAGAGCATGAGAAGAAGATCACCATTAAACAGGGACAAGAGTGGGGAGGGAAAGGGAGAGAGAAGGGAAATTGCACGGTAATGGAAGGAGACCCTTATTGTTATACAAAATTACACATAAGAGGAAGTGAGGGGAAAGGGAAAAAACAAGAGAGAGAAACGAACTAAAGTAGATGGGGTTGAGAGAGAAGATGGGAGGGGAGGGGAGGGGAGAGGGGATAGTAGGGGATAGGAAAGGCAGCAGAATACAACAGACACTAGTATGACAATATGTTAAAAAATGGATGTGTAACCAATGTGAATCTGCAATATGTATACGGGGTAAAAATGGGAGTTCATAATCCGCTTGAATCAAATGTATGAGATATGTCAAGAACTATGTAATGTTTTGAACAACTAATAATAATAATAATAATAATAATAATAATAATAATAAATCTCCTCTAGTAGGTTCTTTTATTGAGAAAAAATTCACATACCACAAAATTCAATGGTAAAAACACACAATCCAATAGCATATAGAATATTCACAAAGTTGTACATCATCACCACTTTCCAATTTCAGAATATTTTCATCACTCCCTATTCCTTCCATGGTTGCAGCTCCTGGAACCACTAACCTACTTTCTATTTCTCTGGATTTGCCTCATCCTGATATTTCATTTAAAACACATGATCCTTGTGACCGGATTCTTTCACTTCATGTTTTTAAGGTTCATCAATATTGTAGCCTTGTTGTGTTTATTCTTCTTATAGCTGAATAATATTCTTTTTATATACACACTGCATTTTATTTATCCATTCATCTGTCTTCATCCCTTGATAGACATTTGGGCTTTTCCTATTTGGGGTATTATAAATAATGCTTCAATGAAATCCTTGTATATTTATTTGTGTAGACCTATGTTGGATTTCTTTTGATTACAGGACTAGGAGTAGAATTTCTGGAGCACCTGGGACTTCTATGTCAAACTTTTGAAGAATTGCCAAGACAGTTTCCAAAGTAGCTGCACCTTTTCATATTCCTACCAGCAGTGTATGAGAATTATAATTTCTATTCATGCTCACCAACATGGCATTGTCTCTATCATCAGTCTCTTTATCTTAGCCATCCTGTTATGTGTGAAGTGGTATCTTATTGTGATTTATTCCCATTTCCTTAGCAACTAGTGATGTTGAGCATCGTTTCATGTGCTTATTGACCTTTTGTGGATCTTGGTAGGAGAAATACCTATTTATCCTTTTTGCCTGTTTTTAAATTAGTTTTTCTATTGCTGAGTTGATTGCATTCTTTATATATTGTGGATATTAAATCCTTATTAGATTTACAAATATTTTTCTCTCACTCTGTGAGTATTCTTTTCACTTTCTTCATTGTGTCCCACAAAGCATTGAACTTTCCAGTTTTGATAAAGTCCCCGTCTTATCTATTTTTTCTCTTTGGTTACTTTTGCTTTTGGTGGCATGGCTAAGAAACCATTGACAATTCAAATTCATGAAAATTTATGTCTACATTTTCTCCTAAGAGTTAGCTCTTATAGATGGGTCTTTGGTCCATTTTGAGTTTAGTTTTATATATAATGTGAAGTAAGAACCAACTTCACTCTTGTAGGTATTATTTTGATTTTTATCTTTTGTAAGTTTTTGGAAATATGCACACAAAGAAAATGCACAAATCAAGATGAATGGCTTGCTGATTTTTCACAAAGAGCACACTTGTGTCCCTATGCCCTGAATCATGAACCAAACAGTAACAGGCTTAGAGGCCCTCATGATCCCTTCTAGCCTCTGTCCCCTACAAGGGACTCTTTGACTTTTAACTCAGAGTTTTGTCTGTTTGGGGACTTTATAAAAATGAAATTATATAGCATGTATTTTTTTGTGTCTGGTTTTTTTCCACTAAGCATTGTTTGTGAGACTCATGATGTTTCATGTAGTTAGAATTCATTTATTCTCACTGGTATATAGGAGATATATATAAATTCTGTTGTTGATACTAATTTACATTCCCACTAAAAGTGGATGAGAGTTTGAGTTGCTCCATATCTTTACCCAAACTGAGTATCATCCGTCCTTTTCCTTTTTGCCCCTCCACTGGGTGAGTGGTGCTGTAACATTGAGATTTTTCAATTTGCAGTTCTGCCTTAGTCCTTTTGGGCTGCCTTAATAAAATACCATAAACTGGGCAGTTTATCAACAACGGAAGTCACAGTTTATCACAGTTCTGGAGTGTGGGAGTCGAGGATCAAGGTGATTCAGTGTCTGGGGAAGGCCAGCTCTCTGGTTACGTACAGCACCTTCTTCATATGTCCTCTTGTGATGGAAAGGAAATGTTGGAGTCAGGATTTTTCACTGCTGTGACTAAAAGACCTGACCAGAACAATTATAGAGCAGGAAAAGTTTATTTGGGAGCTAACAGTTCAGAGGTCCTAGTCCATAGAAATCTGGCTCTATTCCTTAGGGTTTGGGGTGAGGCCGAACGTATGGCGTAAGAGTGTGATAGAAGGAAACAGCTCACATGAAGAGCAGAGAGAGAGACTCACCAGATACAAAATATATACCCCAAAGCTACACCCCCAGTGACTGACCTCCAGCCACACCCTCCCTGCCTTCAGATGCCACTCGGTTAATTCTATCACGGGATTAATTCACTGATTTGGTTAAGGCTTTCTTGCATCGTCTCACACATGAGCTTTTGGGGGACATGTCACATCTAGACCATAACAGGGAGTGTTCTCTCTCAGTCCCTTGTAAGGACACTAATGCCAGGCATGAGGATTCTGCCTCCGTATTCCGATCACCTCCCATCTACCTCCTGCTGCTTTGGGAGTAAAGATTTCAATGTAAATTTTTAGTAAGACAGATTCAGATCATTTATTGGCATTTTGGATATTATCTTTATTAACATATGCTATTTATTTTTAATCTCTTAGTTCTATTTTTTTTATATTTTATTGCATCTCTTATCATCCATACATCATATTTTCCCTCTGTTTCCTTGCTACTGAGAGATTCTCTTTCCCTCTGTCTTCTAATGAATTTATGATATTCTGCCCTTTAGGGAAACCCATGACAATATTCATTAGGAAACACAAGAATAAATGAAGATTTTTCTTTTAGGCTAAGGAAGATTCCCTTGATAAGCAGACAGAATAGTGTAGAGAGAAAACTGGGGTGTATGCTGAGATCCCCCTTTCCTTAGGCAGTCACATCACCTCTGTTTAGTCTGGGCTAGTACATTTCACACTGTGACATTTGCCTGTCTTCTCCAGTTGCTTCATGTTTGTATGTTCTGTGCACCTTGACTACCAGTATTTTTTTCAAGCACTATCTTCTACTTTATGTATGCACCCTTCGCTTTGCCCTAAACAACCCTGTATGCAATGAGACCACAGCAAACGTAAGAACTTTGAATGTGGAATTTCATGTTGAAGGCACAGGGCTGACTCTCTCCTGTCATTAACCATGCCTTTTAAGTTTGAGGAAGCTGTGACAGAGAAATGTGCATCCTGCTGTCACTTTCCAACCCTTCCTGTCATCAGGGCTTTGGGTTCCCAGGCTAGGATATGACCTATTTAGAACATTTTGTTAACCCTTCCCAACAAGCCTACAGAGAAGCATGTTTTATAAAGGTAAGAGCAAATATCTAGGCCCTTTCTAATACAGATGTGGTTTCTGCCTGAGAACCCAGCAAAAGAAATCGACTAAAATTCTTTCAAAATTATTTTTGCACACTGAATAGCCCAGCAACATAAGGTGATATAAATAAGATACAACAGAAAATCCATTGAAGGGAATCTTATTATTTAAACACTTACTTGAAAGATATTAATATGTGGTGAAATCTACTCATTCATTCACCCTCCTTTGTCAGGCAGGCTGGTACCATTGCCTGGACCGCTGGGCGATTCTGTAATAAACTAAAATAAAAGGGAACTTTCTCAGAATGGGAATTTAAACTTTTTTTCACAGGTCTCAGGACAACTAACACACTGGATGGGTCCTGAATGCTGGGGAGGGAGGGAGACAGGAGCTATTTGGCAATTGTCAGTTGCCCAAAACACAAGAATTTTAGTGTTAAAGTTGCCAGTTTTAGGGTAGAGGGCTAAGTTCTTGGGATCTGGAAAATAAAATAATACATCACTAAGAATCTCTAAGCCTAATGGGGATGGGAAATAGACTTGATTTACACTTACAATGCAAAGAAGAACTTCCCCGGAAATGAGATCACCATCCATGGGGAATCCTGCCGCGGGTATTCTGGGAAGTGCCAGAACCTTAGGGGCTTGGGAAATCTGATTCCAAACTTGAATGTCTCTTCTCCATGCATGTTCTCTCTTCCTGTGGATAAGTATCATATGGATTTCCCCTGTCTTTTAAGGATTATAGGAAAAGATATCTCAAACCCAAGCAGATTAAAAAAACAAAAAAGAAACTCACCATATTAGAGCCCCTGAGGAACTTGGATCCCACCATGATTGCTAAAACAGCTTTGCCTCCTGGAAAGCAGCTAGCTAGAGAAACATTTGGGGGTGAGGGATGGGGAGCAGAGTGGCCAGGTGCTGAAGTTGACATTCCTAACTTGTGTAAAGGCCTAGGCTTTACCACTAATAGCTATGTGGTTTGGGGTAAGTTCATTTCTATGAACCGCGTTTCTTCTTCTGGAAAACCAAGATAAGGCTACTTACCTCAAAAGCTTGACTTGAAGCACAAGTAAACAATGAACGTGAAATCTCATGATGAATTAGAAGGTGACACATAAAGAGACAATCATTTCTTTGCCTTTTCCCTTAATCCTCAGTAGGAACTTCCCTTTCCTTTTCAAACCACCTCCCAGACCCCAATCCCAAACCTGGGGAATCATTCCAGGCATTCAGAAGACAGTCACTTAAATCTTTCTTGTCAAGGTGAACAAAATATTGAATAGATGAGTGGCTTCGGTCCTTTAACAAATAGTGGGTACCTATTCAGTTTCAGGTATTAATTTATGTTATTAAGTCTTGGAAAGTACCAAAGAAACAGCTGTGAACATAACAGACAGAAATCCACATCCTCTTGGAGCTTCCACGGCAGAGAGGGCAGAGACCCTGACCACATAAATCCTTAAACACAGAAGAGACTCACTGGTGGTCAGTGCTGCGAGGAAAGGAGTGCGGGGCAGGAGAGCAAGGAGAGGCTGGGTGGGGCTAGGCTCTCAAGTGATGGGTTGGGGTCTTCCTCTGAGCCTCAATCAATTCCAAAGGGTGGATTTTGGGGGGGGGGGATGAAATTCTCTTTCCAAGTTCCTCTCTAAAAAAGATGTCATTTTCCTCCCAACTCAGCCATCACTCTGGTTCCAGACACACAGCAGCCAGGCCCTGGGTCAGAAGCCAGACAACAGCTGCAAGGGACTGCAGTGACCCGCTGGGCAGACGAAATGAGACCCATGGGTGGCGCTCCAGGTCACCACCCTGGAAATTAGATCACCTTGGGAAAGATTTTTCACCTTAGCTGTGTCTAAAAAACCCTGCACTATGTTTCCTTGAATAGAATTGGACAGAGACCAGTTTCATGCGCTTCAAAGCCCTCCCCTGTTTGTATTGTATGAATGACACATTCCTGTCTGAACTCAGCGAGACTAGTAGACTTCCTAGCAACAATTCCTGAATGATTATTGCACGGAATTCAATTAATATTGGCACAGAAATAGACGTCTATATTTTATTTTTAAAAATTTCACAAGTCTTTCTCCATGTCTCCCCTGCTACTCAGTCTCCGTGCTGACCATCCTTGACCAAGTTCATAGGAAGCCCCCCTTCTTCAGAAGCTGCAGGGTGGTGTTGTTGAAAGTACTCTACAGAAATAATAGTCACCATGGCTTACACTGATGTAGAGCCACCACCGGCTCTTTCTTGACTTTATAGAATCATCAGTTTTCCACCTCATGATAACGATAGTGGACTAACCTACAGAAAATGATTTAAATCACATAGATCCAGTACAAAAAAAAACCCCTTGTAAAACTGTTTGGTCGCAGATGACAAACAACTTGTATCTTGTACCCAATCCCACATGATTGGGGTTGGTTCTATGCAACGGTGGTCTGTGAGGGAGGCTCAGGTAACCAGCTAGGAAGAGAAGTGGAGAGTGATTGATTAGTGATGTCTGCTGTGGAGGACCTATAGGGAAGGGGCATGCCTCTGGGGTATTCACCATGCCAAATCTAGTTCTGGCTTCTCATTTAACAATGAGGAAGTGGATATTTCGAAAGTTAATGTACTGCATCAAGATCATACAGCCAGCAAGAAACAGCTGGATCTGGAACCGGCCCTCTGGATACTCAATTTCCACTTGAGCATTGTCTCAACACTAAGTCCTTTTTTGCTCTCTCAGTCCTAAGGTCTGGAGAGGACTGATTCAATGAGGCAAGGAGAGGTTAGAGACCTGGCTGAGCTCTGTGTAATGCCTGGCACATGGCTCAAGGTCACCAGCTGCTCCCAGCACAATTCCTGCTCCCTCTGCCCCTCCCCATGGGGCTGCATATCTCAAGATGTTTGGGACCCAGCAGGAAGAATGCAGGGTCCATGCAGAAGTCTAGGATGAGGCCCTGGGCCTGACCTCCTGTTCTAGGCCTGAAGTCACCCCTTCTTTGTGGATCACCCCGCCCTCACCACTCTTATCATCCCAGTTTGGACAGGCTCAATCTCACGACGGCATGCACAGTATTGCTTTTATTTTTCTCTCAGAGTGATATTGACATAAATTGCATTTATTTCTATTTTAAAACTTAGTCTTTCCAGAAAACTTATTTATTTTGTCGGAAAAGACATTCACATGTGGATGTTCCCAGAAGTGTTTTATCAAGAGAGTGTTTTCATTTTTAGAAAATGAAATAAAGCCTGGGTAGACTGATTTATTTACCTTTTCCTTTGGATCAGGAGCTGGTCTCATGACCTTTGTGCTGGTCACCTCCTCCCCCTGAGATGCTCTGCTCCCTCACTCCATCAGCCCAGTGCTTCCCTCAGGTGTTTCAAGTCCTCTTTTGACTCCGGGTGAGAAGAAGATTTGGTTAGTTCAATAATATTCAAGAGACTACCTGGTGTCAGGCATTGAGTGTGGCATTCAGGATCCAAAACTGAATACAGCGAGGGTCTGCTTTGGGGAAATGTAACCTGATCTTAAAAAAAGCATATACAATGAGCCAGAGAAACAATGCTAACTGCTGCAGTCCGGCTGCAGCAAAATAACTGGGGGATAATGAGCAACTTGTGTACATTGATACAGCAGGAGTGGGAGCTGTTTATTGTAGGACAGAAGGGGTATATATACATTATACACAGCTATCTTAATTAACATAAACCAGATACAGCAGTCAACCAATAAGGAATCTCCACACTTAATGGCTCGCTGGCATTACTTCACAAACCACTCCCTCTGGCAAAATGCCAGGCGCCATCCTGACTTGTTTACAGACCCTAACAGCTAAGCCTGGCACGTTATTATTAATCCATCTCACTTAATCCTCACTGTGAACCTACTCTTCCTGTGGTCATGGACTCTCCTCTCTACTCTGTCCTTAGCACCCAGAGCAGTGCCTGACACGTGGAACCTGGGAAACATTCAACTGGCTGGATACCAATTCCTTGTAACTAACCTGCAAGGCCGGCCTCACTTTCCACTTTAACCGATGACTACCTAAGGATGATGGGAGCCAAGCAACCTTTCTAGAAGTCTCATAATTCTAAGGACTTAGGTAATTTCTTCCCAAATCCTTTGCTTTTGCTCCTCTATAGCACTGTGGGTCACTGTACTTTTCTGGACTCTGTTTTCTTATCTCGAGATTCAGATGCACAGGCTGCATGATCCCATGGTCCATTCAAAGTCAAAATGTCATAACCAACACCCCAAGTTGGTAGTGAAACACATACACCCATTTTTCCTGGGAGAGTTTTTATGTTTTTTTTTTCCCAAATGTATATCTCCAGCAATCATTGTAGTATACCAGCCTTTGAGATTAATCTTTCATTTTGTAAATTTGGACTACTTCCATATCTGTGTTCTGTGCTCAAGGACATCTGAGGCAGTTTGAAAGTTCAGGACTTTCTGCTATCCTACTTCATCCTTCATCCTAGGACTAAGGGACCACATACTTCACATTACCCCAAGTTTTTTTTCTGTTTAATCTCAAGGACAGCAACAAGATTTCGGTGCTCTATGGCAGGCCTCAAATAATCTCTTATCTTAAAATACAGAAAATATCTTTAAAAATAATCATTGATTTTGAAGGAAAAATGCATAGATTTTAAAATTTTGTGGTATCATACAAAAATCAATTGTATTTCTATAAGTTGATAATGAACAATCAAAAAGTGAAGGTAAGAAACAATTCAATTTATAATAGCATCAAAAAGCATGAAATACTTAGAAATAAATTTAACAAAAGAAGTGTAGACTTGTACATTGCCAATTACAAAATATTGTTGAAGAAAAATGAAAGACCTATATACACGCAAAAAAAATCTCATGTTTACAGGCTAAATAACTTTATTTGTTAAGATGATCACATTCTAGGACTGGGGTTGTAGTTCAGTGATAAATCACCTGCCTATCATGTTTGAGGACCTGGGTTCAATCCTCATCACCACATAAGAAATAAACAACAACAATAAAATGATGTTTTTAAGAAGGATGGTCACACTCCATAAATTTTGATCTAAACATTCAACAAAATCCTTATCAATGGATTGGGGTGTAGCTCAGTGGCAGAGTGCTTGCCTAGCATGTGTGAGGCACCATGTAAAAATAAACAAATAAAATACAGGCATTCTGTCTACCTAAAACTACAAAAAAATTTTTTTAATCCTTATAAAAATCTGAACTTTTTTTTCAGAAATTAACAAAGTGACACCTAAATTCTTATGGAAATGCAAAGAACTCAGAATAGCTAATACTAAAGCCATCTTGAAAAAGAACAAGTTTAGAGGACTCACAACTGCTTCCAAATTTAAGAAGTTATTGAAAAAATACAGTAATCAAGACAGTGTGGTATTGTCCTAAGGAAAGATACATAGATCCATGGAATAGAATTAAGAGTACAGAAATAAACTTCATCTCTATGGTCAATTGATTTTTGACAAAAGCACCACAACAATCCAGTGAAGGGAAGAATGATGTTTTTAACAAATGGTGCTGGAAAAGATGATAGCCATGTGAGAAGAATGAAGATGGATCCCACCTTACACCATCTACAAAATTTAACTTGAAATGGACCAAAGATCTGGACATAAAGAGTTAACACTAAAAAACTCTTAGAAGAAAACATAGATCTTATCCTTCATGACCTTAGGTTTGGTAATGGTTTCTTAGTTATGACACTAAAAGCACAAGGAAAGGACAAGAAATAGCCAAGTTGGACTTCATCAAAAATTGAACAATTTTGTGCTTGAAAGGACTCTATGAAGAAAGTGAAATCTACTGCACAGACAATATCTGCAGATCATATTACCTGGTAAGGGTTCAGTATCCAGAACTTTTATTGTTGAGTATTTACAACTCAACAATAAAAAAGGCAAATACCCAATTTTAAAAAATGAGAAAAGGATTCAAAGAGAATTCTCCAAAGAAGATATAAAAATGTTTAATGATCACATGAAAAGATGCTCACTGTCATTAGTCACGAGGAAAATGTAAATTTAAAAAACACTAAAATGCCACTTCACACTATAGGGTGGCTATAATAAAAAAAAAAAAGAAAGAAAGACAATAGCAAGTGTTAGGATGTGGAGAACTTGGAACTTTCCTACATCATTGGCAGGAATGTGAAATGGTGCGGCTACTCTGGAAAACTAAGTGGCAGTTCCACAAAATGGTCAACATAGAGCTATAATATGTCCTGCAATTCTACTCCTAGGTCTATACTAGGAATGAAGACATAGGTCCACCCAAAAACTCTCACATGAATATTCATAATAGCTGGAAAGGGGAAAGAACCCAAACACCCACCAACTGACTAACGGATATCTGGAATATCCATATGGGATGTTATTTGGCAATAAAAAGAAATGGAGTACTGATTCATGCTACAGCATAGATGAACCTTGAAAATATGTGCCAATTAATAGAATCCAGTCAAGGAAGACCACAGAGTTTAGGACTCCATTTATAAAATGATGAAATGCTCAAAACAGGCAAACCTATAGAAACAGAAAATAGATCATCCAAAGAAGATATAAAAATGTTTAATGATCACATGAAAAGATGCTCACTGACATTAGTGTTTGCCAGCAGCTGAGGGAGCCAGGAATGAGGGGAGGCTATTAAATGGATGCCGGTTTTTGTGGAGGAGGGGGGGAGGATATTCTAGAATTAGTGATGATAGTTGTGCAACTCTTCTTGCACTTCAAAATGATAAATAATCAGATACATAAATTATATCTCCATCATGGTGTTTAAAATAAATTTTGTGTGATCAAAGAAAATTCAATGGGGAAAGGAGAGAGGCTAATTGGATACCCCCAGTGAGACTTTTGCCCCCAGAAGTTTCCCCATCTCCACGAGAGCCAGGTGAACTCCCAGAACTCTAATTCCAGGAGGATGCCCAAAGGCCAATGGTTCTTCACCTTCCCTCTGAATCAGATCCACTGGGGTATCATCCAGCCTGCTCTACATTAGGCTTTTCCTCTCCTCCCCAAGCATTTATTATTGGACACCTGCTAGGTGCTCAGCTCTGTACTGCGCATTGTAAAGTCACTTTGCATCCTTCTCTCCTCAGTGCAACAAACATTCATTTGAACATTTGCAATATGTAAGACATTTGACTGGTTTCCCTGCCTTTCTGCTTATTTATATCCCTTTGACTTTGGATTCTTCCAGAAGTAGACCTTGAGACAGAGATTCAAGTAAACCACTTTGGGAATACTTGTAGGGGAAGTAGGGAAGGGACGCAGGAAAAGAAAAGAAGCCAGGAAGTGGTGACTATGAAGTCAGCCACTAACAATCCTGAGAGGAAACTCCAAAAGATGGAAAACACAGGTCTGAAAAGCTGTTCCACAGAGGGATGAGAGCACTGTGATATTTATATACTATTTCCTGAGTCCTGGTGGAACACCAGAGCTGTGGATGTGCTAATTATGAGGCACTGACTATGCATTTCCTAGTCAGGACTGAGTAGACAGGAGAGCCCTCAGGCACAAGTGCGGAGTCCAGGAATTGGTAATAGGTGGGACCTGTGGCCCAGGGATGAGGGTGGGATGCTGAGAGCAGTAACAGCAGTACCCTTCCTCCTTCCCTGGGGGTTGAAGATGGTGTACAAGAACACATGAAATTCCACGAATTAGGTAAAGGCGAAGAGAAAACAAAGGATTAGAAGAAAAATAAGTCTTCCTGGCAAGGTGATGACTATCCTAGTAGACCCAGAAAATAGATGCCATTTCTCAGCCTATCCTTTTTCAAATGTTTTCTATTCAAAAACACTTATTGAAAGTGCAAAATGAAGTTGCTTACTCATGCCAAGAAGGAAGATCACTGCCTGGGCAAAGTCTTGTTAACATGTCAAAGGGAAGAGGCTTTAAAGTTTGGGGGGTCTAGTTAAAAGTGGGTCTATCTGTACAGAAGCATGATTAGAATTGGGTAAGGATCACAGCATAACCCTGAAAGGTTGATGGACACAGGAAAGCAAGGGTTTTGTTTTATTTTGTTTTGTACCAGGGATTGAACTTTAGGGGCACTCAACCACTGAGCCACATCCCCAGCCCTATTTTGTATGTTTTTTTTATTTAGAGGCAGGGTCGTACTGAGTTGCTCACTTTTGCTGAGGCTGTCTTTAAACTCTCAATCCTCCTGTGTTTGCCTGCCGAGCCGCTGAGATTATTTATGGGAGTGCACCACCATGCTCAGCAAAGCAAGGGTTTTTAGGGAAGGTGTCAAAGAGTGTTGGAAAGGAAATAGTTGTTTGATGTTAATTATTGAAAAGTTAAACAGTCATGAGTTCATTCAAAGGGTTTTGAGGGGAAGTTCCTGTAGCGAGACACGTGTTTTCTGGAACAGTGATGTGCAAGTGAAAACAGTTTCTATTCTCACCTTCAACATAATCCTAACACCCATGAAATATAATTTAGTGAAAACGGTTTCTAGAAGTAACACTATGCAGTCCTCCAACAGAGCTCTGTATTTCTGCTGAATAGGGGAAACACCCACATTCTCCATCACTGTGAAGGAGCAGGATTGGAGGGTGAAGTCCCAGAAAGGCAAGGCATGACAGCTTCGTGACTGTCATCAAGCCATGTCATCCTGGAGCCTTGGGCCTCTAGCACCAGCTGAGGGGGACCCCTGCAGTGAGGTTGCCTAAATGACTCCTCTGTGGGCAATGTGCCTCTGGAGTAGATCTGGACCTTGCTGTCTGCCGCTCTGGGCAAAAGGAAGTCATGGCAAGTCTGTCCTCTTGCCTGCCCCATCACCCACTCTGCTTCTTCTCCCCGGCTCACCCTGGCATGTGGCTGGTGACCTAGTCTCTGACTAGGGAATCCCTTGAGTGCTGTGCTTAAGGACAGCTGGAGCTTGAGTGGGAACAGTTCTGTAACCATTGCCTGATAGAATCATAAGAATTTCAGGGGATCACAACAGTCTCTTCTCCAGGGCCAACTGATGGCCAGGCAGGGCACCATGGAGCCTCTGACTCATCAACACTGTCTTCCCCTCACTGGAGTCTCGCGGCAACCTGGTAGGCAGGTAGGCTGGGAGGGCTGAGTGGTTCTCCCAACTCCCAGACGAAGAACCAGAGGCTCCAAGTCATGTCAGCTGGAAGCGGAGGGAAAGCCCTGGGATGGACAGCTGTGTCTTCTCATAGTCCTGGGCTCTTTTCTGGAGCGAGAATCTTCCCTGTGCAGTCATCCCTGAAATAATTGAGACAAAATCATTGTATCTGGCTATGGCTTCACCAACATGCTCAAACCCTAGAAACCTCTCGTTTTAATTGGAAATGTGTCTCATTTGGTTGAGATACACATGACCTTTTTGTTCAAATATTTAAAAGCATGGATGATTATTTTTTTTCCATTTTAAACCAGTAATTCTCATTAAAAAAATCTTCTTTGTGGATTTATGGATTTTTGTGTTTCAGAAGGAAAGCCTTCCATCCATTCATGGGGGAAGGTAACTTCATCTTAAACAAATGAACGGTCTTGGGGGAAGTCTGTGTCAAGGTCATGGTGGTGCAGTGTTTCTAAGGGAGGATGGTCCTTCTTCCTCCCCAGGAAGGTAGACAAGT
Source organism: Ictidomys tridecemlineatus (assembly GCF_052094955.1). NCBI lineage: Eukaryota > Metazoa > Chordata > Mammalia > Rodentia > Sciuridae > Ictidomys > Ictidomys tridecemlineatus. The sequence continues at coordinate 77,703,832 of NC_135487.1, read as the reverse complement.
CCTGTGTTTCCAAGGTTTGAGGTTCTGCCTTAATAGGCCATCGCCATATTTCAAATAAGCTATTGGGCCTCACTGTGTAAGAGCCTTGTTGTATAAAGAAAGAAGCAGAATGACAGCTTTTGTGTGAAAGAGCTGACGAGGGCGGTACTCCAGAGAAAAGGGACCAAGACAGAATGTCTCAGGTGCCTAAGAGTCCACCGCTGAAGGTGATCTCATAGTGGGTTCTGCTGGCCTCAAAGTGTCCTTATAGCAAGGCTAGAAGAGGGAGAACTGTGGGAAAACATTCTGATGTCCAAGGGTGGTGCTGAACCAAACACTTTCCCCTGTCCTTGTCCCTACCTCTGCCCCTGTCCCAAGGCAACCTAGCCTGCTAGTGCATCCTATTGAGGGTGAGAACTCCCAGCTCCAGTGTCCTTGTTCCTTACCCCACCTCAGCACCCCTGGTGACTCATAAAGGCCAGCAAACTGGGCCTGTATGGGTGTATGGAATCCCATTTCCAAATCTGAAGGCCTGACAACCATTTGTGCACCCTGAGTCAGAAGCTAAGGGACCAGATATCAATGAGGCAAAATATAGGGAAGTTGGAAGAATGCCCGCAGGCATCTTTCCTCCCAGAGCACAGTTAAGAGAGCTGGGTCCTAGTCTCCCAGAGCCCTTCTCCACAGCCCTCCATGAAGAGACAGTGGGATGGACTCTAGCTCTCCCCCCAAGACAGGCTGCAGCACCCTCGCAAATACGGCTTTCCCCAAAAGATTCCACCTCAGACAATGATGAGCCTTGCCACTCAGCAACCAGAGACAGGGACTTTACTGCCTTTCTTGTTCCCTAAGTCAGTAGCATCTTGCAGTGCCTGAAACTAGTTCCAGCCATCTGGATTTTTTAAATCCAGGTCCCTGCATGTACCTGGGGCTAAGGGTAAGTCCTGGTGGCAGCAGAACATCTGAGAGGGGAAAGGACATTATTGCTGGGGAACCAAGCACTGGAGTTTCTCACCTCTGGGGGTGAGTGCAGAGTGCATGTCCTCCAGTAACCCCTGCTTGGGCCCTAAATGGGACTAAATGACTTTTGTTTGACTATCTGGACATGACCAACATCCAGTAGTCTCTTAGTTACTGGTTTTCATAGTTTTCAGTACACCGGATGTCCTTCCACTCCTGTGAGGCAAGGTGGTGGAATGGGGGTGAATCTTGGCTGGGATATTGTGAGGATCACATGCATTTTTGTTACAGTAAATTTAATTCTATAACATATAAGACACAAATAGGAAAATAATAGCTCCCCTGTGTTGTCTGTGATATAACCCCAGGACCCGTGAATAAGTTTGGTTGTATGGAAAAGGGAAACAAAGATTACAGATGAAATCAAGGTTGCTAACCAATTAACTCCAGATTGGGAGAAGGATCCAGATGTAGCTCAGTTGTAGAGCACTTGCCTAGCATGCATGAGGCCCTGGGTTCCATCCTCAGCAACACACACACACACACACACACACACACACACACACACCGACACACACACCACAAGATTACCCTAGATTATGCAGGTGAGCCCAAGGGATTACAAGGGTCCTTAAAAGTGAAAGAGGAAGACAGAAGAGGAAGTCAAAGTGATATAGTAAGAAGGACTCAACTTGCCATTCAGCATTTTTAATGAAGGAAAAGGTCACATCTTTTCAGTGAGCAGTTTCTAGAATCTAAAAGAGCTTAGAAATATATTCACCACCAGAAACTCTAGACAGGAGTTATTATGGTTTGGATATGAGGTGTCCCACAAAAGCTCCAGTTAATGCAGGAGGCGAAAGGATTACATCATGAGAGCTGCAGCCTAATCTGTCCACTCTCATTTGAATGGACTGACTGGATGGTAACTCTAGGCAGGTGGGGTATGGCTGGAGGAGGTGAGTCACTGGGACATGCCCTACAAAGTGTGCATCTTCCCTGTGGCCCCTTCCCTCCTCCTTCCCTGTCTGTCTGGTTCCTGAGCAGTTTTCCTCTGCAGGGCCCTTCCCTCATGATGTGCTGCCTCACCCTGGGCCCAGAGTTGGAGTACACCATGTACAAGCCTGTGAAACCTTGAGCCCCAAATAAACTTTCCCTTCTTTAAGTTGTTTTTGTTGGGTATTTTCATCACAGAGATGCAAAACCTGACTAAAATAGGAGTATAGCCTGCCTGACACCTTGATCTTAGCCTAGTGAGACCCACGTTGGGTTTCTAGAAAATAAAATCATGTTACTTTATTCCACTGACTTTGTGATAATTTGTTATAGCAGCAACAAGAAACTAATATACCATATATCAACAAATCTTTGAGTAACAGCTCCACAGGCATGGAAAAAAGTTTCAGAGTTTACATATTTTTGCTCTAAACAAGGCAACCACTCTTATTCTACTTTCTAGATTTCTCCAGCTTTTGTGTTAGAAGAAGAAAATGCTTTAAAAAAAAAAAGTCCCCCCCCTTTGAAAAAAGCAACTTGAGGAATCTCAACCAGGTGGGAATGAGTGTGATGTTTTATTTTCTGGCAGTTCTTGTTAATTAGTTCATTCTGTAACAATGCCTTAACAGTTTCCCATAACTTACCCATCATATGCAGTGTCCAATCTAGTCTGGCTCAAAACTCCAAACTCATATCCAGTTTAAGTCCCCCATCCTCCCTCTCCCTGGGAAAATCAGATTCCAGCTAGGAACTTGAAGTGGGTGAGTGTATGGTCTGCCTGCTCTCTCTCTCTCTCTCTGGGGCAAGTGGCTCTAGGTTGAGGCTTGGGAGCAGAGACGATGTTACCCTGACTCAGTTGGGATCTGTATAGTACCAAAATGTTTGCCAGTGTGGTGGCCTCATCATAGAGAGTCAGCAAGGTCTTCTTTGGGTTGTATCCAGCCACACTCTGTCCTTAGCTCCCCTTACTGCAACATCTCCTCAACACCTTATGCATGGCTCACAGGGCCCAAAGAAGTGCTGCTTGTGCCCTTAAGTCTTACAGGTATTTGGGGTTTTATTTATTTAACAAAGAACACTTATACTGTTCCCAGTCATTCCCAAACATTAACTCCTTGGACTTCATAGCAGCACCTTCAGGTCAGAAACAGTATGGTGGTGGCAGAAAGACAATAGAGAGGGAATTACCCAAAGTCTCTCAGTTCATGAACTGTGGAACAAAGAAGCTGGGATACACACACACACACACACACACACACACACACACACACACACACACAGTGGAATGTATTACAATTCTTATTACACATATAGAGCACAATTTTTATATCTCTGGTTGTATACACAGTATATTCACACCAATTTGTGTCTTCATACATGTATTTTGGATAATAATGTCCATCACATTCCACCATCATTAATTACCCCATGCCCCCTTCCTTCCCCTCCCACCCCCTGCCCTTTCTAGAGTTCATTTATTCCTCCCATGCTCCCTCTTCCTATCCCACTATGAATCAGCCTCCTTATATCAAAGAAAACATTCGGCATTTGGCTTTTGGGGATTGGATAACTCCACTTAGCATTATCTTCTCTAACTCCATCCATTTACCTGCAAATGCCATGATTTTATTCTCTTTTATTGCAAAGCTTGGATTTTTAAGGAACAATTTGTTTTATATGTTTTGTTTTGTTCTGTTTTACTGGTAGGCTTTTTTTCCCCCTGTGACCTAGATAATATGTGCTGAGGACAGATTCAACACAGATGAAGACAGAAACTTCCTTGCCTCCTTCCTTGCCACTTTGCTCCTGGCTTGAACCACTGTGCCTGGCTTTCTTTCCAAAACAAATTCTCTCCCAGAAGTCTCCTCACCACTTAAAATCATCCATCATCAGACAAACTTACCAGCTCATCAAGGGCCCAATCCCCCCACAGTGTGGGAAAGCTGCAGAAGGGACAGAGGGAGATGTTGTCCCTGTAATCTGAGACAATGCTTAGAGTTTACCTTTGATTTCTTTCTTCTTAGGCAAGATTGTTGGGGAATGACTATTGTTTCCTAGCCAGCTGCGGCTCCCTTCTCAACCCCGGGGTTATGTTTACCTGAAGGAGAAAAACAAGATGGTGCAGAAAGCCAGGGCTGGAAAACACTATCCAGGATCTCTGAGTTGATGGAGACCAGTCTCCAAAAGCTCCCACATCTCCCTGATCAGAATGCTGGGGTCTAACCATAGAAGGAGCACTTTGCCAAAGAGAGAAATTTTTACCTTTCTTTCTTCTCTCTGCTCTCTACTGAGGAAAAAGCCCAGGTATGATGCAGTTAAGAACTGAGGAAATTCAGAAGACACATGGGAACATCAACCTAATCTTATCAGGAGGATGATGGAGGCTGGCCCTCAAGGTTTCCTTCATAGCAGTCGGTACCTGGGGATAGGGTGGAGCTGCCAGCTCAGTCCTAGGCCCCTGTCCAGCTCCCAAGCCAGCAGTGACAAGGGCCATCACAGACTCCACAAACAGGAAGGTGGCTGACCAAGCACCAAACTATTCAGACAACCACTGGCACAGGGCAAAGGCAGCCTCCTCTGTCTTGCCCTGCTCTCCCTCGAGGGTTTGGGCTGATTTCTTCCAATGCTAACAAACAGCTCATAAGTACTACAAAGTCCTTGCCACCTGCAGGCCAGACAGAATTACTTCCAATGTGCCTATGGGCCAAGTCTAGACCTTGATGGAGGAGCTAGACTTGGATTTTGCTAGCTCTGTTGAGACATGCATACCAGCTCAGGTCGTTCCCAAACAGCTGGCTTATCACACCCAGCTGAGGCCTCTCACACATCTATTTCTAGGTCACAGAAACTTCTACCTGCTAGATAGATACAAGCACTGAAACCATCCCTGATACTAGAGTGTAGAGCAGGCTCCAGAAAGTCCGGATGGATGCTGGGCCCCAGAGAATACCTGAGAATGAAAAGCAGGACCTAAGAAGATTCCCTAGGCAGCACCTGTTCCTACCACCAGTGTAGGCTTGTGCAAGAACCATATAAGCGAGACTTTCAGCTTGCACAGGGGCTATCTTTGGACCTAGCAAACCTCTTCACACATGTGTAGAGCTAATTCAAACCTTTTCTCTGAGTGTTTATATATTTACATAAGGAAACTTCTCTCAAGAGAGCTGTCCCTGTCCACTGTGGCCACCCCTCCCCGGCTTACTCCCAGGTGAAGCTTTAAGTATGACATTCATGGGTCCTCGTTCCTCTTTCCCAATAGGTATTATCACGGCCATTCCCACATGGCCTGCTGCTTTTCTTCTTGTCCTGAGGCGGTTTGACCTCCCATGGAGGCTATGCTGCCTGCAGGATTTCTCAGTCAGGTGTCTCTGGTCACAGCAGGGGCAGGCCAAACTTGCTGGAGAGTTAATGCCAATGCCAAAAAGATGGGAACTGTAGTAGTCACATCCCCCAGTTTCATCGACTGTCCAGTGGACAAGGTTAGGCAAGTTGTACCCCATCTCCCCAAAGTCTCCAGTGAGATGAGAGCTGTTGTCCACCAGGGAACCTGCTCATTCAACACATTTCATGTTTGCTCTTCTCTATCATCCCCCTTAAACCCCACAGTAGAAGGAAGAGTCAGAAAGAAAGAGGAAAATGTTCAAGAAAAAAATGACTTCTTCAGGATTCCATCAAGCCTAAATTCAGGAGAAAAGCAAACTCTAGTGAATCATTTGTGCAAGCAGTGAGCTCTTATCACTGTCCTGGGGTAAATTATTATCCATCTCCTCAATTGCTAAATGCCTCAAGGACAAGGAGGGGAATTTTAACTCCAGCTTAGAGCTGGGCCTGCCCTTAAGGACAGAAGGTCAAGCTCTGGACTGATTATTACCCTGTGCCCAGAACTGCGACCCAGAACAGGGCTCTTCTAAATGCGGTCTCTTCGGGGCCCACCCTAGACGTTGCTTCCACAATGTAATAATATTTGATTAGAGCACTTATTTATTATACATCGGAGGGACCCAAAAGGACATTACAGAATCCTGACTGGATCTCAGCTTGGGAATAAGTTTGAGGAACCCATCTTATCTCATCCTTCTAAAGAATTTCCTAATCATTTAAAGAAGGAAAAAAAAGAAGAGCACCTGCTGGCTCCAACTGTCATGTCATGTGTGTCACCCACCCGTCTTACGTGGCTGGTTCCCCCAGGCCTCCCAGTGACTGCCTTGAGTTTCCCAGTGTCTGCACACGCTCCCTGGCTTTAGTAAGCCTGGACTAGGACTTAGAAGGAACTGGTGAGCCAAATGTGTCTGGGCTTCCCACTTCCTTGACATGAGTCACACCAGCAAACTCACCTCTCCTCCCCAGCGGGGCGCTGGGCCCCCACAGATAAATGCAGGGGTGGGGGAGCCATCCTGGGTGTGGCAGTGCCTGGGACTGAGCCAGCCCCCAGATTCTTTGGCTGCAGAGCAGCCTGGCCAACTCACACAGGTAGGGCCTTTTTATTCTTGGAAAGGAAGCTCTAAGTGGAAGGGATGATGGAGGGAAGGGAAACAGGAACTTCTTTTCTAAGCCTTTCTGCCAGGGGAGTTAAAATTTTGCTGGTAATGCCTTCTTGAAGAAGTTACTTTATAAAATCGAATCTGTTCAACTGTATGTATTCTTTCTTTGGGGGGAGGGGGAGGTTTGCCAAGGATTGAACTCAGGGACACTCTACCACTGAGCCACATCCCTAGCCCGTATTTTGTATTTTATTTAGAGACAGGGTCTCACTGAGCTGCTTAGCACCTCGCCGTTGCTGAGGCTGGCTTTGAACTTGCCATCCTCCTATCTCAACCTCTCGAGTTGCTGGGATTACAGGGGTTTGCCGCCACACCTGGCTTATACTCATATTTTGAAATACTTTCCAAGATATGCATACCTTTGGTTCATTCTGGAATATTTAGATAGGGATAAAAGAAGAAGTCTGAAGCACATAAAACAAACCAAATATAGAGAAATCTGTCACAAATTTGTACCTGGTTTGGGTGAACATTGCAGTGGGTCTTAAGGGAACACACAGAGTAAAACTTTCAAGAAATAAACCTTCTCCTTTGATTCACATTGTTAATCTGTGAGAAGACCTGACCCCTGGCAGACCAAATGGTCCTTACCAGGCTCAGCATCCCCATGGACGATTAAGCAAGAGGAGGCCCTTTCTGAGTTGATATTCCCTCATGCCCTGTCTTGCTATTATCTAATGGAAAAGGGACGGTGAGCACTTAGGAGGTGGTTGCCTTCATGTCCCACTTGTGCCACTCTCTGGCTTTGTGAACTTGGTCAGCTGAACCTCTCTGAGCTTCACTCTATAGATTTATGAATGGGAACATCTATTAAATGTGGCGCTTGGTCCAGACAGTGTGTGAGTCTATTCCAGCTCTAATCTTGGCATCCTCTGGGATGTGGAAGAATGAGGTTAGAGACAGGCCACACAGCTAATGGCAACACATGGCAGGTGCATACTGAAGACCAGAGCTCTTTCAGAGACCATGTCCAGATTATGTTATGCCACCCCCAGGATATACACACATAGGCACTTAGTGTAGTATCACCCCTGGGGGTAGCTGGTAAATATTTGTTGGTATTACATAACGAATTAACATTTTTTTGAGGACCTTCTGCAGACAATGGGCTGAAGTCATCTACAAAAGATGTACATATCAAGACCCTTGTCTTCAAGAAGGTCAGTGTCCAAATTCCAGCTCTGTATGAAGTAGACTGGGTGGCCTTGGGCACACAACGTCTCCAACCCTATTTCCCTCTCTTGTGAAACAGGATAAGACTTGTCTTGCTTGGTATAAGAATTAGAGGTAATATACAGTCAGCTTGTTGGATTTTTTCCCTATGATTGGGCTATTATTAAGAAAAAGATATTCAATGTTAAGCTCCTAGCACAATGTCTAGTATACATCAGGTATTAAATTAAGGGTAATTACTATTATTACTAATTAATTGTTAATATTAGTACTGTTATTGCCAATTTTTAATATTGTCATTATTCTCAATATGGCCAGTGTTAAAATGCTTCATGGGAACTGGAGTTGTAGCTCAGTGGTAGAGCACTTGCCCAGCACATGTGAAGCACTAGGTTTGATCCTCAGCACCACATAAAAATAAATAAATAAAATAAAGGTATTGTGTCCATCTGCAACTAAAAATGTTTTGTTTTTTTTTTAAATGCTGCATGGAAGAAAGGAGAACTAAATGTGACCCCAAAGGAGGATTGGGACTTAGACTCCATCACCTCACTAACAATCTGCATTCTGTCTCCTCCTTGTCCATAAGAGGCTTCTCATTATGTCCTAATTCTCCAGAATCCCTAGACATACCTTTCACAGGGCTTTTTAACAGGAAATACAACTTTCAGGGACTGGTGTGTGTGTGTGTGTGTGTGTGTGTGTGTGTGTGTGTGTGTGTGTGTGTGTTGTACACATTGGAAGTAAAATAAAAGCAGCACTAACACATTCCTTCAGGCATTAACTGCAATCTACACAGCCTCAGGACTCTGCTTCTTTGAAGAGACAAACCCTGATTTCTTTGTGCCATTCTGACCTAGCAAACAGCGGGTGGAATGACAGGCGCTTTGTTATCCTTGGTTCAATCTGGGGGCTTTGGAGCTTGCTCCCTTAAATGGGGCTGCTGAAGGCCAGGGCCACTTTACTGCCCTCAAAGGAATTTAAGAAATCTCTTTGATCTCTAAAGAATCCAGATTAACATGCCTTATTGGTGGGCAAGGAGACCTGCTATGAATTCTAGTATCTTAATTCAAATGTTTTCAAATTCTTATCTGTATACATAATTTTAGTTGTAGATGGACATAATACCTTTATTTTATTTGTTTATGTGGTGCTGAGGATCAAACCCAGTGCCTCACACATGCTAGGCAAGCGCTCTACCACTGAGCCCCAGCCCCAGCCCAAAATCTTACTTCTTAAAGTCACTGCATTTATTAATTCCCTATAGGTCACCATATATAAATCTTTTTCTTTTCCCCCCAGCTCTCATTTTTCTATGAAACCATAAAATTATTCTGAGAGTTAATAAGTTTGAATTGTAGAAAAGATTTTTACTTCTTCAGCCTCACCTCTCCTCTCCCTTTACTTTCCCTTCCCCCCAAAACTTTTTTCTCAAGTGTCTGTTCTGCTTTCTGTAGGAAAATCATAAATTACATCATAACACAATGTATTGATACTTGTTACATTCTAGGAATTAGTAAAATTCCTCACTTCCTTTATTTCATGTAATTTTCTCAATAAACCTCCCTCATCATAATTAATATTGCTATTCTTCTTTTAAAGCTGAAAAAGATGAGGATAAGGGAAATTAAGTAAGTTGCCCAGAATCACACAGCCATTAGAGAGAGCTAAAACTTGAATCCAGAAAGCCAAAGACTGTTCTCTTTTTCACCATTATTATTTATTCAAATTTCTGGAAACCTTCATGAATTTGCTATATTCCTTGAGGCAGTCCAGATATCTATATTCCTGAAGACTGAGTAGCTATTGCATTTTAAATAAATTTTCCATGGAAACAGTTACAAGCAAACAGGAAACAATGCCTAGATTGGCAGCTGTCTGAGTTACCTTCTTGATCCAGGGGCACTGGAAAATGGAATGATCAGTCATGGGATGGGTTTTTTGTCCTTTTTAGAAATAAGGGAAGGGGCAATGAGGCCTAGCTGATTTGGGTGATAGGGGACGATTACAGCTTAATGCCCTTAGGGTGGCCAAATTGCCCTGGGAATTTCCAATATTCTACTGCCGAAACCAAGTTTTGTAACTCATCTAAAAAAATCCTTAAAATGTTATCCTTCCAAAATCACTCGACTCCAGATATCAAAGTATGCATGTGTCAGGGCTCCAGGCAACAGTACCATTGGGGAAGAGGGTTATGGTGCAGGAACTGCTGAGTTTGAGAAATCTAGATGGAGGAGACCTGGAGAGATGGACTTGTGAGCTTTTCAGGGGCAGGACGAAGTGCAAAGGTGGATGCATGAGCGAAGGGATCCTCTTTTCCATCTATACCATACTCAGAGGAAAGGTTTCAGAAGCCACATGTCGCCCTAAGAAGTTTGTTTGGCTCCAGCCCACTTCCTAAGTTTCTGAATTCTGGAATCTTTATCTTCCTAGTGAATAACCCCAAAGCCTTCACTCTAATGCAGCAGATCGATATAACATTTGCATGTAATCTGATAAGAAATCTGGGGTGAATGATGGTCATGAGTGACACTGTCCCAAAGTACCTGTGATTTCTGCCTGACAAGCAAAGAGGGGAAGAGCAGCATCACCGTGACCAACAGAGATGGGGGTGGGGGTAAGTTGTGCTAGGTGATCTCGGGTGCAGGCTTCCTACTCCTTTGAGGTCCCCAAAGCTGACATCTCAAAGTGGCAATTCTTCAGTAGTCACTGACTAAGAACAGGTCGTTTGGTAATATGGGAGATGTCATGGTTATCACAATGATTTGAATAGTGTTGCCAATATTTAGTAGAAGGAATGAGAATATTAAACATCCTACAGTGATGGGACCTTCAACACAGTGAAAAACCATCCACCCCCTAGTGAGTCTTTACCTTCAAAATGGTGCTTGGCTCTGTGTCAGGTGCAGAGCTCTGCACAAACGATCTGAGCTTTATTTTTGAGGAACTTTGTTGAAAAACACTAATAATATCATCAGCATCATCCTCCACAAATGTGTACCAAAACCAAATGGACTCAATAACTCAACTCTTGGTGTGTTACAACGATCCCGGATGCAATCTGTCCCCCTGTCTCTTTTCTTTCATTCTGTGTAAGTAAGGGTTTGCTCTGTAATGCCAGGAAACAAAATCCTCACATACAAGTTTCCATCAGCAATTCCATAATAGTGTATGATCTTCTCATATAATGTAACTTTCAAGCCTGCAGACTTCTCAGAATAACCAAAAGACCCTAGATGTACATGAAAACTTAATAAGGCTCTGCTCCAAAATAATTTTTCAGTCCTATCTTTTGGGTAGACATTTTATGTTGTGTTTATTCCAAATTTAGCCTGCACAAATTACACATGAAAAATATTTCATTCTCAAACATTCTGAAATTGTTTCCAAAGTGGGAAATATTTACTATGATCAAACTTGTAGAAGGCAATTTGCTTTAAATGCTCACTTTTTTTCAACTACGAAACAAGTTATGGAAGAATATGGATTTTATGACCAACAAGAATCTGCATTTTCTGAACACTGACTGTTTTGTTTGAAGACTCCCTTCTCTGGTATAAAATAAATTTTTATGCCATGAGTTTCTCCTCAAAAAAACACTGGGCTAAGCCGATTAAGAGCTATGAAATCTCTCTGCTAACCCCTCCTCTCCATCTCGCAATCATCTGAGCACCCTTCAGTTCTAAACTTCTCCGTTCCTATCCTTGCCCAGGCTCCTGAAACTTCACCTTTTACCTCTATGTATGTCACCTAAAACTACATATTCATTTCTGACCTCTCACCAAATGCCCAGTGTCACATTTAATATTGCCCAACATGCGTTTCGCAGGAAGGTCTCGTCTCCCTGCCAACAGACGATATCCCCAAATACCACCTCTCCCTTATTCCCCAGTTCTGTCAGTTCCTCTGACTCCATTGTGCCCTTTCCACTGACAGAGAGATTGAGGGAAAGAAAGGGAAAGTGGGAGAAGAGATTTTAGGACAACTTTAATCCATAGTATCTTGTTATCAGCAACTCTCTCTACCATCCCATAATAAAATAGGAAACATCTCTGGGGCTAGATGACTCTTGTATCCCCAGAATCCACAATTAAATAAATGGTCAATAAGGTGGACAGTGATGAAATAGTAATCTTAAATTTCTTTGGACGGTGAGGAACAATAACTTAAATAATACATAACAACGGGACAGAAACCCAACTTAAACCAGCTTAAGCAAAATCAAATTTATTAGCTTATTTGTAACAGGGAGCCTGGATTTTGACACTGCTGGACTTTAGGCACCCAGACAATGTCATGAGAGACATGTCTCCTCCCTCTTCTTCAGCTCTGTTTTCCTCTGGATTAGTTCCATTCTCAGGCCAGTTCTCCTCAACTTCGACAGACATCCCTCAGCACTTCCTATTCTGCAACACCACCGGAAAGCAAGCTCCAATTTCCTATTGTTGTTGCTAAAGTTCAGGAGCCGATGCTCATTTGCCCTGATTATCCAGCTAAGCCATGGGCTCACTCCTAAACCAACTATAGACCAGCTGTTCTCATTAAATAGCTTTCAATCTAGTCCCCAAGAGCCAGTCAGTGGGGTCAGCCCCAGGCAAAGCACATGGACTGAGGATGGAGGAAAAGTGATCCCCTAAGGATGGCCAAGGTGATGGTACCAGAAGAAAGAGAGGTGAATGCTGGGCTGGCCAACCCAAGAGGTGTTCCCCATGGCTCCTAGTAACGATACCTACCCTGTGGGATTATGGTAAGAAGTAAGTGGTAAGGATTTGAGAAGTCTGAACACCATAAAGCAGCTATATCTAAACGTGTTCTTATTGTTAAACACAAAGTTCTCCTTTTCTGCACAAAAGACTTAGAGTGCACAGACAAAAAAAAGCAACAGCCACTGCCTGGGCAGCCACCGGTCAAGTGAAGTCAGCCTGCATTATGTGGAGAGGCTGGAGTGGTAGACAGGACGTTGGCTTTGAAGTCGTGCAGATGTGGATTCTGGTGCTGGCCATGTCTTCTATTGGCTGTGTGAACTTGCATATAGCTCTTAGCCTTTCTGGGTCTCACTTCCTCCAACTTTGAAAAGAGATTAAGTCACTTTCTTGAACCTCCTATGACTGTTAAGATGCCATTTGCAAAGTACCTGTGGTGTCTAGCACAGGGTAGACAGATGGTCAATAAATATCAGAAATATTGGGCCCTTCTCACTCTGCTCCCTCCAAGACTCATTGTTTTGCTTTATTATTATTGAACCCCCAATAAATTAAGGCATCTTAATACTGAAATGGGAAACCCAGAAAATATTTTTAATAAAGAGACATAAGCCAAATCAATTTTTTTTTTTGTATTGCCATTTGGGTGTTTTCTAAATAGCCTCATTGGTGGGGGAGGGAGATTTGGAAATGGAATCAGGAGTTTGCATTAACCTGGACCATGAACTTTGGCTTCAGATGGGTAGTTATCGCTCTCTTGGACACACCAACTCAAACAGCACACAGGCAGACCCAGACCGCAGTCACAGAGTTATGAAATTATCCTCCCAAGGTGTAAAAACTGCTGTTTTTAAGGCAACTTGTGAGTCAGCAGCGGGAGTGAAATGTGAGCAGGGAGACCGTCATCGATAAGGAAAGAGTGACTAAAGGAACAAGCTTTCAGCACGCCTCTGTAGGGGTATATTCTGTGGATCTTGGGTGCAAAGCTGGGGAGCGAGGACAAGCAACCTCAAGACTGTAAAATCATAGCTGTCTTCCTGAAGGAGCCTGGGTGGTACCCCAGAGAACACCCACGCACTCCTTTCTGCTGATTGCTTCTTTCCACCCTCAAATCCTTTTTTGTTCCAAGAATCATTCTCCGGGTAGAATATCTACTCACTTTCCTCATTGCTGTCACTTTTCCCCCTAAACCACATGCCAAGACTCAAGAACATATTATTCCCCCCTCTCTGCCTCCCTAAATTTGCAGAACTACAAAAACCTGCCTTAGGAGGTTGCATGATTCTCTCAGCAATTCCCCAAAAGATTCAGGCCCATGTATTTATAAAAGCAGTTACAAAAGGAATTCCATGGATTCTTCAGCTGGGTGCCAGTGTAAACAGGTTTCATGCATGATGGATCACCATGGGCCTGGTGAAAACACAAATTTACCATCTTCTTTTTTCTGCCTTCAGTTCAAGCTGGCTCCCCACCTCACACTGTGCCCCCAGAGCATCACACGCTAACACATAACACATGCAACTTTCTGAGCCTGCGGAGGACAAAGCAGCAATCATACTGCAGGTTTTATTAATCAAAATTTCTGAATCACTTAGAGGTCCAAGGCTAACCAGATTGGAAGCTCCTGGAAGGCAGGAGCCTCATCTGGATTCTTTTCTCCTCCTCCACAGTCAGCACCCTGCTTCAAACAAGACTTATTAACCATTTGTTGCTGAAATGCTGACTTGGTCAATTTGGAGTGAATCTTTAACTTTGGCCAAAATACATGTCCAAAGTTAATAAAGTTGTACTGACTCAGCAGATTTAATCCCAGATCCTGTTGGGCCACTCTGTATTCCTAACTGGAGACCTCCCCACTGTACCTGACCAAAGAAATACCCTGGCTGAATGGATAAGAGGTAACTGCCAGTCCCAAGGCCCAAGACCCAAGGAGGGAAAGCAAAAAGAGAAGGATTAAGAAAAAGATCCAGAAAGAGGGGCAGGAGAGAGGTAGGCAAGTAGAGAGAGATTGGAGCAGAGAAGGCAAAGACACACAGAACAAGAGGGAGAGAAACAGAGACAAATTCAAGTGGGGCTGAGGCAGGATGGAAGAAAGCACAGGAGGGATGGGTGACTGTTATTATTTAATTTGTCCTGATTATTGAGCACCTACTCTGTGCAAGGAACTATGGTAGGCCCTGGAGGTACCATGGTAAAGGAGATAAGCTCTTCCCTCGAGAGGTTTATATTTTTTAATTTTTTAATTTGTTCTTTTTTAGTAATACATGGCAGTAGAATTTATTTTGACATACGTACATGGAGAATAACATCCTTTTCTTGTGATATGGAGATACACTGGTCATGTATTCATATATGGACGTAGGAAAGTAATGACCAATTCATTAAGCCATCTTTTCTATTCCCATCCTCGTTTTCCCTTTATTACCCTTTATTACCCTAATCCAAAGTATTTCTACTCTTCCCTCCCCCACCCATCCTGAGAAGTTGATAGTCTAATGGAAAACAGTGATAAATATGTAATAATAAAACGTGTTGAAGAAAAATAAAGCAGGATGTAGGTGTGCTCTCAAGTGGAAGCAAGCTTCACTTAAAATTTTTTTGTCTCCTAGTTCAGTGTTAATATGAAAGATGAAATGCATAAGACCATTAAGGAAATGCTTCTATTCTGGCTATTTCAACAGGGAGAACATGCACAGAGGAGAAATGTCTCAAAGCAAAGAAAGGGATCCCAGTGAACAAAGGTGTTATCCTTCAGTCAGTCTTAGGAAGGACTGAGGCAGAACTTACTCAAAATATTCAAGGGCAGGGCAGTCCTTTGAGGTTTGACTTGGAATTCAAAAGGATGGAGGGAGGGCTTCAGAAAACAGAAGGGGGGTGGATTCCTTAAGCTCAGGTAAAGTTTAACTTTGTCACTAATATCCGGCCACTTCCATTGTTCCGAGAGCTAAGAATGGAAATTTCTCTGTTCAATTGCTTATCACCTGCTCCATAACTTCGAGTTCATTCAAGTGGCACTCAGGAGCCTTTGTGATCTGATTCCTTCCAGCTCCCAATGGGTAGAAGTAGGGAAGCACCTGGAACAGAAGATGGGGTGGTTCTTATGGGCCAGCCTAGCCCATCACCTCTACAGACCTTCCATTGGCCAGAACTCAGTCTCAGTCACATTTAATTATAAGGAGCACCCTGGAGTATAATCTAGCTCTGTGCCAGGAAGAACCAAAAATGGAATTTAGGGTCACAGCTCGGCATCTTTGCCATATCTGCTTCTCTCTCTACAAATGTCCTCCTGCTTCCTTCCTGGCCCTATTCTGATTACATGGCTCCTTCATCCTTCAGGAGTCATTTAGGCCTGCCTTCCCCTAGGAAATCTCCTTGACCACCAATGTGGTCAGGTACTCCCTTAGCACCCAGAGATATCCTACACTAATCACCCACTGTATCCTGTCATATGCCCACAACTCCTCCACAATAGACCTCGGGGATCTTGGCATGAGAGACGATGTCTTTCATCTCTCCAACCTCAAAGCCTAGCACAGTCTGGCTCTGGGTAAACGTTTGGCATTGTCTGCCAAATAAATGTGTGGCCCTGGCTCTGAGTTCTAAACTGCCAGGATCCCCAGGTGTGGCCCACAGTGATAATTTCAACTAAACGCTATACACACAGAGTCCCCACAGTGACTCTGTTATGAGTCTGCATGGAACATCTTGGCCTGAATTATTCTCACACTGGGACCCTCAAGAAGAATTTTAGTTTTGCCAATGTTAGAGATGCAAGGAGAACTCTGATGTTAAATTTTGAGTTCAGCTCACTAACCATCTTTAAGAGCATAATAAACCTTTAAAGAGAAACGAGAACTGTGGCCTCAGCTTCCTGGCAGGTAAGGAAGGAGGGTGATGGATGGCCCATTGTGTGGACTGGACTAGGGCTGCAGCAGGTGGGCTGGAGTGGATCCTGTTTGCATAGTATCTGGCCAAGTCAAGTAAACAGTTACATAGTGACACACACCAGTACCGCTTCCATGCTCCCCGCATTGCTCTGAGCCGCTTTGAGTCAGGACCAAAGACAGTAAAATCTTATTAAAGCAGGAGAGAAAGGCTGAGTCATTTCCATAATGACTGGCTCACAGCGAGAATCATTACCAATCCTAAGAATGAGAAAATGGAGGCCTCTTTTTATGTGGAGTTATTGGCTGGTATCTTGCCTTTACAACTTTTGAAGAAAGAATTTATGGCTCATATATCTAAGAACAAATAATCCAGGCAAGTTACCTCATGGTGGATGAGTAACCAACAGCAATGTGACCTGGCTGAGAAAACAGCTACCTGTTATCTCCTACCAAACGGGGGTGTTGAGCAGGGTCTGGGAGGAGTTAGGTATCTACAGCTCTGGGCTTCCAAGGTCCTCCTGCTATCTCGAATACTCATGTTTCAGGTCCATGAGAGCCAAATGGGTGAGAAAAGGAACAAAAATAAACACATTTCATAATCTTAAATGGTTAGCAAGTTCTATAAGAAGGAATATCAATGCATTTTAATCATATGCTTTTATTTACTTCTGTTCTTCTAGTTCCTCCCAGAGTCTTTTGGAAGGTCTTGGAGTATGTCTGAAGGCACAAGGACAGGCCTCTCCAAGGGTGCTGTCCTCAGAACAGTTCCCAGAGGCCTCTGTTCTCTGCAGCTATCCTCACAAGAGGAGGAAAGCATGGCAATCTCTCTTCTGTGGAATTGTAGGTATTTGCATCTGTTCTGCTGGAAGATGGAGCTGCTCAGGTGATGACAGCTAATACTTACAAAAACTTAAAATTCACTAGGCATTAAGTTAGGGGGTTAACATCGCAGGTCTTGTTTAATCCTCACAATCACTCTATAAAATATACATCACATGCATCACTGTAGGTGAGAGACATACCAGTGGAGAAGATACTGAGAAATTCAGATACAAACTAGAATCAGACTGACGACATCCATCTATCTAGAAGCCCTGGCAAAAACAAACCTCTGAGTTCCATCATCAGTAGTGGTTGTACTCTTGGGAGCTAGCACAGCCTCTTCAGATTTTATTTTAGTCTTTGGCATTTGTCACCACCCCTGCTGTAATCATTTAAGCTAAGCTATCATCTCTCACCTCAACTACAAATAATCACTGATATAACTGAGCTCTTCTTAAGGGCCAGACATTGTTCTAAGCCCTCAACCAGCCTCTCCTTGGCTCACTTTGCTCCAGCCACCTGGGGCCACTTGGGTCTCCTAAGCTCACACCAGGCTTGTACTCACCACAGGATCTTTGCACATATTGTTTCCTCTGCCTGTTGTTTATTCTTTGCCTGGATCATCTCGTGAGTCTATTCTTTACTTAATTCAGGACTCTTGTAAAATGGCCCCTCCTCCAGAAAAGCTTTCCTGATCTTTCCACGTAAAATAAACCCCAATCCTCACCCACCATTCTCTATGCCACTATTATCCTATGTCTTTCCTCATAGCACCTAATGGTTTTCAAAATTATAGTTCTTATTTATTAAGGTAGAGATTAATTAATCCTTGAATATAAACAGCAACTTTCACATCCTCAACACCAAGTCTCTAGGGCTAGAAGAGAGCCTGGCACATAGTAGGAGCTCAATAAATACTGGCTGAGTAAATGAATGAGCAAAGGATGTGGCGAGCAGGGCCACTTTAGCACCAGCCCCGGGCACACAGTCAGTCCTCAGTAAGACCAACTAAGCAGAGAGGATGGAAGGAGATGAAAGGAGAAAAAAAATGCTATCCAGAATTCAATTTAACAACATTTATTTGATGATTTTTTTGGTTCCAACCATGTTGACACATTCTCTCATTTAATTCTCACCTCCTGTGAAATAGGCAGTTAAGCAAGAAAGGAGAAATACATGAATGGTGGCCTAAGACACATTTGTATCGATTCCTTGAGGTATTCTTTATCTGAAACAGGAAAGAGCTTATCTTAATGCGGCCCAAACCACAAGAATTTTGTGTTTATTTTTTATGATTCAGCTGCATTAATCCTACAGACTATTTGTGTCTACTTTTACTACATCTCCAAGATAAAAGGTTCATTTCTTCCATCCACTACTTCTTAATTAGCTTCTCACGTCTCCCCAGTGTAGTGATCCAATTCATTAAACACATGAGTTTCCTTGTCAATATTTTTGTGGGAAAGGACCTGAATTTTTCTAAGGGTGTGTCTAAACTAAGATATCATGTTATAATAGCATTAAAACAACATTTTCATCACTTGATCATTTTAATCACATGCTGGAGCAATGGTCCAAAAGTGTACAATACTCAAAATCTGCATAGTGTCCTAATCTGAAATCCTGACGAATCTTAAAAAAAGCAAGCAAACAAACAAACAAAAAACCTTTCAAAACTTTTCAGGAGTCCTTCCAGTTAAGGCTAACAGAACCTGGCCTAGCACTTAGCTGATCCTCTTTCTTACTCAAACTCCTTCTAACCTCAGATAACATGACATGTTGTTAGAAGCGCCCCCCACCCCCCCCAAAAAAGGAGTTTTTTCTGCTTATTAAGAGCAAGTACTCTTCAGAGGGTAGGACCTCTCCTTGTCTCCTTGCCCAGCAAGGCACAGCTGTTGATTAGTTTGTGGTTAAACCTGACTTTACAAAATAAGGATGTGCTACTACACGGTTTTACAAACCAGGGGAATCTAAAAGAGTCTGGTCTCTGAGCAGCATCCCAGTTTATATAGGAAATCCAATCCAACAGCTCCCCATTATACTGATGGGTCAGTAGTGAGCCTGAAGGGCCCCTTCTTTCCTCCCTTTGTGCACCAGGGGAAGCCCATGAAGTGGGGTTAGAATTATAATCCTATTACAATTGAGCACCCTAATTAAAAAATCCAAAATACTCCAAAATCTGAAAATTTGGGGGCACCAAAATGATACCACAAGTGAAAAATTCTATACCTGACCATGGGTCACAGCCAAAATGTAGGTGCACAAAAATGTATAAAGTTATCTATAGGTTATGTCCATGAGGTGCAAAAGAAATAAAATTAATTTCATGTTTAGATTTGGGTCCTATCCCTAAGATAGCTCATTACATATAGATAAATATTCTAAAGTTCAAAAAATGTATCTTTTTTAAAAATTTAAACACTGATAGTCCTAAGCATCTCAGATATGGGATACTCAACCTGTGGAGCTCAGGTTCATTTAGGGCTGAAGGAGCTCATGGCCACTTTTCAAAAGTGTCAGGGAGCTTCAAGGGATGGTAGTACTAAAATAATGAAGGGTTAATAAGAGACACTTAACTCCTGAACAATGTCAAGATAAGGGAAATGGTAAACCAATGTCATAACTAGAAGATATTTTGAGGATTCATTTCCTGATTCTCATCCACCACAGAGTCCCAGACACTAAACTTCATAAGAGGAAGAACTCTTCACCTTGAAACTCCCCTGCTGCATCCACCAGTGTCACCCCTTCACTTAAACAACTGCTCTCCTCATTATCAAAACTCACACTGCTCCGAACAACTTACTCCTGGGAAAATAAATGTCTAGAGTGAAAGTTGAACACAGGCAGGTGTTTTTAGTGAAATGAGCTCTCTTGGCATTACACGTTATAGTGTATGACATAGTTTGATCCTCAGCCCTGAGCAGGGAAATGTTATAACTGTTAGTGGGAAAATCAAGGCACGGAGGAGCAGAAATTTTGCAAGAAGAAGAAATGGAACTTGAATTCTGATCTTTTGACATCACACTGCAAGTAAGCAAGACTAATCAAAGCAAGCCTAAGCAAACCCAACTCTCTTCCAGGGTTGAGACCTCTAATGTCAACAGCAAATATGGGTACCGCACTTTACAGTTCACAGAACATCTTCAAACTCTTGTCCAGGAAACTATACAGAGAAAACTAATGTCTAACAGGAGGGTTATGGGACAACAACTATTGGGTGCATTGAAGGCTTCCATAAGCAGCTAAAAAGCTTGGGTAGCTTCAAAGCGCAAGGGCAGAATTCAGAACGACCCAATAACTGGTTTTCACAATAACCTTCTCCAGTCAGCAAGGCAGATGGGACCTGATACGTACTACACTTGTCTCATAAAGCAGTGGTTACACAAAACATTTGAGCAAATCTTCCACCAAAAATGTTCCACACAAATGTTAAGTCCCACAAGGGGTATGACTTAAAATACCCTAATATTTTGTTCTTCTGAAATACCTCTCTCCTTGAAGGTCCTGGACAAATGGGATGTTACAATGTACCTCCACTAATCTTTCAAACCTAAGTTCTAGTATTCAAAGTTACTGTTTTAAATAATAATAATAATAATAAATATAGTTAAACTTCTCTCAAACCTAAATTGTTTCATTCTATGAAAATGAAAAGAAGGTCTTCTTTTATCCAGTGAGTCTCTAAAATTCCCAAATCATTGGTAACAAGTGAAATGTTGATGTGACTTTTGTTTTAAATTGTCAAAATGTTGTTTTCCTTTTTCAATCTTCCATGCATCATATTTTCAGTGGGTGCCCAAAAAACTACACATATTTTCTGGAGTAAAATAAAGTATATTCCCAATTCTTCTGGCTTCTTGGGAGAATTGAACATTATTTAAATGACAGAGGAATTCTTCTGATAAATATCTTAGATATTGGAATACTACAGGTGGTAATGGCGGAGGACATGAGGGATGTGGTTATCCGCTGACCCAGCCTGCATCGTCCTTCATTCCCTGAAGGAAAATCTGGCTTTACCGATGCCCTGGGCCTGAGCAAGGGAAGCTCCTGCCCCTCCAGGTCATTATCCTGCTTAGCTTCTGTGGTCACCCTTCTCTTGGGTAGCCAGGCTAAGCCTGAAGCACCGAAGAGAGGAGCTGTACTGGGCTACTCACTAGAGCCTCCTTCCCAGTGGTTTGGCTATGGGCAGCCTATTCAGAAGAGAAAGGAACAGGACTCATTCTCCACTTAGAGTTTTTCCCATAGAAATTTGTTATATTTCCACGGAAAACTGGAAATTTTGGTCTTTTGCCTTCTTAGAAAACACTGCCTGTTTAATTTTTTTATTTTTATTTATTTATTTATTTATTTATTTATTTATTTATTTATTTATTTATTTATTTATTATTTTAATGGAACAAATGGAGCCGGTTCAGTTGGGCATGCCTGTAATCTCAGAGACCTGGACGGTTGAGACAGGAGGATCACAAGTTTGAGGCCAGCCTCAGCAAGTTAGCAAGATGCTGTCTCAAAAAATAAAAGGAACTGGGGATGGAGCTCAGTAATAAAATGTCCCTGGGTTCAATCACCAGTATCAAAAAAACAAAAAACAAAAACAAAGAAATCCCACTTTGTCATCCCCTTTACAAATCTTTTGATGACTCCCTACTTCCTACATAGTAAAAGCTGCAATCCTTGTTGTGGTAGTATGTAAAACCTGCTACAAACTAGCACAAACTTTTTTCTGAGTATTCTCTCTCACCTCATTCCACCTCCACCTCCATGCCGATTCTTAAGACACCACTCTCACACACACACACACACACACACACACACACACACACACAATCTCCAGAACTCCAGGAGTTCTAAACTGATAACTTTTCCTTAGGTCCTCTCTGCTTTTTCTTGCTTGTATTGTGAGCTTTCTTTGAGGTGCTCTTTGACCAATTCTCCAAGTTTCACCAAGATACTCTAATCTGGGAGTCCACAAAATGAACGTTTCACCAACCACTTGCTTTCAGGCAGCTAAGTCAGGAGACCTGCTACTGTGGCAGGGTTGACCAGTACCCAAAATTTAGGGGGATAAGAGTTGTGTAGTATTGTGGCAATGGACTGTAAGGAAAGAGATAATAGCCTGGGTCATCCTGCATGTTGTCCCCAGGGCCTCCTGAGAGATCCTAGCAGCAAGAACTTGGAGATAAATGTCTGGGGACTGAAGAAGAAATGCTAGCTAGCCCTCAAAATAGAGATGCCCTGACTTGGAGTCAACAGCACTGCCAAGGGCATGACTTTGTGGGAGCTGTGAATTGCTTCTGAAAGCACCCTAAGGAATCAAGAGTCAGATTTAAATGACTGGCAGCTCCTGAAATGTAAGGCTGGTCCATGATAATCCCACTCAAAGTGAGACCTGCTACTGTGGTCTACCTGCTACTATTCCTGCTACTATTCCTCACCTTTCCCTTCTTTACCTTTCATGGGCCAGGCCCCCCAGGGACTAGGGAGACTCTAACCACAGAATTCTCCACAGCTGGCTTCCAGCTGGAAGACCCATTAGGGAGGAAGAGAGGTTCAGAGTTTTAATTGCTCTCTTGGACCAAATATTTGAATTACTAAATTAAGTCAGTAGATACTGTTTAAAGATTGCAGAATTGTCCATATACCTGGGAATAAGCAAAACATCTTGGTTTTGCTGGAGTTCTTATCCAACAGCAGGGAACTATCAACAATAGTAAGCAGAAAATAAAGGAACATTGAGAGGCTACAAATAAATATGCTTTTTTCTTACCTTATGAGTCTGCTTGTACCACACTGGCAGCTACTGTTTCTATGTTAAGCTCATGTAAACACAGCTGCCCTGCAACAAATCAGTAAGGTCTCCAGTGTCACATCAGAGGAAACCATTCTGAGCTTCACATGACATGAGGAATGTGTCTGCCCATGTCGGGAGACAAGGCAAAGGGAAGGGGGACCCACTATCTATTAAGGGAGAGAACCCTCACAATTTTTCCTTTGGACTATGTTTTTTCAAAACCACTAGAAGGTCTAGCAAGAAAGCCCCTGACTTAGTAATCCTGAGAGCCACGGAGGTTGTAATATTAGACCCAACGTGCATCAAAGCATTCACTGGTCTCTCATGTAAAGCTTTCCTTCTGGGAGTACTGTTCACACTCCTGTTTGTGATATTCCTGTTTGTGAGATAGATAGATAGATAGATATAGATATAGATATAGATATAGATATAGATATAGATATAGATATAGATATAGATATAGATATAGATATAGATATAGATATAGATATAGATATAGATATAGATATAGATATAGATATAGATATAGATATAGATATAGATATATAGATAGATATAGATATATAGATATATAGATATAGATAGATAGATAGATAACTTTATCTTCTCCTTAGAGAAAGGTGTCCCATACCTTTAAATTGTCTTTCCAAAAGAGTCATGAAAGGAATCCCTGTTCTTACCAAGTTTCTCAACTTGTTATATCTTTAGACCCTCACTCAACGTGACCTTGCTCTAGTGGGAAAGCACTATGGATGCTACCACCAGGTAGCCCGTCAGAGTCACCTAGCCAGGTGTGAGCAACACATTCCTCTCACATGAAATAAAGTATTGTTTTAATTAGATTAAAACCAAAATAAACTAAGAGAAAAATACCCATACTTGCAAGGAGCTATAGGGCCCAGGGTCATTATATATGCTGGGGCTGTGCTACTGATACAGACTGATGCAGGTTTCTCATTTTATTTCAATAGCTCCTGAGAGGAAATACTCCAAACTCCAGATTTTGGTCTAGTAGGATGGAATTTATGGGAGGAGAAAGGAATCCATACTACTCCCAGTTTGAATGAGGGGGTTGCTTGTGGGGAGATAATAGAAATACATACTCTTTTGGAAAGGCATATTATGATAATAAACAAAAAGATACCAACTGAAGTATCACATCCACAGGCACCTAGTGTCTCTGTTCCTTTCTTTCCACAATAGATTTTAAGTGACTACATTCATTAATCCAACAGACATCCATCAAGCTAATGGGATAAACACTATTAAGTTTGGTAATAAATAAGGTACAGCTTCTGCCCCTAAGGAACTCACAATCTAATGGGCAAGACAGTTGGCACAGAAAAGATCTAAAAGAGAACATTGCACTTTGGCTCCCCAGGAAGCAGACTCTGAGGCAGAGCCTAGCATCCAGGTTTCCCTTGCAATCAACATCTCTAGAAGGGAAGAGAAGAAAGCAGAGTGGACACAGATGTTAAGCTGGGTCTGATGAGCCTCAGAAACCCTACGATTAGCTCTACATCAATCAGTCATAGAACATGAGCTACCCAGAAAGGGGAATAATAGGTAACTGGGGTAATCCCTGAGAGGTTGACAGCTGGTGGCTATTTACCCACAGAACTTCTAGCAACTAGGGGCAACAAATCCTTCAAAAAAAGAGGATCTGAGTGATAAATCATAGTGCCATGTGTCACAGAGTGCTCTGAGAGCAGGTAAAGGAACAATAAACCATGGGAAGAACATGAAGACTTTACTGAGAAGACTCTTAGAGGATAAGAGCTTTCTGGATTGCCAAAGAAGGAAGTAAATTTAAGATGTGGTCCATATGGACTGTTGTTGCCTGGTGGACTGGGGAGGGTATCTTCAGAGGAAAGTGAGAAAAGGTGATTCCCCTATCACTAGGAAGACCTGGCTTTGTCCCCTCTTCATTCTTTCTGTGTAAAGCCAGGAAGCCCCCAGAAAGTTCTATAAACACTAGATGAATATAAATATATGAACAAACAATAGTAAGCTACTGT
Organism: Ictidomys tridecemlineatus; assembly: GCF_052094955.1. Lineage (NCBI taxonomy): Eukaryota > Metazoa > Chordata > Mammalia > Rodentia > Sciuridae > Ictidomys > Ictidomys tridecemlineatus. Next base: position 77,678,956 of record NC_135487.1, on the reverse strand, counting down.
GGCCAGAAAAATATCAAATCGTAATTGGCTAGTGTGCAATTCAATATGATTTTTAAACCTGGAAACACCAGTTAATAAACATTATTACCTACATAGCTGGCTACCTTACTTTATTCCCAGGGCAGAAGTTTGGTAACTGCGGTGGATATAGAGGAAAGGTTGAGTGCTTTAGATCAGACAAAGCCAGGACCCAGGCCTGACTCAGCAGCTCATTTCTGCCTGATCCTGGCCTATTCTCTTCACTTCTCTGGGTTTCATTTCTGTGAAGCTAACATCCACTTTCAGAGTGGTTGTGAGACTTCAATAATGTTTATAAAACTATGCAGTCTGTAATGGGTCCCCGGTACCCATTTGCCATCTCAGATGCCTCATTAGAGCTGCAGGGAGTGACCTCAGCCTGCTTTAAGCCCATTGTTGTTTTCTGTCATTCTCTCTTAAAATGCATCATTCCCTCTACAGTAAGCCGAAGGACACTTTTGTATGTCCACAGTCTGTTCCGACAAAGCCAAGAGCTGGTAATAAAGAGAGGCTGGGGAATAAGTGGCCTCATTCTTTCTCATCTTGCAGAATCTGGACTGGGGTAAGACGGTTGCTTAGTGACGGTATTAATTTGTCAGGATGAACAACAGGCCCAAATCCGCCCCCCCCCAATCAGGAAAGAAATGCCACCAGGCCAATCAGAGCTCTTGTTTCCAGAGATTCTTTGGGTGCTTTTCCCAAATGAAGGGTTTATTCTGAGGTAAACTGGGGACATTCCTCTGGTGGGAACTACCTCTAAAATGAAAGAAGAGCTATGCAATGCAGGGTGGGGGTGGGGTAGATGGAAGCTGTAATTTAGGGCTCCTGCCTCCTCTTTTCATGTAGCAGATTATTCTGGAACCCAGGCAGGATGACCAAAGAAGAGCTGCACAAATGGGTTTCTGTTTCACGCTTGGCAGAGAGAGCACACCGTTGCTTTTTCTCTTAAGTCTTTCTAACTTGCAAGCATTGTGCTCCCATGCTGACAGGAACTAGGTTCCTGAGCCTTTCAGAACTGGGGGTGAGAGAGATGAGTCAGAAAACTCCCAATTATGGTGACACCTATAGTGAGTGACTTGTGAGTTAGGAATTTCTGAACTGTTCCCATTGAGCTGGCTTCCCAAAGCTATATAGTCCACTACTCAGCTGGAAGCCTGGATTCCAACTACTATTGCAGATTGAAACCAAGAGTCCCTAATGGATTTTCCACAAAAAAACTGAAAGACATGAACTTGTGATATTTTAAGAATATAGATTTTTCCCAGTTAGCAGATTCAAATTGCTTTTCAAGGTGGAAAACAACAACAACAAAAATCACTAGTCGAATCAATGTATTTTAAATTCTTCTCTAATGCAGGTTTCCAATTAAGAGAACTCTTATTAAGATTAAAAAACATAAAGGATTTAATTGTGCAATAAAAATCCCACACCGAAAATACAAGTAAAGCCTCTGAGAGATATCCAGGTAGCGGTTCTGTCCCTCATAGTGCTGGTCTCTAGTAAGTAGGAGTATGGGCACTTTTGACTCATCTCATGTACAGGGACAGAATTTACAGCCCTCCCTGACTGATACCAGTCTCACCAAGTGAGCTGGAACTGCCCTAAATTTCACAGTTGCTGCTTAAGTCTTTTTTTTTTTAATTCTCAATAGTCAACTATGCAAAATGAAGTATAGTCTGCAGCATTTTTCTAGTTGCCTTCTCTTTTTTTATATGTATATATTATATTTTTAGTTGTCATTGGATCTTTATTTTATTTATTTACATGTGGTGCTGAGAATCGAACCAAGGGCCTCACACATGCTAGGCAAGTGCTCCACCACTGAGCCACAACCCCAGCCCTAGTTGCCTTCTCTTACTGGCCAGAGATCCAAAATGAATTCTTGAGAAATTCCTCATTCCCCTCCTAACAAATCTGGGAGTCAGCCACCTCCAGGGCTCTCCTCTGGGGAGACCATCTGCTACAAATTGTGAACTGAAACAGGAAATGAAAGTGCTGAAATTCTCTGGGCCCCAAAGGAGCACCCCCTCCTAAAGCCAGGAGACCAGAGGAGGCCATGAGAAGTGTAAGGTGTAATTATCTCAGTCTGGTAACTTAGAATCCTGAGGTCTGGAATATTTGCAATATTACTAATGAGTTATCCAACCCCATTAACATAGAGAATCCATAACAAAATAATAATTTTTATCCATAATAAAAAAGCTTCAGTGGAAAAAAAATGGAAGAAGTGTATGCATCTGTTATGGTTTTGCTCTTTTGGGTGCAATAAATGTCATCTTCACTCAAAACAATGGAGGTATAATTTAAAGAATGCACAGAATCCCAGGAAAAGAGACAAAATATTCAGGAAATGTTCTCAGCCATTCTTTTTCTCTGCCTTTCTACCTTTTGCGGTTCCCTGCTGGGTTTTATTTTCCCTCTTGGCTTACCTAGGGTGTTAACTCCCTGTAGCTTTGGGTATCATGAAATGGACAGCATGATCTCAGCTTTGTCTGCTTTTGAATGTGTTCCCTTTTGAGTTCAGTACCTAGTATTAACTTTGATCTCCTGGTATTTTCAGTTGAATTTCTAAGTTCAACATTTTGAGCTAGTTCATGTCATCAGCTGCTGGATAACCTATTTATCAAGCCAGGTCAACAACACATCCTAAGTTATTTCCTATGGCTGGAAGATGGCTTTGGAGAGGGAGCGCAAAAGGATGGATCTTATGTATCAGATACAACTCAGAGTAGGCCCCTTTAGCAGAAGCACCTTAGCAGAAGCCCTTTAGCAGAAGGTATGATGCTTAATGATGCTCTTGGCTTCTGTTGACCAAGACAGTCTCAGTTTTTGGCAATCTGCATCGAATAGGCAAACATATTAGAAAATTATTTCATTTAGCAGGAAATCTGTTCGACATTTCAAGAGAACAGACTTAGATGAACCATGAGGTACAGTCATTAGTCAGTGAGCTTCAAGTTTTTGTGGAGACCCGCTCTGAGCAAGATGCTGGTTTGGGAGATCACACAGAAATTAATATGCTAGCAAAGTGTCTCATCTTTTGATCCCAAAGTATTGGCCCAACAGCAAGAAACTCTGTATCTCTCCTTGGAACACAAGGAAATTCAGAGAAGATGACCTCTGTGTCAGGGTTAAGGGAAAAAGACTGTTACCTTTTCAAAGTCAAGAGACTGGCTGGAGAAGAGCTTCTCTCTGTCCCCCATCATGCTGCTGTACAGAGGGCAGTGGGCCAGTTGAGGGGAGGACTTGAGGCCCTCTCCACTTTACCATTTCTCCCACTCACACCACCCTGTGCCTTCAGCAGATTATTTCATCTGCTTGTGAAGGGAGGGAGGTTTGACCATGACAGTTTGTTCCTTAAGAAAAGTCACACGTGGGGACTCTAAATCTTGGGCTCCTTTAATGGTTTTACTTTCACACACTATAGCCTGACCCAGGAAAGAGTATCTTTGTGCTCCTTAGGAGGGAGAGGGAGAGGGAGAGATAGATAGATAGCTATCAGTATTGAAATAGGCGGTCATTGTTGGGGGACTCAGGGTTCCTGAAGTGACACTGAGCATCCTATTGGATGGAAGTAATGGTGTCAGATTCAAGCCAGAGAGAGAGAGCAAAGTTTTCCTTGTGGGGGAAGCTGGTTACCCAGAAATCCTATGGCCTTGAAAAGTCGACACTTTTGAAACTTGAGGGTTCTTCATTTAGGAATGGTTCCTATGTTATTATGGTTTATTATTGTTTTAAATATTTTAAATTATCAGAAACATCTCTAAGTCCAGATTTTTTAAAGTAACATTTAAAACTTTCATAGCTACATTAACTCAAGTGAGAAAGCAAACGTGTGATGTAGCCAGGTCAGGAATTATTAACCCCATTTGCAAATGTGGAAATTTAAGGTAAGAGAAAAGAGAGGACTTGTCTCAGATCTAGTACATAACAAATTTCAATAAATTTGAATTCTTATTTTAAATCCAGGGCTGTGCAACTACATTCTTCTATCTCTATTTTATAGGTCGTTTAATAGCACATTTACATAAATTGAAGTTAAAAACAAAACTAAAAATGGTTTCATTAAAATCTAGAAGAAAATTACTTTATTTGGCTGCTAACTTGTCATTAAATAAGGCTAGAGAGAGAAAAAAATGATAAGGTACTTTTTCACCCCCTATGGTTTAGAATATGAAACCTGCTACACAAAAAAAAATATACTACAATCATCTGTTTAAGGATTTAAAATTAAAATTTTCTGAGGCTGGAGGATTGCAAGTTTGAGACCAGCCTTAGCAATCTAGTGAGAGCTTCAGCAATTTGGTAAGTCTCAAAAATTGCTAGCATAGCAGAGCTCACGAGACCTTCTTGTAGCCCGTGCTCTGACATCCTCACAGCTGAGCTATTCCAGTTGCCCTTTAACATCAGGTGACTCTAAGAAATCTCACATTGCTAACTAAAATACACAAAGCCCCTGCCAATGGATAATCAGCACTGCAACCTTGCCGTAAAAGAACATGGACTTTCCTGAAATCTCTGTGAACAAAAGAAATAGTTAACTGATGGCTCATATGACCCCAGGAAGAGCACCTTGAAAAGTCCATGCTTGTCAGCAGTGTCCAAAAGCCATTAGTCCTCAGATATCACAAACACTTGATTGTGTTTACCAAGAAGGCCATCATGGAAATTTTTGAAAAGTCTTAAAAGACTTTCTCACAACACAAATTACAAAATGCAGAAAGGGCCAAAACACAAATGAGGTATGTCAGACTAAGGAACTAAGAGTCACTTGTTTTCCAGATATCTTAAAAAAAAAAAAAAAAAGATTTCTAATGAAGTGAAATACTTAAAAGGTACTTGTTATTCATATACAATTTAGTGAATTTTTATAAAGATTACAATTGTATAACCAGCTCTCAGAACAAAAAAGCCACCATCACACTAGAAGACCCACTTATACCTCTCCCCCCACTGGATAATTTCTACTCTACCCTAATTCATGTCCCTCTTCTTGAACTTTATGTAACAGGAATCATATAGTGTTTACTCTTGGGCCTGGCTTCTTTCACTCAACATTTTGTTAACGAGAGTCACCATGTTGTTGCATTAGCAGTAGGCTGCTTATTCTAATTGCTGTAATGCATTCCATTGTGGTGAGTATGCTCTCAGATTATTCATTCTGTTATTGGTGGACATTTGTTTAATATGTTGTGGAACAAAATTTGTTGTCAGAGTTTGGAAGTTAAAAAAAATGCATACTTAAAGAAAAAAAAACACTCGGGGTCTTTTTATACTAACATACAGAAAGAAAATCAAGGGGCCATTCCCAATGCTCAGACTTTGCTGTGCTTTGCTTCCCCACATCAGCCTCAGGAAACAGTGTGAGTTATGTGTGTAAGCATGATGGTTACAAGGAAGATGAGATCTAGGGTTCAGGAAAGTGAACTGCATAAATGTCTGCATGAGTGATCTGCAAGGAGTAAACACAAAAGTTGCATGGGTATGTAAACACCAGGGAAGCTCTCTAGTTATTATTCAAAAGTCAAGTATCTTGGAGCAGCTAGGACACCTCATTCAGCCATAGGTTATTGTGATTTCAATCCAACGAAACTTAGGCAGGTCCTAGCAGATTTATCTTCCTATCTTAGATTTATCTTTGGCCTCTCCTATGACCAAAACCTTTCTTATCCACACAGCTCATATTTTCTCCCTTTTCTAAGAATACATTTACCCAGCTTAAGATCTGTTTCGAGATTCTAAAATACTATCGAGTTTCCAATAATTTGAGGCAAAGCCAGCTTACTTTCAGTCTCTGTTTATCTGAGTGCCATGGCTTAAAATTTTTTACATATGTTAGAGGGGGAACTTTTGATATTTTATCCTCTGATCACCAGGACATGATTTCAGAGTACCCTTGGGATCTAAAGAAAACCAGTGTGTTCATTTGAAAGAGGGAGACTGGGAAAATAAAAGGAAGAGTCATATTTAGATTCGTTAGTTTGGAAAGACTTTAAAAATATTTATACCAGGGCTGGGGATGTGGCTCAAGAGGTAGATCGCTCACCTGACATGCGTGCGGCCCGGGTTCGATCCTCAGTACCACATACAAACAAAGATGTTGTGTCCGCCAAAAATTAAAAAATAAATGTTAAAAAATATGTATATATTTACACCACTATTGTGGACTTGTTTATGTTCTGTATCTTGGATAGAGTTTGAAGAAATTATATGTAAATCCTCAAAGATTTTAAGCATTTTTTCATAAATACTATGGTACTGTTTATAAACATAAATGTATGAGATAACTGTACATATAAAAAAGAATTAAGGCTTTAAATTATATTTTAAATTTTTCCTGATTCTCTTTGACTGCATGTTTCTCTTCACTTGGTTTCTTCCAGATTTTGTAAGTACTCCCACAACATGAGATAGTGGTTTATATCTCTAAAAAGACATCTGAAAGATGAATTGATGACATCTCAGGTTGAACAGGTACTCATGTTACAGTTGGAACCATCCTAATCTCCGGATGAAATTAATATAGAAGTATAAAGAACAGTAAAAAAATAATTATAGCTAGGCCGTATGGACCCTGGAAAAATAAAAGAAAGAGTTCTTTCTATCAATTATTCAAGGTAACATTTTTTTGTGCTTTTAACTTTTATACCAGTCACTGATAACTTTAACGCAGTTGAAAAATTGATCTTCACTGTGACTTTGAAGTGGGTAACAGTATCATCCTTGTTTCATAGATTTGGAAACTGGGCCTAGAGAAGTTCGTACCTTGCCAAAGTGATATAGTTGTGAATGACAGAGCCAGAACTTGAATCCAGCTGCCAGAGCAGCTGAAGCCTAAGCCTTAACCACTGTGCTTTACAACCTCCCTTGTGATACAATCTGCCCATGAAGACTGACACCAAGGCCATGTTAGCTTGAACACAAAGGCAACATCAGGTCCTAGAGAACCAAAGGCCATAAATCAGTAACTCCAAAGGTATGGGCAGCTTCTATTGAATTTGTTGAAAATAATGAAATCTAGTTCTTTAGCAATCTAGGGAACAATGTTAGCATTAAAATTTGGTGTTTGGGTTTTGGCTTTCTCTCTTTCTCATTCTCTCTCTCTTTCTTTCTTTGGTGCTGAGTATCGGACCTAGGGGCACTTAACTACTGAACCACATCCTCAGTTTGTGTTTGTTTTCAGTCAGGGTCTTGCTAAGTTGCAGAGGGCCCCACTAAGTTGCTGGCTTTGAACTTGCAATCCTTCTGACGCAGCCTTTGGCTCTCTTTTTAAGTATAAAGAAAATTCCATTAGGAGAACAAGGACTATTTTGTTCATTGATTTTATTTTAGTCAGGATCCACACTCCACTCCCTAGGAAACATGCTTCTAGAAGGTGAAAACCAAAGTGGTACAACCAGCCATATAAAATTCCTGATCAATCCTTTCTTTTTAAAATGGAATAATCAAGACTCTGAGTAGCCAAGTGACTTGACTGTGGTCACAGGGTCACAAAAGAATAAACAACAAGTCCAAGATCTGAACACATGTCATCTTCCTTTTTCTACAACTATAATTCTTGCGAGTCCACATCGTATGATCAGAGAAAGCCCTGATGTGAGCTCTAGTTCATTTTTCACAATGCTTGGAACAAGTAGATTTTCAGCAAAAGTTGATTAAATACACATGTGGGAACTCCCAGGTTCTGCTCCACCCCTAAGGACCTGCACTCTTCAATTCCCAATCCACTCTCTCACTGCATGTCATCTTTCTTCCTGGACTAAGCTTCCCACAAATGCTAATGCCACTCTTACCTGAGCAGGAACAGCATTTCCAGAAAAAATCTGGGCAGAAATAGAAACCACTCAGAACTATTTAATCAACATACTTTGTAGGTTATATTTTGCTACTTAGCCCTTAGACATACCATAAAGAGAATGAAATAAGCATGTTTTAGTAATAAAGACTGATGACAAATTCAGGACCTGGGGGTAGAGGGCATTTTAGGCCAACACACCCTAAAATGCAAAAGCTAACAAAAATCAGTGAGTTTGCTGACTGACTCAAGGTCATACAGCTTGGTACCAGAGGGGGATCTTGACTCTGATGTCAAGACTTCATGTCTGGAGTTCCACATAATGTTGCTCTCCCATTCATTGTATCAGACATCATATAGACTAGTTGGGAGATGTTTACAAAGGGATAGGAATGATGTAGAAACGTTAAGGGCAAGAGGTTACATATAATCACTAAAAGTGTTAATGGAAAAGTTACCATGTTAGACATTTGTTATGACCTGAATTGTGTCCCTTCAATATGTGTATGTGGAAGTCCTAAATCTCAGTGTGACAGTATTTGGAAACAGGATCTCTAGCCCATTAAGTCCAAGTGTTCAATTCTGCAAATATTTCAACAAAATTGACACAGATGCATTAAAATAAGTTGGAAATCATAATGGAGAGAAAGAGAAAGTGAGAATGTGTGTGTGTGTATATATGTATACACACACACAAACACATATTTGTATGTGTTTATATTCATATGTATATTTGTTTTGACATGTGGTATTTCTCCAAAACCTCATGTCTGAGAAAATACAGGAATATTTGGGGGTGAAAAGATTAGATTCTGAGAGTTATAACCTAATCAGTAGATTAATCCATTTGGATTAATAATTCAAATGGATTACTGGATGGTAACTGTACGGCAGGTAGGGCATGGCTGAAGGAAGTAGATCACAGAGGGCATGACCTTGAGGATTGTATTTTGTTCCTGATTCCTCTCTCTCTCTCTCTCTCTCTCTCTCTCTCTCTCTCTCTCTCTCTCTCTCTCTCTGGCTGCTATGAGCCGAGCAGCTTTCTCCTGCCATGCTCTTCCAACTATGATGTTCTGCCTCATCTTGGCCCAGAGCAACAGAATTGAATGAAATTGGCCAGAACAAGGGAATTGGCCAGCCATGGACTGAACCTCTCTGAAACTGTGAGGCCAAAGCAAACTTTTCCTCCTTCTTAGTTGTTCCTGTCGGGTATTTTGATTACAGCAATGGAAAACTTATTAACACAATATTGATTGATACTATATTATAATATAGTTATGTTATTATTAAATAATTATATATTATGTTTAAATTTTTGTAGATGTTTCCTATCTGGAATGATGGGACACAATGAGTTAAGGAGATAATTATGATCATGTGAAGTCATAAGGGTGGGGACTTAATTCTGTAGGACTGGTAAATACTTAAAAGAAGAAGAGTCTCTAGGACTATGGGCACACAGAAATAAAAGCTTTGTTCTGGCACAGTGAGAAGATAGTCTTCTGCAATCAAAGAGATGGCCTCAGGAAAAATCAATTTTTTTTTAGCATTTTGGTCTTAGACTTCCAGACTCCAGAACTGTGAGAAATTAAATTTCTGTTGCTAAGTCATCTAGTCTGTGGTATTTCATCATGGTCTCCCAGGCTGACTAATGTGACACTGATGGTCAACAGTAAGGGGCTGCTGAAAGCAGGCTTGCCTGGGCCCAGGGAAGATATAAGGAACTGACACAAGGTCAAAATGTAAATGGAATTTTCAAGTTAACCGAGTCCAAACAAGCAAAAAAAAGACAAAATATTTGTGAAATTTATAGACGGCCAAAAACAATTTATCTTTTTCTGTGGTTTATCAATTTGTCATCCTTTTAATTGCCTTTTTTCATTGGTGGTTTTATGAAAACAAACATCTCATAAAACTCACCTTTTAAAAACAGAACAAATATAAACCATTTGGGGTTTTAATGTTTTAATGTTTAAAAAACAATAGTTTATGTGAAGGAAAGGATAAATGACACAGAAAGAATCTGTGGAGGCACATCAGTGGAAATAACAGAGTATGGACCTCTGAAATGTTCTCTATAATAGCAGTGAGAACACCAGAAAAAAACTATCAGAATCAACTTTTTCAGAACTCTGGAAATTATTCAAAGGCTTATTCAGTAAAATGAGCAATAAAATAATAAAATAAAATTTAGTAATAACAATTATATATTAAATATAATTATTTAATAATAACATAACTATATTATAATATAATATTAATCAATATTGTGTTAATAAGTTTTCCATTGCTGCAATCAAAATACCTGACAAGAACAACTAAGAGGAGGAAAAGTTTATTTGGGCCTCACAGTTTTAGAGGTTCAGTTCATGGCTTTATTCAAACAGTTGCCATTTATCAGAAAGAACAGCAAGACTTATGAGATTTTAACTTTCTCTATCCCTGTTTCTCTCTCCTCAAATCAATGATAGCTTTGAAAACCAGTAGCCTACAATACAGTGAATACCAATATCCTGGAAACCACTGGACGGGATATAATAGGGTTAGAGCTCCTTCAAAGTCCCATCCAAGAGAATTAGCATTATTTTGTTCTGTGGTGGTTCATAAAAATATTTTACTCAAAAACTGTCTTTATTTGAACTGACTTGGAGCATACCCAATGTGTAGGCACTTTTCCTAGAGGCATTGGTTGGGAACTCTACAGTTGCTTAATATGTTAAGTAATAGTTGAGTCAAACAGTAGACTAACTAAAAAAGTTAAAGGGAAAATCTGAGACTTGAAATTTCTTTAAGGAGCTTTGAAAATTTTTAGTATATTTCTGGGAATCTAGAAGGCTATATGCATCCCTGGGCTTGTGCATATACTCAAAAAATACGGGGAAAGTCCTTAATTTCTCAGCTTTGCTTGACTTTGAGGTTCTGGACAAGCAAGGACAAGGCAGAGTTAGAAACTTCCTGGCTGAATGTTGAAGGTTTGTTCCAAATACTCACACACATTTCTTTACCAAAGACAGCAAAGCTTATTGGTCTTAGATATTTAATGAAATTTCTGTCCAATCATTATTGACCGCTAAACTCACTGAAGTGAAGAGTCTAGTAACCATACATGACAAAGGACATAAACTTGACAGAATTAATTCAGAATCAAACCAACAATAATAATAAATCCAGGGAGATAGGAGAGCATCTGATTTCCAGAGTTGTCAAGTTATGTTTTTTAATGTTCAGGTTTTTTAATGTCTATAAAATTATGAAACATGCAAAAAAAACATATCTGGAGGAAAAGCAGTAAATTGAAACTCCCTGGGAGAATAATGTTGGACTTATTAGACAAAGGTTCAAGTTATCTATTCTAAACATATTCAAAGAACTAAGAAAAGAAAGTATGAGAAAGATTTCTCACTATATAAGGAGATAGAAATTATTGTGTTTTTTAAAGACCCAAATAGAAATTCTGGAGTTGAATAATACAATTACCTAAATAAAAAATTCACTAGAGTTCAACAGCAGGAGTTGAGTGGGAAGAAGATAGAATTGATAAACTTTAAGATAGGTCAATTGAGACTATTTAGTCTGAAGAAGAGGGGAAAAATAATAAGAAAATAAATAAATAAACAAAGCCTCAGAGATCCATTGGACACCATAAGTACATGGTGGTAGTTAGCAGAAGGAAAGCAGAAAAAAGAACAGAAAGAATATAAAGAAATAATGGCTAAGAACTATCCAAATTTTATTTTTTAAAACCATTAAGCTACACATTTGAGAAACTTAAAACACAATGAAAAACTCTAAGTAGGATAAGCTAAAAGAGATTCACACTTAGACAGATTATGATAAAATTACTGAAAAATAAAAATAGGGAATCTTGAAAACAACAAGAAAGAAGTGAATCATTATATACAAGATACTATATTTTACAAGTGTCCCCCCTGAGGCCCATGTGTTAAAGGGTTGGTTCCTAGCTTATGGCACTATTGGAAGGTGGTAGAACTTTTAAGAGGTGAGGACTAGTTGGAAGTCTTCCAGCCATATGAGGGCATGCCCTTGAAAGGGATATTGAGACACTCATCCTTCCTCTTTTTCTCTTTTTGCTTCTCAGCCTCCATGAAGTAAGCAACTTTGCTGTAATACATGCTCCCACCATAATGTACTGTCTCACCACAGACCCAAAGGCAACAGGGGCCAAGTGCTATGGACTGAAACCATGCACCAAAGTAATCCTTTTCTCCTTATAGAAGAATATACTGAGATTTGTCTTGGCTAACACATGTGGGATTCTCAATAAGAGTTATAGCTGACTTCTCATCAGAACTTATGGATGCCAGAAGGCAGTGGATGACATATTCAAAGTTATGGATCAAGAATTCTATCTCTGGGGGCTGGGGTTGTGGCTCAGAGGTAGAGCGCTCAATTACCATTCGTGAGATGCTGGGTTTGATCCTTAGCACCACATAAAAATAAAATAAGGATATTGTGTCCACCTATAACTGAAAAATAAATATTTTTAAAAAAGAATTCTACCTCTAACAAAACTATACTTCAAAAATGAAGCAGAAATTAAGACATTCACAGATAAATAAAAAACAGGATTTTTCAGAGCAAACCTGCTCTACAGAAGTTTCTAAAGGGAGTCCTTCAGACTGATATAAAAGGACACTAGACAAAAACTCAACACCAGAAGAAGAAATAAAGAGCACTGGTAAAGATAAGCACATAGTAACACCCATAAGAATGGGACTCTAACTAGAATAAGATATTTTCCATGCTTGTATAATTATATCCAGATTCTGCTGTCATGTATAACTAAAAAGAACCAATAAATAAAAAAGAAAAGTACTTAGTAAATAATATGTGATGAACATATAACTTATGTGTAACACATATGAATGTGACAACTATAAAAGAAGGAGAGAGGGAATGGAACTCTTCAGGAGCAAAGCTTTGTATAACTCTCAAAATTATGTTGTTAATCTGGTTAAAAATTAAGACGTGATCCTCAGGTAAACTATTGAGAAAATAGTTTAAAACAATCTGTGGTACAGATGGTTTAACAAATCCAGCAAAGGCTCATTGGTGCATACAAATAGTAGCAAAACCAGAATGACTTTGAAAAATCTCTGAAGAGAATTAATTATTCATTTAGGATGTTGTTTTTATGAATTTCTCAGTATACAGTAATTGGAAAAGCAAGCAAGGTGTTCTTTCATTCATTTTAGATTGAGGTCCTCCTATGTGTCAAACACTGTTTGATGCTGTGTAATACTGCTTATCTGAGTCTGGCTTGATGAAGAGCATTCCTTATGAACTTGTAACTTCTACCAAACTCCCTTCTGTTATTCTAATTTCATAATGACTCAGTGTCCTTATTAATCACCTTCATACCCAGTCTGGTCTATTTATTCATTCCATAAATATGTTGAATTCCTGTTATATGCTGTCCACTGTAAATGAAGTGGTGAACAAGGCAGACTGAGTTCTTGCCTTATGGAAACTTACATATAATGTGTAATATAATGTTTTGTATATAATGTAATGATAATGAGTGAATATACCAGGAGGAAAAACAAAACCAGGGTACGAAGATGAATGCTTTTAAACAAGGTGGCTGGGAAAGAAATCTTTAAGAAGGTTACATGTAAGAAGAGATCTAAATACAATACAGAGACCTGGAGAAATTTTCCAGGAAGAGGAAACAACTACAGAAACTGAAGTGGGAATGAGCAAAGAGTCTCTTTGAGGATGAGTGAAGCCAGTGTGAATTGAAATCTCTTCATTCAGCACGTCGTGGATTCAACATGCACCTTCATGCTTCTTGACGCAATTTATATCTTTACCTGTATCACTAATATTAAGTTACAAGAACCTTCTAATGTTCTTCTTACCTAAGTCTGTGTCCCCTACAATTCCTTCTAAGCTCCATTGTCAGAATGGCTTTTCCAGAGTGATTTTATCATGTCACTTTGTAATTAATAAAACTTCTTCCCGATGCTAAGAAGACAGGTCTCTATACTCATAGAGCTTATATTCTTGAGGGATCAGACTGACCGTAAACAGATAAATGTCAAGATAATTTCAGATAATAGTAAATGTCAAGAATAAAACAGAGAAATAGTCATGGAGGAGACAACCTGAGATGCTCTAGAAAATCCGGGGCAATCTGTTCCAGCAGAGGGAACACCAGACGCCAAGACTCTAAGGTGGGGCTTTTTGAGGCTGAACTTCATGTCATCTCCTTTGAAAAGTCTTCCTCAATGCTCTTGGGAAACAAGCTCATCTGAGTGACTAATTCAGTGCTCATATTTATATTTCAGTGTTTGTCAAAATTGTCAAGTTTATCTCTCTCCAATAGACTAAGTCTATCAAGTACTGAAAAACTGAGTACAGAAACCCTATCTAATAAGTCATTTGGCTATCTGTAGTTGTTAATAAGTTATCTGTGGAACTGAACTGGATGAAGCTTAGTGTACTAATCTGGAAGCTAAAATCATCCATTAATTGAGCTGCAATCCAACTTGAACTCATTGTCATGGCTCCTGTTAAGCCACCCTCACTGTCACTATCTCTCTGGGTAAAATCTGGCTGTTGGCAAATTTTGATAAATCAACATTAAATAAATATAAAATTGTAGAATTCAAATTATTGTGTGCCTCGTTAGAATAACTTCAAGAATTAACATGCATCAACTCTTGGACTGAATTAATCAATTACCTCTCTGAAAAACTGCTTAGACTTTTAAAATTGATACTGACGATACTGACTTGTGAACAGGCTTTATCTTGATTTCAGAAGTTTTTGTTGAAAGATGTTAGTCAAAAGACTGTCACTAATGGAACATTCATTCTATTGCTATTATTTTTAGGTGCTTCTATGTGCCAAGTATAGTACCTCTTTCTGGGTATGTGAGGTTAAAGAAGTGCACACATCTTTGTGTGTTTACCTTTGTGGAATTTGTGGTCTTGTCAAGACACAGTAAAAAACAAGAAAACAAACAAACCAATGTATAATGACAGCTTATGATACACACTATTGAAGACACAAACAGTATACAGGCAGAGAATAGCAAGGGAGACCTTTGCTTTGGGTAGTCCAGGAAGGCTTCCCTAAATAAGTGATTTTTTGTTGGGGGGGAGGGGAGGGGGGCGAAATGGCACATTCCTGTAATCCCAGCAGTTTGAAAGGCTGAGGCAGGAGGATCCCGAGTTCAAAGCCAGCATCAGCAACAGCGGGGCACTAAGCAACTAAGTGAGATCCTGTCTCTAAATAAAATACAAAAAATGACTAGGGATGTGGTTCAGTGGTTGAGTGCCCCTGAGTCCAATCACTAGCACCCCCTCACAAAAAAAAAGTGATATTTTAAACCGACCTCAGTCGTGCAAAAGAGGAACAGATCTCACAGCCTTTAACAAATTCTAGATAATTTGCTTAATTTTGAGAGGTAGTTCACAATGTCTTGTGGTTATTATATTTTTCTATGTTCTTAAGAAAAAAAAAAGACTTTTTAGCAGAGAGCAGTGGTGCACACCTGTGATCCCAGCTACTGGGGAGATAAACAGGAGTTTCACAAGTTTGACGCCAGCCTCAGCACTTAGCAAGACCTGTCTCAAAGTAAAATATGATGTAGTTCATTGCTTGTCTAGCATATGCAAGGCCCTCAGTTCAATCACTGGTCCTACAAAAAAAAATGTGTATTTTTTTAGCTTTGTCCTACAACTAATCAGAATTCACTGCATTTATAATATAATATGTCATTATAAAATAAAACACTTACCAAAGAGATGAGGCTGTGTTCTTTATATCCCTTGAGCATGATCTTCGTTCATTCAAGTTGGGTTAAATGACAGCATTTGTAGCTGTGTTTCCTAATGACACTGATCCCTCTGGTAGTTCCAAAAACACACTCTTGAAATCATGCAGTTTGTCTCGTTAGAACTTGGTGTCTGTGGATCACCTGGGGACATTTAGGTTGGAGCTTGGTGATGGGTCAGTTCCATGGCCATAGGTCTCATACCAACCCTGACCAGCAACTCTCAGCTTTGTTCTGTAGTTCTTATCAAGGCCAATATTTCACAACCTCACAGAGGTGTTGCAGGAAAGCACTCAGCAGTCGGATTAAATGTTTCATTCTGAAGCACTTGAAGCACTGTCCCCACTCTCCTCAGAAGCAGGACAAAGGTAGGGCAGAAGCAGCATGAGATGCACACAGCTACTGACGGCTGTGCCCGAAATCAGAAGCCCCCTCTGAGAGAGATGATTGCTTAATAGCTCCTTATGGCTGTGTACCCCTGAACTGGACAGGGAAATTATTGCAAATTCCAGTGACCTAAAAAACACATGCAAGGGACCCTCCCTGGGTGAGGGAGTGTGTTTTAATAAAGAAGGAGAACTCAATAGTCACAGGACAGAACTCAAGAATTCTTTGAGTCAGAATTCACTATAAAATTTCAGTTAATCAGAAATTTTATGGAAAATAAAAGCTTTATGACTGCATTGCTCTATATAGTAGCCACAGGCCACATGTGATTATTAAGAACTTGAAATGCAACTAGCACAAATCAAGATATTCTTTGAGATATTCTATACACTTAATTTTGAAGACTTAGCACTGAGAGAGCCCAGATGTAAAATGTTTGGAATATATTGGGCTCAGAAAAATATATACTCAAAATCAATTTCATCTGTTTCCTTTTGCTTCTTAAAAAATGGCAACTAAAAAATTTAAAAATCACATATGTGACTCAAATTATTTTTCTGTTAGTCAGCACTGGTATTATAAACTGAATTACCCAAAGAAATCCTTTGTTATTTCAAGATTACTGAAATTTTTTCTAACATGTGTTGTTCATTTTCTGGTTTTAATGAGCAAAGTCATTAAACTCTGTAGCTAATGTAATTGGGTCTGTTTTGAACAATGTGTTGAATGATTGTTCATCATCAAAGCTTTGTTCTAAACATTTCTCCATGGCCTCATTATCCTGAGAATGGGAATAGTGGTTCTTCCACAGTGACCTTGCCCTTGGAAGAGCCCTGATGTTGGGGCTCTCTGCTTCACAGATTCAGAACAAGGGCCTTGGGGTTTTCTGGCTGAGATCTTAAGGACCTATTTCTCAAGAGTTGGTAGAAGAACACTTCTTTCCAGAAAGACAGGCTTTTCCATGTCATTCTGTGTGACACCTTGCTAATTCATCTTTTCACCTCCCAAGATCAAGCTAACCCATATATTTGTCATAGATTGGGCTCCAAACCCAGGAAGAGCCATGAAAGCTAGGTGGGTCCCCTCACCAGGAGCCAAGAGGTATTGGGAGTGGAATAAGGAGCAATGTGTTCATCACAGAGACACAATATGAACTTATCTTAAGCTGCATCTCTCTCAGTCCTATGGTGGCTTTCCCCACTTTTTTTTTTTTACTACCTACAAATGGTCAAGCTCTAGAGGAACAAGTCAAACTGTTCAAGTTCACTTCATACTCCAAAGACAACTTACCAATTTTTATGAAGAAAAAAATTTCCAGGGATCAGAACATTTGAGTTAGAGTCACTTCACTCTTCTTTCCTTGAAAAAAAAAAAAGGCTATTTAGAAGAAAAATTCATCAACAGGAAGGGGTTGTTGGATAGGCAACGGTGGTATATAGGAGAGATAGAACGATAACCCAACCATTGGAAAAGGGATCAATGGACACCCTAGGAAGAGTTAAACTATAAAGTCAAATCACTTAGTGGATCAGAGAAGAATCATTTCTACTGGTTAACTTGGAACACTCAGGAAAATACCTGCTGAGTGCATGCATGTCTAATCTAATAGTGAGACAGAATGATACCCAAGCCAGAGCAAGTCTTGACTGGGGTGGAGCAATGTGTTTATCATCCACAGACTCACAGAAAAGGAAGAGTTTCAGAAACAAACTTTGACGTTTGTTCCATGCTAAGAGAATAGAGGGTGCCTTGACTGCAGGTGACTATCTGAGAATAGCCTCCTTATGCAATGAAGGCAGAGGGATTCCATCTGAGGAGAAGAACACATCCCAGCTATCAGAGTCTAGGTCAACCAGTATCTGAGTCCTAGAAATACGTTCCCTAGTTCTGATTCCAATATCATGAAGCTGATAATTTGATATCCTGTGTACTTTTCAATGGGAAAGACCACGCCAGTGAACTTGGTTTGATTATCTAGTCTGTTTAAGGGTTATATATTTTTAACCTGGTAAATTAATTGGATTTATGGTTGGAGACAGCTGTTGAGCATGGAATTCATTCACATTATGAAGCAGAAAAAATGAATTGTGTTCCCTAATGTACTCAAGAGACAGATTCACTAAGTTCCACCATTATATCCTTGCTATTTTGTGTTACTGAATTCCACTGCCTTTCAATACACCTTTAGCAGTGAGCGTAAGGAATGTTCAATCTGGCTAAGATGACCCACTTGGAATTTGCTAGTTCTATCAGTTGACCACATGCTTTGGACAGCTAGAGGCATAGAGAGGGAAGAGACATTGAGCTATTGTTACCCAAAGTCAGCTTCTGAATTAAAAAACAAAAACTTTATTATCAGACTTTTGATGTATAAAATATAAAATCAGGATTATTATTTATTCATTCATGCATTCAACAAACTGAGCATCTGTTGTATTTCAAGGACATATGTTCATGAATAAAATATACAAAGATATCTGCTCTCAAGAAATTTACAGTCTAAAGGGTAGGCAGGAAAAGACTATCAATCAAAAAAAAAAAGAACTATGTGGTATCTTGGAAAGAAAAATGTGTTATTTAAAATTTTTAAAAATAAAAATAGAGCAGGAGAAGGAAAATCTGGAGTGCTTAACAAGCAGATGGCAAAATTAAAAGGCTTAATTAAGTATTGTCTAGTTCATTTCCACTTTGAGCACAGGCACATGAGAGTAAACAGGTAACCACATATGCTTTTTAAGAGTTAATTTGCAAATACCTATAGACTAGGAAAGAAAGTTGAAAAGAGAGGCATTCTAAAGACATCTTTGTAAATTAGGACCATTCATGAGCCCTCCCTGTATTCTCATCAGGAGCTACTTTAGGACCAACCTTCACACACACTGCTTACTAAATGATTGTTTAATAGTTGGAAGTACTTTGTCTCTGGGCTATTTACCAGTTTGTATTCTCACAAATCAGCACACTCCCTACACCGAGGGCCCAATCTCCCCTCCCAACCCCCATTCTCAAAGGGCAAGAGGAAAGACAGGTTTTCTTCAGCTGCCAATCAGGTCCTTCAGTCACCTTCCATAGCAAAAGATGAGGCATTTTGATGTTCAGTACCTCTTAGACTATCTAAGGTTGCTAGGCATGTGGTTGCTCAGCAACAAAACAGTGATGCTCCAAGCTGTTCCCACCCTGTGCTTTTCCAACCTACACAATCAGCACTTGGTGGGATGGTTTGGGTTGCAGGATTCTTCCTCACATTTCCCAGCCATCTACCTTACTTTTTAAAACATTGCAATGTTGAGTTGCCACTAAAAAATTAAATTAAATTAAAAGCTGAAGGCATTTTTAACAGAGTTAAATAAACTCAACAGGATCAACAATACAGTTTACCCAATCTCTAAACAACATAAATAAGTCCCTTTCAAGGGAATTCAAATCAAAAGCATGACCTTGATATCATGCCTTCCCGCTTAGAGTTTGGTTGAGCCAGAATTCAGCCCACAGTTTGTAATGGAAAATACCTTCTAGTCCCTCAAGGTCATGCATTCAGAACCCCAGTTTCTATCAACATCATTCAATATTACCAAGTCTAAACTCAGGACTTTTCAAAGTTAAACATTGATTATCTTTTCCTTTCTGTATCCTACTTGTGAGGACTAAGCAATCAAATGTGTTTGATAAGTATGCCAGATGAATAAACACAGAAAAGAAATCAAATAAGGAAGCTAACTTGTGTAGTTATTCTGTGCCTTAAAAGGTCGTTGGTTCTTGGTTATTTATGAGCACACCTGGAAACAGGAGTAGGCTTTGGGTTCTCAGTAGACCTCCTAGAGCATGATCTACCTTATGGACGGTGTGAATGGTAAAGGAGACAAGCTAGCTTTTAGGAGCCAGGTCTTAGATTTGTAAATGATGTCTGGGGTCATCCAGGGAGGCAGGTTTTTTTCTCTGAGGCCACCAGCCTAATGTAAAAGTCTGATGCCTTTACCCTAATAGAAATCCATTGACAGTAAAGCTGAGGAAGCCTCAAGAGTCTTGGGAGTTGCCTGGTCACCTCATCCCAGTAGGTAGGACTCTAATTCAGGAGCCACTCAAATTCTACAGCAGAGGTCTCTTGGGTTTCTTTTTAAAAAAAAAAGAATAGAGACAGCAGGCAGAGAAAAGTGCTAACAATCAATTTATAGGACTCTCCAAGACAAAAAAGAAAACAAAAAGCCAAATTCAGAGGACTTTCTATACTATCTCACTTATGTAATAAACAAAAATAGAATACCTACATAAGTCCTGTATGTGCATGTAAGCATATGGAAATTAGCAAGTCAAGCTGTCAGCAAAACAGTGCTCCAGTTATTTTCAGTCTGAGATGTTTCACATTTGCTCCAAAAGGGATAGAAATTAAACATTCAGCATGCAGAGAAAACCCTTGGCCCTCCATGTGCATAGTTCTCCATCCATGGATTCAACCAACCTCATACTGAAGAGATTTGAAAAACAATTACATTTTTTACTGAACACACGCAGACATTTTTTCATTATCATTCTTTGCTAAACAACACAGGATAATCACTATTTACATAGCATTTACCTTGTATTAGATATTACAAGTAATCCAGAGATGAGTTAAAGTACACAGGAAGGTGTGTGTAGATTACATAGCAAATATAATGCCAATTTATATGAGAGACTTGAACTTCTGCAGATATTGATATGTTTAGGGGGTCCTAGAACAAATCTCTATCTTGGAACAGAAACCAAGGGACAATTGTATTTAGATGCATGTGAATTAATAACATATGAGCAGTACTAATTTACCAGCCAGTCTAAGACTTCAGAGATCTAGATCTTTCACAAACAACTGATCATCACAGCATCTTGTGAGGGTGTCTGTTACGGTTTGGCTATGCGGAGTCCCCAAATGCTTCTGTGCCAATGCAGGAATATTCAGAGGTAAAATGATTGAACTGTGAGAGCTGAGATTTAATCAGTCCACCCTAGTTTAGATGGACTGACTTTGTGGTAACTACAGGAACGTGGGGCATGGCTGGAGAAGGATCCCTGGGAGCATGCCCTAAAGTGTGCATCTTCTTGTCAGCCTCTTTCCCCCATCTCTCTCTTTCTGACTGACGTGAATGGAGTAGGACTCCTCTACCATACCTTTCCACCATGAGGTTTCTGTCTCACCTTGGGTCCAGAACAATGGACTCCGCTGACCATGACTGAAACCTCAAGAACCATGAGCCAAAATAAACTTTCTCTCCTCTAAGTTGCTCTTGTCAGGTATTTTGATCACAGTGATGCAAAACCTAACACAATGCCCATGGCTTTGTGAGAGGGCTTCATTCTACAGGGCAGTTAGAAGAAAAGTGGGAGCTCACATGAAGTCAGCAGTAGTATTTGTATTCTGCATCTGTTGGAGCCTAGTCAGAAATCACCCCAGGTTTCTTGAACTGAGTAAATTTGTTGGAGGAATTTAACTGCAAAGATAATAGAAGAGCTGAGAAGCCAGAAAGGACACAGTGAGTCAATCCCAAGAGGAACAAGAATTGATATCTGCTACCATTCCTAGAGACAAAGGGACAGCAGAAAGAGATGGTGCTACCAGATCCCAGGGTTGGACTGCCCAACAGGGCCCAAGGGGGCAGCACAGCCAACAATGGACATGCTGACCAACTCAGGGGCTTTGGGTGGGGAGAAATGCCCTCACTTTTACCTTCTCTCGCCCTCTATTCTTCTGCTGGCTCCTCCCAATAACTGAATTTAACCAAAACTAGAAGCTAAGGGAGCCTAGGAAATGTATTTCCCTTCCAGACAGATAGGAGCCAGCCATGAATTTAAGGACAAACATGCAAATGACCAACTATGCTGAAATCAAGCATATGGGAAGGAATAGGTTACAAATATGGCAAAGGGAGAGGTAAGGTAGGAAAAGGAGGGAAGTGTTGCTGTGGGTCTCTGGTTAAAGAGGAATAGGTAGGTGCAAGAACTTTCCTCTGCTCATTCCTGCAAAGGGGATATTCTCCCTAAATGCCATAGTTTGGATCTTGAATGTTCGCCCAAAAGGTTCTTGTGTTAAAGATTTGGTCACCAACTTGTGGAGCTATTGAAAGGTGGTGGAACTCTTTGGAGGTAAGGCCCAGTAGAAGGTATTTGATCCATTGGAGCATGTCTCTGAGGAGTGTGTTGGAGTTTCAGACCCTTCCTGTCTCTCTTTTTGCTTCCTGGCCACTGTAAGGTGAACAGGCACCCTCTGCCACATGCTCCTGCAATCCATTTGTCCCCATTTAGATGGGGCAAAAAGTGGAGATCAGACATTATTTATGTCTAAGACTGATTTTCTCATCTTAAGTTAATGTTTTGCAAAAAGTGCCTAGATAATTTTAACTAATCCATTACTATAATTTACTTTCTGGTTTATTAGTAATTAGAGCAAAATACATCCAAACAAATTCTTGGTGTTGCAAACCTTTAAAAAAAGTATTCATACGGTGATAAAGAAAAAGAAAACTCCATTCATTATTCAAGATACTCAATTTTTTTCTATAAATATGCTCAAATTCACATTCCTGGAAAAATATTGTTGTTTGGATCTTGAATGTATTAAAAATGCAAATACATTTCTGTAAGAGGGAATAATAAGTCATGTCCCAACCTGAACAACCTGGTGTAGAATCTCTGCTTCCAAGAGTATTGGCTTGAGAAAAGTTAAATTTTTAAGCATAATCAAGGATTTGGCTAGCCAAGTGTCTCCACTTATTCAGCCAAAGTATATTGGATATAATGTTGTAGTTTGTGCAGGTCTCTCAATCTATGTTTTCAAAAAAGAATAAGGCCCCTGGAATCTTGTTGAGACCTTCCCTACCTTTCACCCCCATGGGAATTTGCAGCCTGGAACTCCAGCAGGATTGGAAATCCACTCCAGTTCTCTATGTCCATTCTAACCCATCTCAACCCATGGTTTCCTGCTGCCTCATCCTAAGTGAATACGTGTGAGGCCAAAAGTCTGCCTGGATCCATTCTTATGTAGCAATTTGATCTATACTATTCTAAGATTTGTGCTACTTTCAACACCTGAAAACGTCAGTAAAATTTCAGGCTTTGCATGTAAGATCAAAACAGTGTCACTATTGTCGTTGGCTGGAGAAGTCAAATCAAAACATTACACATTGATCAAACAATATTTGGGAACTTGAGGGTTTGGGTGGATTTTTGGTTTGTTTGCTTCTCAGACTGGCTTTGTTGACTAAAGCAGCTGGAGCAGTTGAACAAGTATGGGAAAGGGTGGATCATTTTAAAGACTGTTCCTCCTCGTCCTTCCGTGTTAATTAAGAATTTACATCAATGTTAATGCCTTGGAAAGTAATGAAGTTGGCTGAAGCTAAATTCACCCTTGGAGAGGATAGACAATAAGAGAAACAACAACAACAACAGAAAGAACAGAGATGCATTTAAATATTCCCTGCCGACCAGGGGGCACTAATGAGAAAACAAGCTTTGAAATTTTACTTGAAGCCATTGTGTGTGAAAAAGACCTTTCTCCTAGTTTTCAATGTCTGAGTTATCATTTTAGTATCCAATAATTCATTGAAATGAACTATTGAAAGATGAGATTGAAAGATAAAATAGCCCGCCAGCCAGAACTGATGACTGTTTTCTCAGTTGCTGACTATGGCTCTTTTGGTCTACTTGGATTCTGGACTTGACCCACTGTGTTCTCTTATAGTGTACATTTCTGCTTTCATCCAACAGGTTCCCTTGAGCATCTGAGGAGCCCCTGGTTACCTCCCTCTGTGCTGATGCATACTGAGTGCTCAGGGTGAGGGTACTAGCAGGATGGATCATGGTCATATGTCCACACTTGTGTCACTTTGAACCCTAGCTCTATACAATTCAGTGTGTGATCTTGAGCAAGTTAAATTAGCTTTGCTAACCCTGTTTACTCAAGAGTAAAAAAAATATATAAAAATAAAAATGTAGTATCTGCCTCCCAGGGTTTCATGAAAAGTAAATTAGATAATTCTAGTGTATGGCAAGCCATCAAAATATTTGGGGTATTACTAGTGACTAAAAAATAACAACCTAAGTAGACTTTATTAATGTTGATAACCCAATCACTTATTTATGAAGTGTTCAGGTAAAGGGAAAGCTACTCATTTAGACAGGTGCTTAGAGCAGGATGGAGTCTTAGGAGGTGAGTACTGGGGAAAACCCACCACCACATGTCCATTATCACCAAGAAGGCTTTGAAGAATTGAGAGTTCTGGAACTGGTAGTTGGAGGGAGAATCCAGTGAGTGGGCCTGGGAAGTTATCATAGGTGATAAGAGAATCCAGAAAATTGCTTTCTGCCTGACTCTGAGACCTGTTTCTCCCAAGTTCTCTCCTCCTCAAAGCCTGTCTAGAACAGCACATCCCTGCTGAAAATGGAAAGTGATGAACAAATTGATAAACAGGTGCAGAGTCTGTCATGCATCTAGTTTCCACCTGGCCTTCCCCTTTGGACCTCACCCACCCTGTCCTGAATGTGATATGTGCCCCACCAGTGTGCCTGCCTAAATTATTCTGCCCTGAGAGCTGGTTATTCATTGTGTACTGACTAAATGGCTGAGTCTCAGTAAGAATGAACTGTGCTAAGCCCACAATAGCATAATTACTGCATGTGCCAGTGCTGAAATACAGAGACCCATAAGTAAATGGCCCTCATGTCCGAGTTAATTCTAGTGAAAAGTAAGAATGAGTCTGCATTTGGGGTCAAATTCTCATGATCAATTATATCTGGAAACACCAGATGTTTGAAGTAAGTGAATTGTCAACATATGTTCAAAGAACCTATGAAATATAATCATGATAAAAAGACAAATGTCAATGAAAAACTTCAAAATAAACCCAGACATAGAAATTATTCAATACAACTGGCATAGATCAACCTTGAAAATAAGCTCTGGCCCAAATGTCCAAGTCTTTAAGTAGCAAAGCAAATAATATGAATGTTGGATCACTGGTCCCTTGTCCCCTATCACAGATAGGGAAACTAAAATGGTCAGAAATGGAATGGCTAGACATAAAAGCACAAGCATGCACACACAGGCACATTCTTATTGGCAGGAGAGTGTGCCACTTTTCCATGCCTATGTTTGACTTTAAGACCTAAGCTATTTCACATGGCCTCAAAATTCAGTGTGCTTAGCTTCTGGATTAAGTGAATCATTTGAACTAAATGTTTAACTTGTCCTTAATCTTCTCTTTCAAAAATGCTGACAGCAGAGCATTTATCGCCTGACCTAACAAGCCTCAGGCACCTAAGGAAGCCAAGAGCCACCCTGCACACTTTTTAGCAACAAAAAGGGCCTGGGCCAGAGATCTGGGGAGCAGATCTTCATGGGGCCCATGCTGGAGACGGCATATCAAAACCAAAGCTGGGCCAGGGAGTGAGCGTAGGTCATCAGGGGAGCCGTCACATGCTATCAGGAAGGAGTACCACCCAGAGCTGAGGCTGCAGTAAAGGAGTCAGAGCTCTAGGGTGATTTGGAGTGGGTGGAATTCTTTGTGAAAGAGAATCACAGAGATGGCACTTCTTCACACCTAGTGTCATTGAAACCCATCACCATAGGAGGTGATGATTAACCACCCTACCCCACCCATCTCAAAAGCAGCTGGGACTCAGTCTATTGGCACTGCCTGGTATAATTAGAGTCCTATCTCCACTTTAAACATGGCCTTTCTGTCTTATGAGGGCAGAAGCCAGAGGACCTTCTCAGATATGGCACAGAGCTCTCCTTTATCTCTTGCATCACTGGGAGGCTGCTGGTGGGTCCTATGGTTCATGTCCACACAGGCAACACCATGTTCTTCCCTGTTATAAAAGTAAAACTCTCTCCTGCCCCCAAAACCCTCTACAACATACACTGTCTCACTTAACTACCATTGCCCTCATGGGGTTTTTTGTTTGTTTGTTTGTTTCATAGCTGCTCTTAATGAACCTGATTTCTAAACCATGAAAAAATATGTCTGATGTGAGAGAGGAAAAGGGCATCAAGAGGTTTCTCCTGGGATCAGCCCTCACTGTGCATTCTGCAGACATTAATGGCTACTCTGAAAGTGAAATAGGGATGACCACAGAGGAAGATCACAAGGTTGGGACTGATCAACAAAGAGGGGCCCAATACCCAGGCACTGTCCCAGAGGCAGACTCTGAGGTTTGCATCAGACATATGTATCAGTCTTTAAGTAGCAAAGCACTAGACCAAGTTTGGGGGCGGTGGCCATGGAGGAGTTGGGTCAGTGATGGAGACTGACTGACATTTCATGGAGAGCTCATGGGCAGAGGCACCCTACTGGGTTCCCAGGTAAGGAGAAACCATCATACTAATAGACCAGAGAAAATACAAGTGACTCCATGACAAGTCCCATCTTGAGCCTGGACCACTGAATCATGATGATGAATAGGACATGAATTCTTAAGTGAGAAAAGTATGGTAGAAGGGCCAGTAGATACATGGAGGTGACTATAGATCAAACTTACTCATCATCTCACTAATGCATAAGTGAGAAGTAGGTCAGAAGGGGATTCCTAACCCTGAGTCCAGATTGTCACGACAACCCGTATTACTTAATGAATAACAAAAAGAGCTGAGGAGCATTTATTTCATGTTCTCAGGAAAAATATGCCATGTTCAGGTACAGCTTCTTTTTCTCTTTTTCTGTTCTGGAAAAAAGAAAAAGCAATCTGGATATAGAGAAACTTTAAGAACAAAATAAATTGGAAACAAAGCAAAATAAAGAGCCCTTTATTTTTGACTAAGGCCAGGTTTTGGCTCAGTTTTCTTTTGGAAATTCCCCATGTTTAGAAGCCAGGGACTGCAAAGAGGGTCAGCTTCACAAAGCAGAAACATGGGGAAATAGGAAAATGGGACTTGGATTGATGCAGTGGTTTTCCCTGAGCCTTCATGGGACATGTGCACATTTTAGCACCATCATTGAGGTGAGGTGACATAGCACTGTGGTTACTAGGGTGTGCCCTGGAGCTCCACCACCTGCATTTAATTCCAGCTGAGACATTTTCCAGTGGTGTGCAAGGCAAGCTGCTTAAGCTATCAGGGCTTCAGTTAACTCTCTGTAAAGTGAAAATGTCTACCTCTCTCTCACAAGATTGTTGTGAGAACTAAATAAGTTAATACCAGAGGATGCTAAAATGGTATTTCCTGTCATAGTCATTGGTAGAAAATAATAGAAATAAACTAGTATTGGGAGCCAGTAAATGATTCCCAAAAGATCACTTTGCTGTTCCACTGGTATTATGACATGAACTAATATGAAATAATAGAGGGAACACTGTCATTTTTTGCAGAGTTCCTGGATTCTCAGGAAAATTATGCCCATGACCATGATAA
Organism: Ictidomys tridecemlineatus; assembly: GCF_052094955.1. Taxonomy (NCBI): domain Eukaryota; kingdom Metazoa; phylum Chordata; class Mammalia; order Rodentia; family Sciuridae; genus Ictidomys; species Ictidomys tridecemlineatus. The sequence goes on along the minus strand of NC_135487.1, from coordinate 77,651,578 downwards.
ACCATTATAACCATGTCAGGGCTACGCCCCGGTTACTGTCTATTCATTTGGCAAAGATCTGGTGGTAGCGTCTAAGCATTCCTTCAAGTGGAAACTGCCTGACATCCCATAGGAGAGAGCTTGTCCCTTCTGGCATGTGAGGACACAGCAACAAGTAGACATCTAGAGAGCAGAGTGAGCGAGCCCTCGGCAGACACTGAATCTACTGGCATCTTGATCTTGGACTTCTAAGCCTCCAGCACTGCTATTTCTGTCATGAATTACCCAGTCTAAAGTATTTTCCAATTATTATTTTTTAGGTATTTTTTTTATAGCAAACAGCCTGAGACCTAGGTCAAATACTGTTTTCCTCCAGGGAAACTTCTCTCATCACGCTAGTCAGAAGTAAACTCTCTTCTTGGAAGTCCTGTTCACCTTTTATATATTTAAAAAAAAATCTTGATGGTTATGGGGAACGAACTATGTGCCAGGTTCTGTGTCTGTCACTAAAGATAAACAGTCTCTGCTGTCACAGAGCTCTCAAGCTACTAGCAACAAGTGTGGAAACATCTCACTTCATAGCTACTGTTTTCCTTTGTGTTATTCCCTGATTTGACTGCAAGAAACTTTACAAAAAGGATTAATATAATAGTTCCTGGCGGAATCCTCAGAAAACTTGGAATGGAAGAATCATTTGACCTGGTTATCTCACTCCTTGTTTTATGCCCAAAGGACTCAAAATTAGCATACTGCAGTGACACAAACACTTCAATGTTCACTATAGCCAAGCTATGGAACCAACCTAGATGCCCAGCAACAGATGAATGGAGAAAGAAAATGTGGTATATATACATAATGGAATATTTCTCATCCATAAAGAAAAATTTAATTATGGCATTTTCAGGTAAATGGATGGAGTTGGAGAATACCATGTTAAGTGAAATAAGCCACTCCCCCCAAATCCAAAAGCAGAATGCTCTCTCTGATATATGGATCCTAGCCCATAACAAGGGAGGGGAAGATTAGAAGTTCATTGGACTAGACAAAGGGGAATGAAGGACAGGGAGTGAGGGTGGAAATAGAAAAGAAAGTAGAATGAATTGGACATATCTTTCCTATCCTTATATATGAATACACCACCAATGTAACTCCTCATCATATTACAACCACAATAATGGGATCCTAATTGGAACAAGTTGTACTTATTCTATGTGTGTATAATATGTCAAAGTATACTCAACTGTCACATATATCTAGAAAGAACAAATAAAAATTTGTGATACCATGGCCACACGCATAGTAACCACTCAATAAATATTTATTAACCTATAGAAAGCAGGATATTGGTTAACAAACCCATAATGATAGAAGATGCAAAACAAATGCTGTTCTTAAAATAAGGTCCAGGCTTAAGATAATCTTTCAATTTAGTTGTTTCAATAGCTGTTTATAATGCTCACCAAATTCTGAAAAGCCAGTCACTGCCATGGTACCAAAGCACTTTCTAGAGTTCATTCTGGCTCTATATCCTAGACTAAGAGTCTTTATTTATTTACTTACTTAATTTTTAGTTTCTGTGGTTTTATTTAACTGGGCGTGCACGTGCGCGCGCACATTCCTCTCTCTCTCTCTCTCTCTCTCTCTCTCTCTCTCTCTCTCACACACACACACACACACACACACACACACACACACACACACACGCCATGTGAACTGTCTATTCATTCTCATCACTGCACAGCCTGGCATTGAGATTGGTGACTCTGATGGCCAGTCGGGCTGCTCTCTCCACAATGGCTTTGCAGTTCTCGGAAGAAACATTGTGAGCAATCTCAGGACAGTAAGGTTTGTTGCACATAAGCAGCACTTCCAGCTCCTAGGCATTGTGGATCAGGAACTTCTGGAAGCCACTGGGCAGCATATGCTTTGTTTTTCTTGTTGCTCCCATAACCAATACTGGGCATCACTCAAGATCTGGCCCTTGAATCGTCTCTGCACCTTGTTGTCAATACCTCTGGGTTTCCACCAGGTTGTGCTAAATTTTGACATATCAGTCTGACTGGTGCCAGATGAACTCCTTGGTCCTCATTTTGACAATTTTGGGCTTTGCAAGAGGTGTGAGGGCAGCCATGATGGTGAATACAGATGGCTACCACCTCTGTAGGCAGCACCAAAGAAGAGCCTAAGTGTCCTTAAAACAACAGAAATTTAGGTCTCCCAGTTCTGGAGACTGGGAACTCCAAGATCAAGGTTCTGGCAGAACCCGCTTATGAGTTCCATTTTCTGGTTAATAGATGGCTCTTTTCGCTGTGTTCTCACACAGCACAGGAAGAGGGAGCTCTCTGGAGTTATTCATAAGGGCATTAATCCTATTCATGAGGGCTGCACCTGTGCCCTAGCCACTTACCAGCAGTCCCATTTCCCAACCATAACATTGGAGGTTAGTTTTTCAAGATATGAATTTGTGGGGGAGAGAGATACAATATTACAGCTATAGCATCCTGTTTTCCCTCTTATGATAGGGAATAGAAGCTGTTCCATGGTTTGTACTTTATTTAGAACTATGAGTTACTACAATATACTGACTTAATGGGTAATGGTTGATGACAATTACAACTAGGTGAACATTATAAATATGTTCCCAGTGTGGAAATAACTTCATATATTAGGGACTTACTTCCTGGCTTGAAAGCTCTACTTGAAAGAGGAATTGGTATAATAGGATCATCTATCAAAACATCATCTATCAAAAGCAGCAAGTGATTAGATGGGTGGCAGGTACAAAATTTGGAGCATCTCTCCACTAGGCTATTTTATAAAACATCAACAAGTATACATGTAAATTACAATAAAACTGCCTTCACACCTACTTTTAAACTTTGTTTTAACTAATATTTTCTTGACCTGAGAAATCTCATACCTGGCTATTTTTCTTCCAGACTTTTATAGAGTTGTATCTTTTAAAAAATTTTTTTTAGTTGTTGATAGACCTTTATTTAATTCATTTATTTATATGTGGTGCTGAGAATCCAACCCAAGTGCCTATCATTGAGCTACAACCCCCAGCCTAGAGTTGGTAGTGTTGAGCATATGCAAAACTTAGAGTCATTAATACATTCAAACTAATGAAGTACTTGTGTTTCAATTTGCTGAGTTAAAGATACCTGTTTGATTGACTGACTATAATATACTTACATCTTTTTGTTTGGGTAGGGGCATGGAACAAAATTTACTAATAAACAACATTGATAAGATTGTTTTATATCCAAAGCAAATGCTGATAGAAAATCATTAAAATATTGGCAAAAGCAATGATGATATAGTTAATAAGAAAAGAACTTTTCAGTTTTACTCATCAAGGGTCTAGCAGAGACTCTGGATAATCAGGATAATTGTTTTTATTGTACAGACTTTCAACTATTTAATTTTGGTCTAAATGTAAACGGTTAGACCAGTACATAATTATTTTCACAAAATGCATAATCATGACTGCCAATTTTTCCATGACTAACTATGTCCTGCCTGATGTTTGTTAGGTTCTGCTGAGTCACTTTTTTTTTTCCAGAACTCTATGTTCCCACTAAATCTTAATTCCCTCTGGCCTTTTTTCATACTTTGCCTTTTACCTGAATTTGGGGGGAAATAGTTTCATTGCTCGTTTTGCAATTCCATATATATAAAATAGGTTTTTTAAAGATTTACTCTCAAGTTTACCCACTTGCATAAATCTTAATCTATCCCTTTCTTGGGGACACAGACATTTTGAGGAATTTATTCCAAGAAGCCTCTGTAGGCAAGGAAAGTTATCAACAGCAACAGCATCATCACATAGGATGACTGAGTATATTCTGAATCACGCTAGAAGGAAAGCTTTTTTTAAAAATGTAACCAGTTCCCAAACTTTGCATTTGTTTCTGCTCTCACCTACAGTCCTCCTGCTTAGATTTACTGGCCATAGGAAGGATTGTCAATCACTGCTTAGACAGTCAGAGTTTGCTGTCAAATGCTGCCTTTCTACCCATGGATTTGCATTTTCTTAGCAATCTGAACATTATGGACTGCTCACTGTCTGGTCCCTAAACAGAAAAAGTTCAGTAACAGATTTAGTCTCTTGAATTCCAAGGAAAATATTTGGCTGCATGCATGGTTCCATAAAGCCTTCTTTCATTGGTTGAAAAAAGCACCTACTATGTGCTTAAAATTGTGCAAAGGATCGGGCAATGTAAAGAAAATCCCAGTTCCTATTACCCCAAGGAATAAGAATGGGAAAGACTGAGAAGTAAATGCACAATTGAAATCAAGAAAAGTAGTTGATGAATATGAATTGGTAAAATTAGTAGCAAGTATTATAAAAATACAAAAGAAGGGTTGAAACAGTACCCTAGACATTTTTTTTGCCACATTTAATCACTAGTTATGCAAAGGGAACTATAACCTTCTATGTGCATGTATGTTTTAAGGAATAGCTGACAGGATATTTCTGCTAAGAACAAGTTCCCAAAATTGCAAAGTTTTTTCTTTCTTTCTTCGGTTTTTCGTTTTGGGGGTTTGTTTGTTTTGGTACCAGAGTTTGAACTCAGGGGAAGAGGCGCTTTACCACTGAACTACATCCCCAGCCCTTTTTATTTATTTATTTATTTTTAAATTTTGAGACAGGGTCTCATTAAGTTGCTGAGGGCCTCATGGAGCTACTAAATGCTGTCTTTTAACTTTCAGTCCTCCTGCCTCAGCCTCCTGAGTAGCTAGGATTACAGGCAAGCACCACTGTGCCTGGCTTCACTGCAAGTGCTTTCCACACCACCTGCAGAACATTGTTGAGTACCTATGGGTGGATAAATGAATCATGCAGTCAATGGAGTTTGTGATCCAATCTTACTTGCATGCAGTGGGAGTAGAAGAAAGCATGATAATAGAAGGAAAGCCCCTAGAGTGGGAAGATCAGATCTCTGTTGCTCTGTTAAGAAGCAAGTTCATTCAGGTCAGCAAGTCTCAGGATCTTGAAAAGAATGTTTGTGAGATCCTCTCCACCCCCTCTACATGCTAAGATTTAATCAGAAAGGACTGGCCAGGCCAGCATGATTGTCATGACAGCTTAGTAACTTATGGCACTTTTCAAGCCTTCAAGATGTATCAAAGCTTGCCTTTACTAAAGGGAAATTAAAAAATTGTGTAAAGGTAGGGAGTAAGTAGAACAATAAATTTGTTCCTGTGTAGTAAATATCAATAGTGAAATTTCAGGAATGTGCTTTCACAATAGTACTGGAGAATTAAGCCCAGGGTCATTGAGCTACACCCCCAGCCCCTTTTATTTTTAATTTTTAATTTTGAGACAGTCTCTCCAAGTTGCCCAGGATGCCCCTGAACTTGAGATCTTTCTGCCTCAATCTCCCCAATAACTGGATTTGGAGGTATGCACTACTATGCCCAGGTAGAAATGTACTTTTAATAGTGCCAAACAACAGTTGTTCTAGAAATCACCTGGCCACAATCTCACCAACTGGAGAAAAACTTTGCTTTGAAATATGACTTACTATGACCAGTTTTCTTCCTCCTCTTCTTGAAAATAGTAGTAATTTCAGCAAAGAACCATATTTCATATTTGCTAAAAAATCTATTCAAACACCCTGAATATTCTTCTCTTCCCTGCCTGACAATGGATATGCAAATAAATATTCATCTAATTCATCAATATTTATGGCACTTTGTGTCACATATTTTTATTATCAAATGGTTGATCTTGACATTGCTTAAAATTCTTTCATATGATTTCTGGACATTCAGTTAACTCCAAATGGAATTTCTCTGCACAGGGAGGAACAGTTTCTTGGGTCTTGGAAAAATTGGTTGAAGTTTAACAATTTTTTTGACCTTTAACTAGAGAGCAAAGAATCCACCCCAGGTGAGGCTGAAGATCCCAGTAAGGAAAATGACTCTGGCCAGAGACTGCAAAAAGGCATATTGCAGGCTTAGTTTTGCAAATATAAATTTTGTGGGTTTTAGAGCTGGAGGAGAGCTCAAAGAGGAAACCAGTAAGCACAGTTTTCCGCTTCTAGGAAGGACTGCAAATGCTAAGCCTGTGTTCCCTCCACTCAGGCAAGGGGAGAAAATTAAAATTTTGCAAGGTTTACTTTGTTCAAAATTAATTTTTAATACTATGCCTCAGCAGATTTATATGGAAATGTGTGTCTAGTATATACTAAAAGGCAAAGCTGACTTCACAAACTCCACTCTCCAAGAATCTTCAATACTATCTGTAGGCAACTACAAAGTAAAAACAAAGGAGTGATGGGAGACCCTTTGTTGACAAGATGGTGTAAGATACCACACAAAAAGGATAATAGTTAACATTTTTATGCCTGACAACTTCACAGCAAAGCCCAGAAGAGGAAACAGGAAAATTATTCAGAAAAAAAAAATACAAAATTTAACATTAGTGACACAGGACTCAGCGACAGACTGTGAGTTTAGTATGTGCAAAGCCCTGGGTTCAATACCCAGTCTCAGGGGAGTTTAACAACAAACAAACAAATAAACAAACAAAAGCGGGTGGGGGTGGGGGATAACAAGTAGCCTGAAAGTCGGATCATATTTTTCAATTTCATTTTTGGTTTCCCTACACTTGGAAGGAACTCACTCAATCCCACAGATGTCTTCTTCTTCAACGTGAGAACCATCTTTTCTGGAACCACAGGGCTGCAGATGTCACAATGAAATTCTCCCAGAGGCAAACTGCCAGATTTGAGGCTGCTCGTCCTCATTCACTATCCGAGTTGGACTCCATGGCGTCTGGGACTACTGGCCTTCGGACCTGTGGGCTGAGGGCCGTTTATGTCCACAGCAAACACGTGCATTTTCATCACCCTTATATAATGCGATCCTAAAAGCCCTGTTTGGCAGGCAGGCCAGAGGTCCTTGCTCCTCAGGAAAACGAGGAGATCGTCGCTGGGAATGGGACTTGCTCATGACAAGTCCCACCGCGCAGTTACTTTGCCGCACGAGCAAAGCCTCAGTCCCGCATGCGCCAGGTCGCGGGAAATGCCCTCTCCACCCTAGCCGAGTCCTGAACCCTTGCTTTCTACGAAATGTTGCAAACGCTTCCGCTCCCACCAGCACAGACGACACGATCGCCAAATGGAAGGCAAGGATCCCTTCCCTCTAACTCAAGAACTCTTTTCCAACGCGCCTTTCCCCACCCCGCACAGACGTGCGGGCCACCCGGACCCAAGACTGGGAGACGGGGGATGCCCGGAGCCCGGGTTCTCTCAGCACCTGGACCCGCCTCCGCCAAAAGGCATTTTGGCGCTCGGCGGCGCGATTGAATCACGGGTGAGTCATTCCTTGCAGGGTCCCGGAGTTTCCTACGGAGGAGAAGGCGGGGCAGGGGTGTGGATTCGCCAGGGGCCGCCCACCGCGGCGGCCAGTGACCTGGGCGCGGGGCGGGGAGTCGGGAAAGAGCGGCGGGGGCGGGGAGCCCGGGGCGCGCGCCTCTTTATAGAGCGCCCCTCACGAGCTGGGGCAGACTCAGTGTTCCCCGAACCCCCTTTGCTCCTTCGGTTCACCCCACAGCGCCTGCAGCCCAGCCTCTTCAGCCTCCGAGGCGCCTTGGAGTCCTCCCGACCTCGCAGCCCGCTGGTGGACATGGCGAGCCCTGCCTGGCTCAGGCTCCCGCGCCTAGAGACATTGTTCACACGGACGCTTCTGCTCGGCTGGGTCCTTGCCCAGGTGGCGGGTGGTACAGGTGAGTGGCATCCATTCAAGGAATCGGGAGGAGCGCCGCCCGCGGGAGAGAAGGGTCAGTCCTGGGAGCGCGCTCTCCGGGTTCCCGCGGCGCCGCAGGGTGCCTCCCACCCCGGCTCCCGCGGAGCTCCGCAGGGCTCACCTCGCCGGGTTTGAATGAACCCGTGCTGCGAGGCGCACGGGCGAGAGTTGCGAAATGGTTATAAGTGTCCCAGACCCGTTTCGCCTTACATTAGAGATGCTTAGCTTGGTGTGTCCATTATTTGTATAAGCGGATTTTGGGATCCCGCTTTAATTTTGAGTAAAAATTAGGTTCCTAATGAGTTGCGACCTTGACTGTGTTGAGACGTGGTCCGTATCCGCACAGGTTGACATGCGAAGAATGATTTAAATATTATCTTTCAATGTGTGTTCATCTTCCCTTAATAAAGAGCACCCCTGGTCTTTCTTATGTGGGCTTTGTTTTAAAATTGGATAGAAGCAATCCTGCTGTACAGTGTCGCTAAGATTGGATTAGGCATGACAGTGTGCCTATCCCATGCCTGTTGGGGCTGGGCAGAGATTTCCTCCTTTAGAGTATCAGCAGAGAAGCATCCTAATAGAATACATCCAACAGACCAGCCACCATGTCCATCTTGATCTCAGTGAAAGTTTCAGGATAGAGACGTTTTGGATCAAATGGAAAAGGTCAAGTTTGACTTTTTTTTCATTTGTATGCATTCCTAACTCTTAAACATGTGGGATCTACCCTTTTCCTAACTCACTGAAAATTCTTCCTAGCTATCCTTCTGTGGTGAGTTGACCCTGAGTTGTGCGTTTCTCCGTGGCTCCTGGGCTGTGCTTCCAGGTCAAGTTATGACAGGGCTTTCTGAATAATTCCAAATGAGGATTTCAAGATCCTTGCCGGTTTCCATAGAAAGGTGGATCTTGCCAAGAGGAAATTCTGGGTCTAGAGAAAATTTGAAAAGTGTTTTTTCTCCCCTCTTAATAATTCAATAGCAAAACTTTTGCAGTTGAAACAAAAATGTAAAGTTTATAGTGATGGGAGGCTGAGAAGATGTTTTATACTGTTAGCACAAAGTTACGGACTGAGAGGTACATGTAATAATAGCTCTTTCTCTGTTGTTTGAAGGCACTCCAGTTAGAGCATATAATTTAACTTGGAAATCAACTAATTTCAAGACAATTTTGGAGTGGGAACCCAAACCCGTCAATTATGTCTACACTGTTCAGATAAGGTAAGTTAGGTCCAAAAGAGAGAGAATTAAGATTTTTGATGTTTCTGCTCTGAATATAAATGCTGACTTTAGACTGGATGAGGTTATTTAGCGATGACAAAAAAAGAAGGCGTACATGATAGTTTGCTGGCCAGTGTCGTGCTCTTTCAAGCCTCAACATTTCTGGACCTTAAACTTACATAATGTTTTCATTGTTTTTGGAAATGATGAGAAAATTCATAAGCAGAGTATAAACTGTAGAGAGGTGAACCATCCTGAGCAGGTGCTGATCCTGTGCTTTAATATCAGTGATAACTAATCTCATCTAAACATAGATGTCTTTTTGCTTTGCTGTCTAGACTAAGCTGCATCCAACTTGTTAGGGAAAAGGTGGGGAGGAATTCCAATTCCAATGTATACATTGCCCTTAAGCAGTGGTTGATTCATTAATCTTTGGACTCTGAATTGAAATTTGGTTGCATACATGATCTCAGAGGAAGCCAAATTCCTGACTCACTGAGCCGCACAGAAATACTGCTAAAGGACTTCATTGTCTACACCTTCAGCTGTCTGGGGCTCATTGGCTCATTCAAGCCTCATCTCTAATTGACAGCTCTCCCCAGGAGCCAGTCTAAGCATATTTGATTTAAATGTCCAGGGTGTGCCACATGTTTTCCTTGATGGTTTTCACCATATCCTGGGCAAGCTTTTGCTAAAATGTCCTGGGAGGCTTGGTAGAGATTTTAAGAAATAGAGGACAGCTGCTATGGAAATTATTTTTAACACTAATTGTATAAAGAAACAAATGTATCACTGGCAAAAATTAAACTGTGTGTTACAGTTTTGTTATTTTGTGGACTTGTGTCAGACTTCTATAGCATTAAGATGCAGCTCCTAGGAACAGGGTGGGTCTTTTAGGTGGATATTTTTGTTTTTCAAAATGAACTCTATGACAACTATTGCCAAATCATTAGGGAAGATAATTTGCATTCATGCACGAATGCATGTATCTATGTGCTCCATACATAGAGAGCGAGCAATTTCATAACCCAAGATTATAGTCAAACTTGTCAAATCAGCTTCTACTAATTAAAAAATAGTAATTAATTTCTTTGATAAGGACCTTAAGTAGACCTTAAAAAACTCTTTTCTTCTGGATGACAAAAAATAGATTTTGGGAAGAATGCTAAATATATTCTATCTTATATTTGAGCAACATGTGAAAATATACTTATGATTTACTTGAATTTGAAACATTAGCTTTAGTCAACTCTTAAGTTCTTGGACTTTTAAAAGCTGCCATTATTTAAATGAGCATGACCCTTGACCTGCCTACATCAGACCTCAGGTATGGGGAAGTTGGCCCTGCCAGCAGGTCTATCTCCTCGTGGTCTTGCTGCTGGAGGGCCTCTGAGTATTTCCATCAGCCACAGCCTGAGTTCTGAGTGCTTCTTTCATCTCCCCACGAGCAAACTGGATTCCTAGGCTGAGAAGATCACAGCAGTTATTGTCTAGATCAGGATACTGTTACTCTGGAAGGTGAAGGATCTATGATGCCTGTGCTGGTGGGTGGGAGTGCCCTCTTGGGCCTGGAGTTCCAGTTTCCTGAGACCCTGGACTGGGGGCTCTTCCAGTCTTAAGTGTGGCCACAAAACTAGGAGGAAGAAGGAAGGCCTGGCCCAGCATATCTCCTTGGTGGGCTTCCCTTCCCTCTGATTTTCCTCCCTTTAGGAAGCATCTTATCTTTAGCCACCCTTCCATGCCCACTGCCCTCACCCTGAAGTCTGGCTCTATCGAAGGGCAACACTGACCCCCTAAAGTCCCTATGCAGAGCTCTGGCTGCATTTTCCCCTTTGGAAGCAGGTTTCAGTGGTGGGTGGGAATTGTCACTGGCTCAGGCCTCTGCACCAGACCATCGCCTGCAATACTGATTCCATGGGAATGTTCTGAATACTAAAACTGAGTTTAAAAACTTCCTGAAAACAACCTGCAACTCAGTGGTGGCCTGTATTCTTTTGGAATTTGTATTAATTCAGGAGGGGCTTTGGTTATTTCCACATCTGGGGATTGTGCAATACCTAGAGGAACCTCAAAGGCTCTTAAGGTGCTAATGCTGTTTATGGTATTCAGAGGCCCCTTCTAGAGAATTGCCCCTTTATTACACATTGACAGGATTTCACTACTTACTGTGATATAGGCCTTTGTGCTAAATTTTGCCAAAGAGCATATGGTCCCTGCTTATGAGTTGGGAGCAACTAAACACTGCGTCTCGCAGACAGTATGTTGCTGCAGAGTTCAGCTAGCTGAATGGCTTGTTTGCCATAGCAATGGAGAGGAATCACCACATTCCCATGCACCCTTCCAAAGAGGATGAAAATTCACTTGGGTCATTCTGAAACAAATAGCCTATGTTTATCACAGAAATTTTTAGAAAATAAAAAACATTCCTATATCAACCTTAGTTTGTGAATTTTAAGATAAAAAAAATGTGCTCACCCGAATTCTTTTAGATTGGTCATTTAATTCCAAGTTTTAAATAATACACATTTATGGCTCTTATGCATGGATTTAGACAGTTGAATCCATATGCCCCTAATGATTTATTAATTCAACCTGTAAAGGTAGACCATGCTATTCACAGAAAAGTCCCCAAGCCCTGCAGCTTGGGAAGGAACACAAGAGCCAAGTATAAAGAGACGGTGCCATATTCAATGCATGAGTGGTAGTATGGTGCCAGGGGACAAGGAAGGGAGAGATTGATGCTGAGCACAGTGTTCAATTTGGAGATTCCTGAAGGAAGGGGATTAGGAGCTTGTCCTCAAATAATGGGTCAGACCCTGGCAGGATGAAGGGCAGAGCAGTGACTTCTATCGCTTCACCTGGGATGGGAATGTATGGATCAGGATGCAGTGATTGTTAACCTGTGATTGTTTGGGTCCTTTAGAAGAATTTCATTTTTAGTAAGTTCTTTAAATTGTTTCCCCTTCAATGGTATCTTACAAAGAAAGATCTTTTAGCCTCGTAGTCTTAAGACTTTACTAGGTAGATACTAACTGTATTGTTATCCTATAATTTTTGATGTGTTCACATCTTGTATTTACATCTAGCATGTAGTATTATGAGACCAACAGACCCAACAGCTCTGCCACTCTTTAGCCATGTGGAAAATTTTGACCTTGGAAAATTAGTGTCTCTAATCTTCCATGTTCCCATATGTTAAAAAAAAAAAAATCCAGTACTTTCTTGGAAGGAGTAGATCAAATGAAGTAACATGTAAAAGGCCCAGTATAGTATCGGGCATACAGCAGAGTCAATAAATGATTTTATATATATACATATATATATATATATATATATTTTTTTTTTTTTTTGGTAGATGGGACACAGTTCAGGGAACTAACCCAGTGCCTCATGCATGGTAGTCAAGCCCTCTACCACTGAGCTACAATCCCGTCCCAATAAATGATTATTAACCACACAATAGAATGATACAGAATATATTAATAGATGAATTATTACCATACAGACAATGTTCTACGTAGAATGTAGAATATGATATAGTAACAGAATGTAATGTATAGAAAGTAGACTATAATGAAAAGTTGAGTGGAAAACTTCCAAAACTTTTTCCCAAGTAACTACAAAAGAGCATGTCCACTTTAAGAGATATTTAACAACATGGTTCAGAACACAGACTCAGGAGTCAAATAGCTGAGTGGTTCCAAGTGCAGGTGTGATTCTGAGCAAGTCACCCAGTCTCCCTCTCTCAGTTGCCTTCTCTGTAAAGTCAGCCACATGGGGTGCTACAGGCACTCACAAGCCTCTGAGGGACTGGTTATGGATGCTCTTGTCATCAGCACTGAACACCACAGCGAAAGCCAGCTGTCTTGTTGTATACAGCTTGTTACATTCCATTTCTTTTTCTTCCTTCCTTCCTCTAGTGCTGGAACAGGGGATTGGAAGGGCAAATGCTTCTACACGACAGACACAGAATGTGACCTCACTGATGAGATTGTGCAGGATGTGCAGCAGATATATTCTGCAAGGGTCCTTTCCCTCCTGCCACGGGACTTAGATACCACTGGTTCTGCCAGGGACCCTGTCCTTCAAAATGCCCCAAAGTTTGAACCTTACCTGGAAAGTAAGTAGCTCAGTTTGTAATACCTATATTCTTGTTCTGACTGTCTAGATATCCTTCCCACTTGACCTAAGATACTAATACAAGTCCAGCAAGATATATCAGTGATTGCACAAACTCCTTAAATTGACCCCTAGGGGCCACTAGATAAAATATATATCCATAACCACACCTTTCTTCCTCAGAAACTGGCAGGTGCCACAGCCCTCCTCACTTACTCCAGATGTGGCAGGAGGTTCACAGAATGTGAATTTTGAAGTTGATAACAGTATCATCAAGTAACTTTCTCCACTGGTCTGCCCCCAGTCCCTACAAGCAACCAGCTGAACATATGTGGCCATGAGTGACTTTCAGCTTTCCCCACCATACATATCACACCCCATCTGTCCTATCATCAGACCAGAAATCCCAGTTTAGGAAATTCCCCAAATGGTCACTAATTCATGAAGAAACCACAGTTTCCCTTTGAGCCTGTGCTGACCTATTTCAATCGTTTGAACTTGAGTCCCATGATATGCCAGCTCTTTCCCTGTGTCATTGATCTTGCACTTACTAGAGGTGGCTCTCACCCTGCCTCCCTCATGCTGGTTTTGAAAATGTGGGATGCTTTCCTGTCTGTCTTCCTCTAGGAAGCCAACCCTGGGATCTAAGGAGGGAATGCAGAGAATTCCTGCCAAGTAGCAGAATCAAATATTTTTTATCACAACTATGGTTATGAGCTAGGCATTTTAAATAAACATGTGTACCATATTAAGAAGAGTGAAATCAGCTTTTCTTTTAAAGCTTGCTGGTTAGAATGAAAGTGTATATTATTGGTGTTTTCATATATACCCCTCTGGCTACTCTGTGATGGTGAAGGGTGCTCCAGGTAGGGATGGTGAGAAGAAGGGTTAGAGAGACAATCAACCAATCTTTTCCTTCTGTATCTGCTTTGCCAGTCTCATTACCCCAGATGAATGTGGCCACCTTCCAGGGCCCCTATTGGCAAGACTCTGTCTCCAAACTCAGTGCCATAGCTGTGCATCTCTGTGGCACTGGGCTAAAGCATAGATAAAGCCAAGCCCCCTCCCATAATTACAGGATCATTGGTACTCACTATCCCTTAGTTGATGACATTTTCATAATTTCCTCCTATAGTTGTTGAGTCTCGGTAATCCAAGTCTTTGTGAGTACAAGATAGAAAATATTAGCCAGGTGTGATGGCACATGCCTGTAATCCCAGCAGCTCAGGAGACTGAGATGGAAGGATTGGGAGTTCAAAACCAGCCTCAGCAACTTAGCAAGGCCCTAACCAACTTAGCAAGATCTTGTCTCTAAATAAAATATAAACAAAGCAGGCTGGAGGTGTGGCTCAGTGGTTGAGTGTCCTTGGGTTGGATCCCCATACCAAAAAAAAAAAAAAAAAAAACCAGAAAATATTTTTTGCATGCACACACACATACTTTGCCCTCTGACTTGCAGGAAATGGATGTTAAATGGGATGTGTTTTACTATTATTCAACTAAAGCACAAGAGAAAAATGAGCCAAAATGAGCCATTGCAAGGACCTAGAGGTTAAAACAGATTCCTTGACATACCAAGGACATTTCTGAGGCCTTCCCACAGTCCCCCCCAACTTTTTGTGCATAAACTGTGGGAACTTTCACAACTGCACACTCTTCAGTATGGTAGCCATGACCACTTAAAATATGGTTAATTCCAGAAGTATAAAACACACACTGAATTTATAAAAATGTAAAATATTTCGTAAGTTTTTGTGTCAACTACATCTTAAAATGATAATAGTGGAGGTATAGTGTGCTAACATCTGTTACTAAAATTAACTTCACCTGTTTCATTTTACTTTTTCTAATGTGACTGACTATAAGGAAATTTAAAAATTCCTCTGAGGCGCCCTTTGTATTCCCGCGGGGCAGCACTGCCAGGGAATGTCTTAGCATTCAGCTCTGGGGCCACCAGGACGGCTGATGCCTTCGGAGTTGATTCTTGAGTGTTTTATACGAGACAATAGAGCTGTTAACTGTGACAGCTAGATGAGGTTTACTTTGTATAGACTTCTTTGGTCTCAACCAAGATCATTTTCTACATTTCAGCAAAACTTGGACAGCCAACAATTCAGAGTTTTGAACTTGTTGGGACAAAACTGAATGTGACAGTACAAGATGCACGGACATTAGTCAGAAGGAATAACACATTCCTAAGCCTCCGGGATGTCTTTGGCAGGGACTTAAGTTATATACTTTCTTATTGGAAATCTGAAAGCACAGGAAAGGTGAGAATTTTTCACTTGCTTTTATGTCTTGTTTTAAATGTGGATCCTTGATTTTTATAGCCCACTTCTTCCCCAATTCAAACACAGCAGAACAGGAGTGGTTGAAAGGATAGTGGGTAAAGTAGAAGGGGAAGGGAAAACAGGTCTTGGTTCTACCTGTGATTCTGAGCTGATTTGTCACTTTAGGCAGAGCCACCTTGGAAACCCAGGACTCTCAGCCAAGGGACTGGACCAGATCTTCTCTAAGGGTCCTATCAGCTCTTACATGTCACATTTCTTCTTCTGTTGAGGATCCCAGAAACAAAATTTACTTGACTTTTTTGTTTTTTTTATTTTAACCTGCACCAGAGATCAAACCCAGGGCCTCACACATGCTAGGCAAGGACTACCCCTGAGCTACATCCCCAGCCCCCCAATTTACTTTCTATTCAATAATTAAACCTTCCTTCTTTCTTTTCCTGTAGATAGTTTTCAAAGGGGCTACATTGGATTGGATGCCTAAATTGGATCTTCTTAGTCTTGGAAAAGTCATCCTTAGTAGTTATCAGGGATTACTGGTTAGCCAAGTCACTTCTAATCCTTCCTATGTCAGCTCTGTCCGCGTGGGCTTTGCTTAGAGCCCAGGTTTTTACTTCCACAGTGACTTAATAAAAGGGAAAGAATTCACTCTGAGCCTGGAGGAATTAAGAGCCCTTTCATCTTTTCACAGAAAGCAGCCAAAACAGACACTAATGAGTTTTTGATTGATGTGGATAAAGGAACAGACTACTGTTTCAGTGTTCAAGCTGTGATCCCATATCGAACTACTAACCAGAAGAGTCCAGAAAGCCTCATCGAGTGTACGAGCCAAGAGAAAAGTGGCTTCAAAGGTGAGTGGCCCAGCCTGCCATTTGTCCAGGAGGCTTGGATGCCCCCACCTCGGGGTCAGGATGGACTTCTTTTGTTGAACATTCAGAGAGAAACTACCTTCGCTGTTTGAGGGTTTGTTTTAGGTTCTCTCAGGCTTCGGGACATTTAGAAGTGATTCTGTGTTGTTCCCTTGTATTAGCTAGTATTTTCCTGAGCACGTACCACATGCCAAACTCTGTGGAGCACTAGGTACATAGATTTTGTTTAGGATTTAGCATCAAGTCACAGATTTCTTTGGGCTCTTTCTTTTCTTTCTTTCTTTTTTTTTTTTTTCTGCTGACTTTTGGATCCTAGAGGAATGGTTTCTGGACCAACGATAGCAATACCTGGTAGACTTTCTGAGTACCAGGTTGGGCCACATAGTAGGGACCACACTATGTCTGTGTGCACGTGCACTCACAGCTGGGGCCCAGACATGTGGCTCTGGGAGATATGACAGGTGCCTGAGGAGGAAAGCCTATGAGTCTCTCTCTAGGCTGCCCAAGGGAAATGCTCTGAGTATTTTCAGGGACCCAAATGTCAGAGGACACTTATGGTGATCTAGTTCCTTGGTAATATAAGGTTTTAAATTGTAAAAACCACTTTTGAGTGAAGTTTTCTTTCCTGTTTTTGCTGTTGACAAGAAAAGGCACCTTCCCTTTGGTACCAAACCCCTCTGGGCCATCCTACCCACAGCCTGCTCTAATTCTATCACCTCTGCCTTTGTGCACAGCCACGTCTCTGCTACCCTGTCTCTTCTGTCTGCTGAAATGTGCCCCCTGGGAGGTGTTTCATATGCCACCTACATCATCCAGTTGCCTCTCCTCTTCACCTGCAGGCTGGTAGCACTTCAGTCTCCCTCTTCTGTGAGACTGAATCATCTACAGGAATCAATGCCACCAACTCAGCTTCATTTTTAGCTACTTGTTTCCAACAGCTGTTCTTACTTCCAACTATGTGTATCTTTTCTAGACTGTGAACATTATTAAGTGGTCCATTTAACACTTTTAACCTCAAAAACATGTAGATTTGACAAATTCTTTGCTAATCTTAGTGAGGTGCAAAAAAAAAGGATTGATGTAACTTGGGGTCATGCTCTGTTCTCCCGCTGGTAAATGGATTCAAGCTCTCCAAACTGATGTGGTTCTTTTTATTTTTCAGAAATGTTCTTCATCGTGGGAGCAGTGGTGTTCGTGGTCATCATCATCATCATCATCCTGTCTCTATCACTGTATAAGTGCAGAAAGGCCAGAGGAGGGCAGAATGGGAAGGAGCACTCGCCACTAAATGTTGCATAGAGAAGGCTCGTTGGAACTGCTGACTGAGGTACCTGCTACACTGCACTGTGACTAAGAACGTTTAAGACAATAGAAGATACAGAAGCACAAATGAGTACTTTGGAGCACAAAGGCCACTGGATCCCAAAACCTTAGCATTCTGGTTTTGACATCAGCATTAGTCACTTTGGAATGTAATGAACGGTACAACCACTTCCAAGTCGTTTTTATTTTAACACTATGGCACCTTTTGCACATATCATGCTTTAGATTGTATATCCTACACTAAAGAAGAAACTAGGTCATCCAAGCAGAAACAAATGAACAGATGCCTTAAAATATCCCGGGTGAATTTGTAGAGAGCTTTTTGAGAGGCTGACTATAAATGCTGTAGGAAAGTAAGATGGAAATTGGGTGGGCTTTTCCAACATACATCTGTCCTTTTGTAATATGGTGTTTAGGTTCTTTTTCTTTTTTGTTTTCTTTGGTTGGAGTACTTTGGGAAGTTGAAAGCAATTGGCAAACTTATTTTAATATGTTAAATGCAGGAGACTTCTGTGTTGGACACTTTCCTAATATGCATTACAGTTTAGCACTTTAACTGACTATGTGGTGTCAATTAGACATTTGACAGCTAACTATATTTTTATAAGACTACTATACAAAGAAACTACATAGAGTTTATGATTTAAGGTACTTAAAACTTCTCTGGTTAACACTGTATATATTTATAACTTTTTTTAAAAAAAAGGTTTTGTATATGGGGATTTTCTATTTATATAGGTTCTATTTGTATATATTGAGTTAATTTATTTAATGTACTTTTATAGAAATAAAGGTGATTGGAAATTGAGACTATTGTGTTTATTATATCTTCCATTTATTATTTACAATGTGGTATTTGCATTAGTCAGCTCTGTTACAATAAGAAAATTACCCTAAAAAAATCTCAGTGGCTTTTTACAACATACCTTTATTTTTCACTTGTACTATATTTTGGTAACTGTAGGTTGGCTATAGGTTCCCATAGTGTCTCTTTATTGCAGGACTCAATACAAAGGAGAAGTCTATTTGGATCAGGGCAGAGGTAAAAACAAAAAACTGGTAGAGACAGGCAGCCCCATCTTCAAGATTTCAGTCACCTCTTAAAACTTATACTCTGCACTGGCTGTGTCACTTGTGCTCATATGCCCATGCTCTGCCTCCTGAGAGGCACCACAAGCTTGTGACAATGGATAGGATATAGCTCTAAAAGGAAAGAAGAAAATGATGCGGCCTAGAGCAGACTTTAGAGAGATTCCTTCCCATGGGCATTAGTTGGAGTTGTGGATGATGATTAAAGAGGAGAAAAAATTATTTGGATCATTGTGTTAAAAGAAAAGTAGGTAAGCCGGGCACAGTGGCACACACCTGTGATCCTGAACTGGCTTGAAGGATGGCAAGTTCAAAGCCAGCCTCAGCAATGGCAAGCCATTAAACAACTCAGTGAGACCCTGTTTCAAAATAAAATACAAAATAGGGTTGGGGATGTGGCTCAGTGGTTGAGTGCCCTGGAGTTTAATCCCTGGTACCAAAAAAAAAAAAAAAAAAAAAACTATTAAAAAAAAGAAAATTAGGTAAAAGGAAACTAAAAAATAAGGAGAGAGGTGGAATGAGTTCTCTAGATTGAGCACTCTTGGCAGGTGGAGTGTCTGCCTGTGTACTGCTCCTTTAGGGAGGCTACACATGCACAGCTGAGCGAGCTGGCTTTCTCTCTAGAATGTGAAACAGTGTGCTCCATTTACATGCAGCAGACTCATGTTATAGAAATAAGATTCTAATGAGATGAAAATAATGTTCTTGGCACCTACCTGAGTCACAAAACTGCTTTCGCTTCCTGCTGTGGAAAGCTGGCTGCTGTCATTTAGGAAAAATATCCAGATGGCATACCCACCTGGAAGTGGTCTCACAAAGACACAAAGAAAGTATTAAAATATGTGAAGACTCGGTTAGCTATCCAGCTGTCAGTAAATTTTAAATCCATTTTGTTCCTTTGTACCAATGAACTCTAAGCCTGTCAATAGAACTAAGTATGAAATGTTGGATATAATATCATATCCAAAGGAAAAATAAGCAAAATGAAACTCTTGTCCTCATAAAAATGGTAGCCTGAAAGGAGGGGAAAAGACATTTTGGGGGGCAGAAATTAAGGGAAACAGACCAGCAGTCCTTTTATTTGGTTAGTTTGGTTTGCTTACCATTATCAGTCGCTGCCTATGCTGAATGGTGCAGCATTTTGTTGCACTTTGAAAGCAGAGTGAACAAGAGAGAGGACCCAGGTATGGGTTCATGTCCTCAGAGGAGGGTACATGCACCATTATCTTGAGTTCCTGCTCACATGGGCCAGGACAAAGAACTCGGTGTACCCCACAATAGTACAGCAAGCTACAGGAGTGGGTGTCTAACTAACCAGGCACTTCCCTGCCAGGAATAATTATAGCATTATGCAATTCCCAGGCTTCATAATCTAAGGAATTTGAATTATCCCACTGTAGAAAGTTTTGGCAGGCTGAAAGCAGGTCTGGGTACTAATGAGGTGAGTATCTGGCTGTTCACAGGGAAGGAATTCATTATAAACCTGAATGAGGCTGAACCACGAGGCTCAGAGAGCTTCCACATTGCAAACATTAACCACTCCTCCGGCTGCCACACCTCTCCTTTTAGCTGCTACTAAAACCAACAGTGCAATTAATTTGCACTGGAGCAGAAAACCATACTTGTATCCAGAAACTACTGTCCTCTGGTGAGCCAAAGTATACTTCATTACCTGGCCTGTAACATGCCTCATAAACCTAATTGTTAGTAAACATACATGCTTTGAAGAGATAGTTTTCCATCTTAGATTACTGACTAAACTTGGCTTTTATATAAGAAACCAATACTCATGAAATCCATATTTTAGCTTAGTTATGGTTGATAGCCTGTAACCTAAATAACTGTCGATTAAATAAACAATTATCTGTATCCATCAAATGATAAACTCAGTCCCAAATGCCTTCCTTACCTGTTCTAGGAAATGTCTATTTAACATTCCTTTCTTCCAAGCATTTCCCAAGAAGGTGCATTACAGTTACAAAGTGAATTTCATTCATTTATTCAGCTTTGGGTGGATATTAGTTCTTTCCCATAGCCCTTGCTTTTCCACCTGGGATCTGGGTGATTCTGGCTTTGTCAATCAGCACATTTCCTCTCTATGGCTGCAGAAATGGGTTAGGCACACGACCTGACTATCTCTAAGAAGAGTGAGACTCAGAGCCTTTCTGGGAATGGAGGGACGCTCTCCTTTTTGATAAACACTGGGAAGAAACATGGGGCCCCCAGAGCTTAAGCAGTCATTTTGGGACCAGCTTTTAAAGGAGCTGACGTGTCGGAGAGTCTCACAGAGTGATGATAACAAGCTAAATCTTTGGTGACATCACCAAACAGCTAGACAAAGCCCTTCCCACAGCCCCTACCCATGGACTTTTCACTGCACATATCTGATGAGTTGTTTAAGCAAACTTGGGTGATGCTGTATAAGCACTGACCATGCCATATAAACACAAAGGAAGAAGGTCCCTGGAATGTAAATTTACAATGGAAAATAACATGCCATTTTCATGCCTTCTCAACTACTTAATGACTTTACTCCAAAAGCATTCCCCTTCCAGCATTCTAAGTATCTCCCTTATTATCTGATCAGTATGTCAGAATACAGACATAGTGTATTATTTCCTATCTTAAAGAAGCAATCTTATCTAGAAATAATCTTCCTCCCATCTTTATATAAAAAACATGTATGAAGATTTGAATTTGATGTCAATATATCTTATATACAATCAGAGAAAATGATAAACTGTGGTATATATGTGTATTAAGAATTGTAATGCAAAAAAGAGAGTGCATGTATAATGGCATAATTTGGCATGAACATACTTTATATACAGAGTTACGAAAAATTGTGCTGTAAATGGGTAATAATGAGTGTAATACATTCTACTATTGTTATGTGTGAAAGAAAGAAAGAAAGAAGGAAGGAAGGAAGGAAGGAAGGAAGGAGGGAGGGAGGGAGGGAGGGAGGGAGGGAGGGAGGGAGGGAGGAAGGAAGGAAGGAAGCAGTCTTCCTTACTCTGTAAAAGCCCTAACCTAGATCTTCTTATTTCCTATGTCTTCCTGGACACCACCCTCTGCTTTCCAACTTCTAAATGGTGGATTCTCTTAGCACTTGATCCCACTCTTCAATGATCCCTCTCTGGGCAACACAGCCAAGCCCATGTTCTATTATCCAGCTCTCTCACACTACACACCCATAACATCTATATACTATTGGCTCCCAAATGCACCCCACCCCCAGCTTCCTTCCCAAACTCCAGAATTGCACTGTAGGTAGAACTTCATCCACAACATCTTTACTTGGTATCTAACAGGCATTGTCATCTCAGTATTTCCAAAGAGAAATTTTTAATTTCTCCTGACCCCAAAACCATTTATCTCCCTATCTTTCCCATTTTTAAAAAACATTTTTTAGTTGTAGTTGGACACGATACCTTTATTTTATTTATTTATTTTTATGGGGTCCTGAGGATAGAACCCAGCGCCTCGTATGTGCTAGGCAAGCGCTCCACCGCTGAGCCACAACCCCAGCCCCTATCTTTCCTATTTCACCAACAGCTGCACCCACAGCTCAGGCCAAGATTTTTGGTGCCATCCCTGACACTGCTGCTTTCAATCCATCAATCAAGATGCTAGCTCCATTTTTAAAGTATGTTCCAATTCCAACAGTCAACTCCTCCTCTGCTCTCTCTGCTTCAAGTCACTTTTCTCTCCTACTAGATAAGGCAGTAGCCTCCTAGCTGGCCTCCCTGTTGACACAGTTCGTTCCTACAGTCCATTTTTCTCATACCAACCAGAGTAATCCTTTTAAAATATAAATTCTGTCTTTAAGGGTACTGCTCTCAACTTTCCAAGAGGGTTGGTTCTATGATAGTGGAGGGAAGGTTATTATGTGGCAATCTGGCTAATCTGGAACCATGTTTTCCAGAATCCTCTTCTTAGTCATTCTAGATTAGATCCCAAAAAGGATCTCTGCACAGAATTCAGACAGAAGTGATGCAGGAGCCATTACAAGGTTAGCATGGTTAGAAGAGACAAATGCAGAGGTGTCTACAGGTTCTACCCTGCCCTCCTCTCCCTTACTGTGACTGGTTTTTCTCTCTCACCCCTGCTGACCAATAGTGACTCCACACCTCCCACTATATACAATCTTCCATAGGCTTTCCCCCAGCTCTCCTTTGTCAGCATTCTAGGCAACCACCCAGCCCTTCACTATTGAGCTGCTTACCCCCTGATCCAAAGCTATGGGTTTGTATGACTTCCCACACACAAGGACGCCATAATAGTACAAATGGGTACACAGTCCATGTACACAGTAACCATAACATGCTTCATTTTCTAACACTTAATTTTTAATTTAGTCTCCCTTTCTACCAGACAGTAGAAACCATTCCCAGCAATTTGATGATTTCACCAGTAAAGATCCCTTTTCGTTGGAGTTGTGTCAACGTCCACAACCCCACTACTGCTGTTCTTGCCCTCTACCTCACTCCGTTTCCCCACCAACTTTTCCTTCTAGTAAGGAAATCCTTGTGTCTAGGGATGGTGAGCTGGGGCAGGGGACCCTTATTGCTACTTGTTGCCATGTCTCTTTTAAATCTCTTGTCTATGTACTTAGTCCTGCCTTTTCAGATTGTCCAGAAAGAGAGGAAACTCGTCTTCACTACCATATCTCTTTCCTGTTTTTTTTTTTAAACATCAGAAATTTATTAGTTGCTCAAAACATTACATTGATCTTGACATATCATATATCATACATTTGATTCAAATGGGGTATGAATTCTTATTATTCCCATGTGTACAGATTGCAGGATGACATTGATTATACAGCCACGTTTATACATATTGCCATACTAGTGTCTGTTGTATTCTGCTGCCCTTCCTATCCCTTTCTTATCCCCCCTCCCCTCCCCTCCCTTCTCTCTATCCCATCTACATAACTCATTTCTCTCTCTCTTTTTTTCCCCCTTCCCCTCACATCCTCTTATATGTATTTTTGTATAACAATGCAGGTCTCCTTCTATCTTCCGTGCAATTCCCCTTCTCTCCCATTCCCTCCCACCTCTCCTCCCTGTTTGATGGTAATCTTCTTTCCTGTTTACTGCAAAGAGGCTGGAAGTAGGTATAGACCAAATCTGGCATCCCCAGTCCCATGGAGAGTTCAGAACACAATCACTTCTAAAGCCAAGACAAATTCTCTGTGCAGAAAAGCACAAACAAGATCCTCCATCTACAGACTGCACACTCCTTATGAAGGTTTGTCACACATAGGTCTGTTAAAATTTTCCTTGTTGCAAAGAGCAAGAACTCTTTCAAGAAAGTTTAAGCAAAATGGTATAAAAATCTTCAGCCTCTTTTAATCTAAATTCTGTGATTATTTTATTAGAGCTTTAATAATTAACAATTTTTAAAAGGGGATTTTTACTAGGGGATATGAAAAAATACAAAAAGGAAAAGAATCCAAGAATTGTAAAACTGAAAAATTGCAATACAAAGATGAATACACTTTAAAATAGGGATCTAAAAAAAACTTTATGAGAAAGATTCCTGATACTTAAAAACCAACAACCAAAGAGTCATGAAACATCTTGCATAGTAATTTGTGTTTTCCAAGTATACTTCAGGTCAAAGAAGAGACATTACCCTCAAGGGGCAGGAAATATTTCCTCCATTATTAACAGCATCTGGGCTGGAAGTGAACTTGATCACTTAAAATTATGGTGCCATCTTCAGTTCCTCAGAATAGTATACAACTTAAAACCCTTTAAGTCCCAAGTTTCCAATTCTGCAAATATTTCAACAAAATTGACACAAGGCGCATTAAAATAGGTTGCAAATCATAATCTAGAGTTTATATATTCCTTATTATCATTAAGAGCAAAAATAGATATTGTCCTATAAATAGGACACTGGAACAATATATAGAATCAGATAATTTGAAATACAGTTTGTTCCTCCAAATAAAATGACAACATAGTTCTAGAAAATACTTTCCTGGGTGCATTTATTACATATCAGTTATGTATGAAACATTTTGTTCAGTTGAACAGTTAGAAGTAACTTTTGCAGCAAAGTTCATGCCATTTCCCCAGTGAATTTAAAGATGTTTCAAATGCCCTAATCATTCATCCCTTACTTTCTCAAATGAATACATGTCCAAATATATAATCATTATTCAAAAAACTACCAAGTGGTATATTTGTTGCTCAATTTGAAATTTTATAGGCATTCCCTATTTGGGATGATGGAACAAAATGGATTAACCAGAAAATTCATAGACTGGATTATAAAACAGTCTAAAGGAGTCACAAATTAATGCCAAAATACCATACCTATAAATAGTTTAGAATGAGGAACATGAGTGAAGGGGTGGTTGGAATAATTGAACCAGACAATCTTTTCCAGGTTTCTGCAACTCTACCTGCAACGGTCACTTCAGCCCACAGCTGGAGGAGCCACTCCAGATGCTGCTACTTGAAGTATGGCCTGAG
Organism: Ictidomys tridecemlineatus; assembly: GCF_052094955.1. NCBI lineage: Eukaryota > Metazoa > Chordata > Mammalia > Rodentia > Sciuridae > Ictidomys > Ictidomys tridecemlineatus. Next base: position 77,626,448 of record NC_135487.1, on the reverse strand, counting down.
ACAGTTGTTTCAGTACCATTTGACAGCTAGTTAGAAATGGACATCAAGGGCCCCACCCAGACCTACTGAATCTGAATCTGCACTTTCCAGATGATTTGTATATACACCAACCACCTTGATTTCCTTCACAAAGGTGGTGGGGGAAGTGGGATGGAGAAGTGAGACAGACATGCCATCAATGGACAGAAATTGCATAGATTTAACAAGAAGATGTCATTTATTAAATTTTATCAGCCAATTGTTAATCCATGCCAAAAAGAGAGTCCTGATCATATTGCAAATGTTACACATTTCCCAGAGGCAATACTTTGAGCACCGCTGCCTTAATAAACACCTTTCTATAGATCACAAATTTTCCTGCTTGATTCCAGTGATCATTGGGTCCCACCTTTAAAACTGTTTGCTTCTTAGGTCTCAAGAGAGCTCTCCACTGGTGGATTCCCATTGCACCCTCACTAATTGCTTGCTACACTCTTACAACTCTTTAATATTTTTTAAAAATTTTAATTTGTTATATATAACAATGCATTACAATTCATATTACTCATATAGAGCACAATTTTTCATATCTCTGGTTGTACACAAAGTAGAGTCAAATCCTTCATGTCTTCATACATTTACTGAGGGTAATGATGACCATCCCATTCCACCGTCTTTCCTACCCCTATTCCCCCTCCCTTCCCCTTCCTCCCCTTTGCCCCTTTGTTCTATCTAGTACAATTTTTAACCTCATACAGCAGTCATTCACCTGTTGGAGTCCCATTTCTGGATTGTGATTTCCTTGCCAAGAATCATGCTTATGTACTTGAATTCACTTATTCTAGTATTAATATCTACTATGTGCCAGACATTATGGATTTTATTAAAATATCACAGCTATACCCTCAGCTCTTATGGAGCTTACATATTTTAGAGCAAAATGTCATATAAGTCATTATAATAGCAGATAATGTTATGATAGAGAAAGCAGAGTGTTTGAAGTAATTTGTATCTAACTTGGACTTGAGTTTTCTAAAATCTCAGCTGAAGGACACAGTTCACCAGAAAAAGAGGGAAAGAGAGTGAAGTGTTCCAAGAAGGGAAGGTGCTTGTGCATCAAGCAGCACCTTGGGCATAGACAGTACAGAAGAGTGTGTTGGATGAAGTTTGGACATTTTGTTGCCTCAGGCATTCCAAAGTCAGTCATTTAGCAAAATGAGTTTGGATTAAAAAAAAGAATGGGGACAATTAATGTTTCAAAAAAAATTTTTAAAGTACTGGCTATAACTTATTTTTTTTCATTTAGGATGACTGTCCGTTTTTAAATTGAACCATAATAATCAGATCACTGAGCTCTTCCATTCAAGAACTTCCAAAAGGAGTTTCACCTGCACCAACAGGAAGTTCTAAGAAATTAAACATCCTGAGTCAGCTCTAAATAATAACTGTGAAAGTGACAGTCTAAAGAACACCCCAGAATTGAGGCCCTTTATTTATTTTAGTTTTCTTAAATATATTAAACTGTTTAATGCGAATAACCAATCTTTTATATAAAAAGAACACAGGGACTTCAGAGTCTTTGTGAACTTCTGGTTATAAATGAAACATGTTTCTCCTTTCCTTATAAATGAAACATGTGCCCAACACTCTACAATAAGAATATTAAGCAAATACAAAAGGTTTAATTCCTTAGGGACAAAATGGGAGATGTTACTCCACATCTTACGTTTGCACAGGAATAAAAGGGAGGAAAATTAACTTGCCACCAAGGAGCTCCTCAGAGCCTCAAGGCATCAGGACTTGCCAGATGGGGCATCGAGTATTCTTGGAAGGCAGGGAAGAGACACTAAGATAGGAAGGGTCAAAGGAAGGATGAGAAATAGTAGTAGTGGTAATCATAATCATCATGTGCAAAGAAGAATCAATATACTGAAACTTCTCAACAGTAGATTGGACATGAAAAATAAAAATATAAGAGGACAATAAAAATATTTAAGGAGAAATCATCTTCAAATTAGATTTATCCCAGTTGCACTTTCCACATATACAACAGACTATGGATATTTTCAAATGTACAAGCTTTTTCCTTCCCCTGCCCTCTTTTCCAGGAAGTTGTTGCAAGACATGGTCAACTAAGGAACCTAGAGATCCAGGGAGCAAGCTCAGAGTAGGGCTGACACTTCAGCATGCAGCACCACCAGCCTAAAGTCCAGGACAGAGGGCTGGAAGAACATCTCCAGAGGGCAACACAACAGTGAGGCAATAGATGGCACAACTGGAGATGATAGAGAATTACTGTTATAATTACTGCAGAAAAGGCAAGGTTTAAGAAAATGAAAATCAGACTTAGAGGGAAAAAGTAGGAAAGGAATGTTGTTCTCTTCTTGGTGCTACAGAACAATACTACATATTCTTCAGAAAGTAAATTGATTGTTAAATTATTTAACTGTCTAATTATCGAGAACTTCTGCATTATATTGGCTGCAAAAATAGTCTATAAGTGGGTCAGAGAGGCCCCATATATACTTCTTCACAGTGGGCTAGCACCATCATCCCAAAGCTTGCTGGTGCCAAACTCAAATTCTGACATCTCCAACAGACAGAGCCACCAGCTCTGGAAGGTATCTCTTAGGAGGGATTTCCTCTCTCATGCAACAACCCTGTGCTTGGACAGCAGCCAAGGTAGAGGGGACTCACACCTCTAGGTGAATGTCCAACTCCTCATGATCTCATCTTTTGTCTGCCACTCGAGTACCTGAACTTACCAAAAGAAGTTACCAAAGACTGCAGGTTCAAGGGGAGGTAATAAAGATCTTCACCACGGAGAATATCAACCACACCGTAGAGTATGTGAGCTGGGCATAGTGGCACATGTAATCCCAGTGGCTCAGGTGGCCAAGACAGGAGGATCACAAGTTCTAGGTCACCCTCAGTAATTTATCAAGGCACTAAGAAACTTAGTAAGACCCTGTCTCAAAATAAAAATATGATGGGCTGGGGATGTGTGAATCCACAATGATTAACCTGGTGACTAAAGACACATAAGTCTAAACAAAACACTGACAATATCAAGGAATTAGCAAGGGCTGGGAAAACTGGAGTTCTTCTACACTTCTCATGGAGTATAAAAGAACAACTTAAGCAGTATACTACAAAGATGAGCATATTCCATTCCAAAAATGATCCATGTGCCCAGACATTTAAAATGTTTACAAAGACTGTTCTTAATAGCTCCAAACCAAAAATGGTAATGGCTGAATGAAAAGTAAGGGCCTATTCATGTGTTTAAATACTATACAGCAATAAACAAAGGAACTACTGTCACAATGGCTCAGTCTCACAACACTGAAAGAACAAAATCATAAGTGAAAGGCTATCTAATATACATCAAATACAAAACCAAGCAAAACTGGTTTATGTGATAGAAGTTGGGGGCTAAGAATTGGAAAGACATAAAGGGAGCTGGAGGGGTGGTTATTTATACCTTACCTTCTGAAAAAGTACATTTTCTTAAGAATTCACTGAGCTCAAATTTATGAATTTTTTGGCATATGTACTGCAATAAAATGTTTACAAACTTTTAAAATGATTTAATTCAAAAGGGAGAATGTAGAAGAAACATGGGTGGTAGGAAATGTTTAAAATTAATAAATCAATCAATAGCTACGGGCATACTGTTAAAAAAAATTAAGAATTACCCCCAATTAAGAATTAAAAATAGTTGCTCTTAGTGGGTATAAGTAACTGCTTCTCAGGTTTTTAATATTAGATTTCTTTTAAAAGTGACAAGCTAAAAAAAATAAAATAAAAAATAAAAGTGACAAGCTCATGATATGTATAAAAAAAGAACATTTCAATCCTTCACAAAGGAAAAATTACTAATGTAGGTTTTTTAAAAAGTAAACGACTTCCTAAAATCAACAATGCTAAAGTCTATCTGACAGAAGAAAATACACTCTGCTTTTAGGCACAAACTATGGTTTTAAATACCAAATTTCAAAGTTAAAAAATTACACGTGGAAATGACGGTTGCTATAAGATTGTCACAGTTGTATAAGGCAAATGTTAATCTCTAGAAGAGAGGGAAAGAGACAAACCTTGGACATATTTTATTTTATCAAACCACCATGGTCATTTACATACATATTTTCTCACTATATAAAAAGTAGAGGGCCAGGCATGGTGGTGCATGGCTGTAATCCCAGCCTCTCAGGAGGCTGAGGCAGGAGGATCAGGAGTCCAAAGCTAGCCTCAGCAACTTAGTGAAGCCCTGAGCAACTCAGTGAGACCCTGTCTCTAAATAAAAAGGGCTGAGGATGTGGCTCATGGTTAAGTGCCACTGGGTTCAATCCCCAGTACCAAAAAAAAAAAAAAAAGGTAGGATGTTAGCATACAAAGTGACATATTTAGTTTGCAGAATGCTTCTCATGGACTAAAGTTCTTATTTTTTATTCTTTAGATTAAATTGCTATTTCTCAATGTAGTGTGTAGAAGATGGTCCTAGGAATTATGTAGAGAAAGATGTTACACTGTGCAATCATGTTTTGGAAACAATGGTTTTCTTCATCTTAGACCTTCAGAGAACCTCATCATGTTAATGTACACTGATTCTCCAGAAGGCTCTTCCTCTATACCTTGAATGATGAGGCACTATATTTGTTAAATTGAAAAAAGAAGACCCCCCTCCCTTTTGATGGCAAGAATCTATCACAAAAGGAATCAGGAGACATCCAGGAGGACACTTCCATTAGCAGATTTAAGGCAGCCCAGAAATCTGAAAATCTGCACTTTCTGGGTCTTAAAATCTTTCCTAGGGCGCCAAGGTCTCCTAGGTATTTAGTAGCATTTGTGAAGTACACTGAAAATTTTATTAGGATTTTCTAAAAAAGAAACGAATGCACATACAAACCAAATTCAACAAAACTGTAAAAAGAGACATGTACTTTCTGAATGTTAATTTATTTTTGTTTTTTTCAAATCAAGACTATATGAACTATGCATGAACCACCAGTATTTAGATACCAGAATAAAAAAAAATAAACAAACAAACAAAAAAAAACAAGCAAAGGTTGTATAGGGTATCTGATTTTTTTTTTAATCTGAACAGAAAATAAGTATACAAGTTTGCTAAAGAGAAGTGGTAAAAACTGAATGTTATGTATTATGTAATCAGTACATCAAGTTTACTTCGGTAGTCAGTGATTTTAGTTAATTTTGCAAAAAATAAAACCAGTTGCAGAAACAAGATTATAAAATGCCCCTTTCCAAACCCACATTGATAAAACTGATTCATGTCTAGCTTATTATACTCAGATTCAGTTCTCCTTGTGCAAATAATACATGTAATCATTAATGTTGGTTTGGTGAACTGAACTTCATTTAGAATAGTTTTAATATAATAACCCAAATGTGAAAAAGTTATTCAAGATTCAGAGATAAACCAGTACCTAGGAAACATAATTCACCCATGTGCGTGATAATTTTTAACATATTCTTCAAAATAAAATTACGGTCAGAGACTGTGATGGCCCTGCATACTCAGTGCATTGCTTCACGTGGTGCATTCCTATGGCTCACCTGGAGTCTAAGGCCATATGACCACCACGCTTCTAAAGAGTAGGCTCCTAACACACAAATCTGTCCAATTTTCTTCAAGATCTAAACTGCTTATAAGACCTCGAGCTTGACATGTAAGAACTTTGCATTTTAATATCCCAAACATTGGGAAGACTAGGTGTGACATGTAGGAACCATCCCTTCTAGGCAAGACTATACATACACTTTCATTACATCACCACAAAGAACCCTCAAAACAACTCAATCCAGCAGATTGAGAAGGGCACATTTATTATTTAACTTAAGAAAGTCCAAATGGCTCTCTTGGGGTCAAATGCACCCCAAGGCATATATAAGGAATGAGTATAATTGGCAGCAAAAGAAATCTGCCACTGTGTGATAAATGCCATTAAGCAAAGAGATGTCATACATTTTAAGAATATACTGTGATTCGTTTGGTTCCCATTACCATGGGCACAAGAAAATGAAACTCAAGACTACTTCGTTTGAACTGGACAAGAGATGACCCCAGTTTTAAACAGGGCTCTTCATTGAAGGAAAAGACAGAGCCATAAAAGTCAGATTAGCTGACTTCAAATGGTTTACATCCCAGGATGAATCAGATTACACTGATTTAAGCCCAATTTAATTTAGGCAGGTTTTTAACCACAAGAATAAGGACATTCTTAGTACATATTAATAATTAAACCAACATATACACAATTAGCAATATCCTATATAATATTAAATGTTTTAATATGTCCTCAATTACACTTTATCTAGTTAATTCGTTGTTTTGTTTTTTTTTTAAAAAAAACAAGCTCAACTTTATTTTACAATGCACTTTGTATTTCTAAGAGTATTCTGTAATTATTTGATTTCATTGAAGCAGGTACAGTTACTTTGGATTTCTCTAAGAGCCAAACTCAACTGTATCTTCTGTGATCTGTTTGAATTCATAATTGCCTCTGCCATCCATATGTAGGTAGTACTATGGGAAAGAAGGGAAAAATCAGTAACTAAGAAAATACATAGTGCTTTTCTTTATAAGAATAAAATATAGGCTTTCACATTCTTTTTAGGTAACCAAATCCACATGCATCCCGCAAATTAGAATGTTTCCATACTTCAAGCACCAAGGATCTGGAGCTACCAGTAGACTGACCTGTGCCACTCCCTGACTGCTCAGTAGGGCTGTCTTCTTTTTTACCTGATTTCCTAGATCAGCTCAGAATAACTTTATGGGTTTTTTTGCTTGCTTGGTTTTTTTTTTTTTTTTAAAATCTGCAAGAATCTCTAATGTTTTTCGCTTGTTGTTTTTACTTAAAAAGGGCTATATAATGTCTAAATAACCTACCCTAAAGACAGGACAGCAATTACAAAGCTTTGTTGTTACTTAGTAATTTTTTATTTACATACTTCTTATTTATAAAAAGTTTTTCGTTTTCCATTTTTTTGCATTGCTATGTTTTAGTTATTCTGGCCTTTATATTCCAACTCTGTGTTTCCCTCTTCACATGATCATTGGCCTGATAGTTGTTTTGTTATTTGCTTATACCTTCAAAAGAGGAGGTAAGGTAAAATATAAGATGTGTCCATGTCCTATGGCTATAATTTTGAAGAAAACACAAAGGCTTTGATATATTTTAAACTTTGATTTCTAGTTACTCAATTTCTCATTCAATTATGGAAAATGGACAAATTATGATATTTCTTAAGATAACAAAAACTAGAATCCATACAGCTATGTAGAAGTGCACTGCATTTTATTATTTCATATAGGTCACTTTATATTATCATCTCAACCTTTTCTTTTTGTGGTGCTGAGATTGAATCCAGAGCTTTGTGCATGCCAGGCAAGCAGTCTACCACCGGGCATGTGCCAGCCCTAAGCCATATGGTTCCTAAAGGTAAAAACAGTAATTTGCATTCCTCATGACACTCAGCCCTGAGCCTGGCAACAAATGGCACTTAATCAGGCAATATCCCTAGGACAGGATACCTTTACCATTGTTCCAATTTTTCTCCAATCTTCTTTCAATCAAAGTTTGTTCATTATTTAGGAATGAAAGCAAGAAATATTTAATTTCCCCCTAGTAGTCCTCTACTAAAAATGCTCTACATTTTTTGCCATTTAATTTTTCTTAAGATTTTTCCCCAGGTCAATATTGGATGATAAGAAAAACTTAACTATATTTGTGACAGTATTTTGCAAGTATTACTGGTTTTAATATAAGAGAACCAGTGTCTGTCACATATAACTAAGACTGTTTATACACCTTGTAGCTTTCAAAACTGACAACTACAATAATGTCTAAGAAAGTCCTATTGTTTTTATAAAATTGAAATAAAACCACCTTTTTTCCTTAAGGTGCATATTATTTAGAGAATATATACCATAAAATCTAAAACTATATTCATTCCAACTCACATATTTAAATAAAGTAAGCTTTCACTGTCCCACCATACAATGAAAGAAATACAAACCTCATGGTGTTTCCAAAGAGATTTTCTGTGTGACACGGTGAAGAGCGTAATGCCAACCTAGTGAAACGAAAATGGCTGAAGTTTATATTAACAAGTCAAAAACTAAACTAGTACACATATTTAAGCTTTTAAGATAACTACCTTCCATGGCTATAGTAAAAATCAATGTCAATAAGAAAAATTTACAAGGATGCTAAATGTTTTTTGGTAATAGAAAGCAATGGTCATCAATCACTCAAAAAAACTAAACTGGCATAAAGTGCATTATATTGTTTTAGGTTGAAAACATATCTCCTAGCACATTTTCAAATTATCATGAAAATATGTGAAAAGATAATCTGACAATAATAAAAATAACAAAAGATCAAAAATCAAGAAAAATTAAGTCACCACAGCAATGTCTGTAGTCAACTTGCTTCTCAAATGCAGGGTAATAATCTCCTATCAAAACTCTTATTTTACAATGTGTCTTGGAATTCAGATTTTGGAAATCTATTATTTAACACCCCTCCTCAGGAAGGTTCTGAGGCAGAATTCTATAATTACACATGAATGTTTCTATAGCAATATATATGAACACTGAAATTAAGTGAAACAAAAGTTTAAGTATTTTTTGTTAGACCAGGTTTTATTATCTAATGAGCTATTACAAAACTAATGAGAAATGTTCTAGTTTTAAGAGCTCTCTGAATTTCAGACTGAAAATAAGGATTTATAGTTTTGCACTTCAAATTTTCAAGAAAACACTAATAGATACAACTGTTGCTGCTCTGAATCAGTGGTTTTCAACCAAGGAGTGCTTTTTGTCCCTC